>NC_091743.1:24476614-24785677 GCF_043380555.1 Nothobranchius furzeri
CTAATGACTCCATTCCTTTTTGTGGTTGTAGGGGCTGTTGATTGGAGTATACTAAAACAAACCTGATCTCTCTAGGACATTCAGAAGCCAAGTTATAAGCCCACAAATGTGTAACTGGACTACTTTAAAATGACACCAGATCCGGTGACCTTAGGGACATGGTTTGACCCCCTTAGGAAAGTACTATCATCATGAAACGTTCAGATCACTTACAACTCAATAGATTCTACCTTCCTGTAACGTTTCAGCCTGATTGGACCTTGTTTTCACACAAATGAACCCAGAATGATGTGAAATTGTGCTTCGTGCAACATATTTCTGGGTGCCATTTAAAAACCATAAGTGCTAATGACTCCATTTCTTTTTGTGGTTGTAGGGGCTGTTGATTGGAGTATACTAAAACAAACCTGATCTCTCTAGGACATTCAGAAGCCAAGTTATAAGCCCACAAATGTGTAACTGGACTACTTCTTTAAATTGACACCAGATCCGGTGACCTTTGGGACATGGTTTGACCCCCTTAGGAAAGTGTGATCATCACGAAACGTTCAGATCACTTACAACTCAAAAGATTCTACCTTCTTGTAACGTTTCAGCCTGATTGGACCTTGTTTTCACACAAATGGACCCAGAATGATGTGAAATTGTGCTTCGTGCAACATAATTCTGGGAGCCATTTACAAACCATAAGTGCTAATGACTCCATTCCTTTTTGTGGTTGTAGGGGCTGTTGATTGGAGTACATTAAAACAAACCTGATCTCTCTAGGACATTCAGAAGCCAAGTTATAAGCCCACAAATGTGTAACTGGAATACTTCTTTAAATTGACACCAGATCCGGTGACCTTTGGGACATGGTTTGACCCCCTTAGGAAAGTGCGATCATCTTGAAACGTTCAGATCACTTACAACTCAATAGATTCTACCTTCTTGTAACGTTTCAGCCTGATTGGACCTTGTTTTCACACAAATGGACCCAGAATGATGTGAAATTGTGCTTCATGCAACATAATTCTGGGTGCCATTTACAAACCATAAGTGCTAATGACTCCATTCCTTTTTGTGGTTGTAGGGGCTGTTGATTGGAGTACATTAAAACAATTCTGATCTCTCTAGGACATTCAGAAGCCAAGTTATAAGCCCACAAATGTGTAACTGGACTACTTCTTTAAATTGACACCAGATCCGGTGACCTTTGGGACATGGTTTGATCCCCTTAGGAAAGTACTATCATCATGAAACGTTCAGATCACTTACAACTCAATAGATTCTACCTTCCTGTAACGTTTCAGCCTGATTGGACCTTGTTTTCACACAAATGAACCCAGAATGATGTGAAATTGTGCTTCGTGCAACATAATTCTGGGTGCCATTTAAAAACCATAAGTGCTAATGACTCCATTCCTTTTTGTGGTTGTAGGGGCTGTTGATTGGAGTATACTAAAACAAACCTGATCTCTCTAGGACATTCAGAAGCCAAGTTATAAGCCCACAAAAATGTAACTGGACTACTTCTTTAAATTGACACCAGATCCGGTGACCTTTGGGACATGGTTTGACCCCCTATAGGAATGTGCGATCATCATGAAACTTTCAGATCACTTTCAACTCAATAGATTCTACCTTCTTGTAACGTTTCAGCCTGATTGGATCTTGTTTTCACACAAATGGACCCAGAATGATGTGAAATTGTGCTTCGTGCAACATAATTCTGGGTGCCATTTACAAACCATAAGTGCTAATGACTCCATTCCTTTTTGTGGTTGTAGTGCCTGTTGATTGGAGTACACTAAAACAAACCTGATCTCTCTAGGACATTCAGAAGCCAAGTTATAAGCCCACAAATGTGTAACTGGACTACTACTTTAAAGTGACACCAGGCCCGGTGACCTTTGGGACATGGTTTTACCCCCTATAGGAATGTGCGATCATCATGAAACGTTCAGATCACTTACAACTCAAGAGATTCTACCTTCTTGTAACATTTCAGCCTGATTGGACCCTTTTTTCACACAAATGGACCCAGAATGATGTGAAATTGTGCTTCGTGCAACATAATTCTGGGTGCCATTTAAAAACCATAAGTGCTAATGACTCCATTCCTTTTTGTGGTTGTAGGGGCTGTTGATTGGAGTACATTAAAACAAACCTGATCTCTCTAGGACATTCAGAAGCCAAGTTATAAGCCCACAAATGTGTAACTGGACTACTTCTTTAAATTGACACCAGATCCGGTGACCTTTGGGACATGGTTTGACCCCTTAGGAAAGTGCTATCATCATGAAATGTTCAGATCCCTTACAATTCAATAGATTCTACCTTCCTGTAACGTCTCAGCCTGATTGGACCTTGTTTTCACACAAATGAACCCAGAATGATGTGAAATTGTGCTTCGTGCAACATAATTCTGGATGCCATTTAAAAACCATAAGTGCTAATGACTCCATTCCTTTTTGTGGTTGTAGGGGCTGTTGATTGGAGTATACTAAAACAAACCTGATCTCTCTAGGACATTCAGAAGCCAAGTTATAAGCCCACAAATGTGTAACTGGACTACTTTAAAATGACACCAGATCCAGTGACCTTAGGGACATGGTTTGACCCCCTTAGGAAAGTACTATCATCATGAAACGTTCATATCACTTACAACTCATAAGATTCTACCTTCCTGTAACGTTTCAGCCTGATTGGACCTTGTTTTCACACAAATGAACCCAGAAAGATGTGAAATTGTGCTTCGTGCAACATATTTCTGGGTGCCATTTAAAAACCATAAGTGCTAATGACTCCATTCCTTTTTGTGGTTGTAGGGGCTGTTGATTGGAGTATACTAAAACAAACCTGATCTCTCTAGGACATTCAGAAGCCAAGTTATAAGCCCACAAAGATGTAACTGGACTACTTCTTTAAATTGGCACCAGATCCGGTGACCTTTGGGACATGGTGTGACCCCCTATAGGAATGTGCGATCATCATGAAACGTTCAGATCACTTACAACTCAATAGATTCTACCTTCTTTTAACATTTCAGCCTGATTGGACCTTGTTTTCACACAAATGGACCCAGAATGATGTGAAATTGTGCTTCATGCAACATAATTCTGGGTGCCATTTACAAACCATAAGTGCTAATGACTCCAATCCTTTTTGTGGTTGTAGGGGCTGTTGATTGGGGTACATTAAAACAAACCTGATCTCTCTAGGACATTCAGAAGCCAAGTTATAAGCCCACAAATGTGTAACTGGACTACTTCTTTAAATTGACACCAGATACGGTGACCTTTGGGACATTGTTTGATCCCCTTAGGAAAGTACTATCATCATGAAACGTTCAGATCACTTACAACTCAATAGATTCTACCTTTCTGTAACGTTTTAGCCTGATTGGACCTTGTTTTCACACAAATGAACCCAGAATGATGTGAAATTGTGCTTCGTGCAACATAATTCTGGGTGCCAATTAAAAACCATAAGTGCTAATGACTCCATTCCTTTTTGTGGTTGTAGGGGCTGTTGATTGGAGTATACTAAAACAAACCTGATCTCTCTAGGACATTCAGAAGCCAAGTTATAAGCCCACAAATGTGTAACTGGACTACTTTAAATTGACACCAGATCCGGTGACCTTTGGGACATGGTTTGACCCCCTTAGGAAAGTGCTATCATCATGAAACGTTCAGATCACTTACAACTCAATAGATTCTACCTTCTTGTAACGTTTCAGCCTGATTGGACCTTGTTTTCACACAAATGGACCCAGAATGTTGTGAAATTGTGCTTCGTGCAACATAATTCTGGGTGCCATTGAAAAACCATAAGTGCTAATGAGGCCATTCCTTTTTTAGGTTGTAGGGGCTGTTGATTGGAGTACACTAAAACAAACCTGATCTCTCTAGGACATTCAGAAACCAAGTTATAAGCCCTCATAGGTGCAATTAGACTACTTCTTTAAAGTGACACCAGGCCCGGTGACCTTTGGGACATGGTTTTACCCCCTATAGGAATGTGCGATCATCATGAAACGTTCAGATCACTTACAACTCAATAGATTCTACCTTCTTGTAACGTGTCAGCCTGATTGGACCTTGTTTTCACACAAATGAACCCAGAATGATGTGAAATTGTGCTTCGTGCAACATAATTCTGGGTGCCATTTAAAAACCATGAGTGCTAATGACTCCATTCCTTTTTGTGGTTGTAGGGGCTGTTGATTGGAGTATACTAAAACAAACCTGATCTCTCTAGGACATTCAGAAGCCAAGTTATAAGCACACAAATGTGTAAGTGGACTACTTCTTTAAATTGACACCAGATCCGGTGACCTTTGGGACATGGTTTGACCCCCTTAGGAAAGTGCGATCATCTTGAAACGTTCAGATCACTTACAACTCAATAGATTCTACCCTCTTGTAACATTTCAGCCTGATTGGACCTTGTTTTCACACAAATGGACCCAGAATGATGTGAAATTGTGCTTCGTGCAACATAATTCTGGGTGCCATTTACAAAACATAAGTGCTAATGACTCCATTCCTTTTTGTGGTTGTAGGGGCTGTTGGTTGGAGTACATTAAAACAAACCTGATCTCTCTAGGACATTCAGAAACCAAGTTATAATCCCTCAAAGGTGTAATTGGACTACTTCTTTAAAGTGACACCAGGCCCGGTGACCTTTGGGACATGGTTTGACCCTCTATAGGAATGTGCGATCATCATGAAACGTTCAGATCACTTACAACTCAATAGATTCTACCTTCTTGTAACGTTTCAGCCTGATTGGACCTTGTTTTCACACAAATGAACCCAGAATGATGTGAAATTGTGCTTCGTGCAACATAATTCTGGGTGCCATTTACAAACCATAAGTGCTAATGACTCCAATTCTTTTTGTGGTTGTAGGGGCTGCTGATTGGAGTACATTAAAACAAACCTGATTTCTCTAGGACATTCAGAAGCCAAGTTATAAGCCCACAAATGTGTAACTGGACTACTTCTTTAAATTGACACCAGATCCGGTGACCTTTGGGACATGGTTTGACCCCCTTAGGAAAGTGCTATCATCATGAAACGTTCAGATCACTTACAACTCAATAGATTCTACCTTCCTGTAACGTTTCAGCCTGATTGGACCTTGTTTTCACACAAATGGACCCAGAATGATGTGAAATTGTGCTTCATGCAACATAATTCTGGGTGCCATTTACAAACCATAAGTGCTAATGACTCCAATCCTTTTTGTGGTTGTAGGGGCTGTTGATTGGAGTACATTAAAACAAACCTGATCTCTCTAGGACATTCAGAAGCCAAGTTATAAGCCCACAAATGTGTAACTGGACTACTTCTTTAAATTGACACCAGATCCGGTGACCTTTGGGACATTGTTTGATCCCCTTAGGAAAGTACTATCATCATGAAACGTTCAGATCACTTACAACTCAATAGATTCTACCTTTCTGTAACGTTTCAGCCTGATTGGACCTTGTTTTCACACAAATGAACCCAGAATGATGTGAAATTGTGCTTCGTGCAACATAATTCTGGGTGCCATTTAAAAACCATAAGTTCTAATGACTCCATTCCTTTTTGTGGTTGTAGGGGCTGTTGATTGGAGTATACTAAAACAAACCCGATCTCTCTAGGACATTCAGAAGCCAAGTTATAAGCCCACAAATGTGTAACTGGACTACTTCTTTAAATTGACACCAGATCCGGTGACCTTTGGGACATGGTTTCACCCCCTTAGGAAAGTGCTATCATCATGAAACTTTCAGATCACTTACAACTCAATAGATTCTACCTTCTTGTAACGTTTCAGCCTGATTGGACCTTGTTTTCACACAAATGGACCCAGAATGATGTGAAATTGTGCTTCGTGCAACATAATTCTGGGTGCCATTTAAAAACCATAAGTGCTAATGAGTCCATTCCTTTTTTAGGTTGTAGGGGCTGTTGATTGGAGTACACTAAAACAAACCTGATCTCTCTAGGACATTCAGAAGCCAAGTTATAAGCCCACAAATGTGTAACTGGACTACTACTTTAAAGTGACACCAGGCCCGGTGACCTTTGGGACATGGTTTTACCCCCTATAGGAATGTGCGATCATCATGAAACGTTCAGATCACTTACAACTCAAGAGATTCTACCTTCTTGTAACATTTCAGCCTGATTGGACCCTTTTTTCACACAAATGGACCCAGAATGATGTGAAATTGTGCTTCGTGCAACATAATTCTGGGTGCCATTTAAAAACCATAAGTGCTAATGACTCCATTCCTTTTTGTGGTTGTAGGGGCTGTTGATTGGAGTACATTAAAACAAACCTGATCTCTCTAGGACATTCAGAAGCCAAGTTATAAGCCCACAAATGTGTAACTGGACTACTTCTTTAAATTGACACCAGATCCGGTGA
This sequence comes from Nothobranchius furzeri, assembly GCF_043380555.1. Taxonomy (NCBI): domain Eukaryota; kingdom Metazoa; phylum Chordata; class Actinopteri; order Cyprinodontiformes; family Nothobranchiidae; genus Nothobranchius; species Nothobranchius furzeri. The sequence goes on from NC_091743.1 coordinate 24,483,026, forward strand.
CCTTTGGGACATGGTTTGACCCCTTAGGAAAGTGCTATCATCATGAAATGTTCAGATCCCTTACAATTCAATAGATTCTACCTTCCTGTAACGTCTCAGCCTGATTGGACCTTGTTTTCACACAAATGAACCCAGAATGATGTGAAATTGTGCTTCGTGCAACATAATTCTGGGTGCCATTTAAAAACCATAAGTGCTAATGACTCCATTCCTTTTTGTGGTTGTAGGGGCTGTTGATTGGAGTATACTAAAACAAACCTGATCTCTCTAGGACATTCAGAAGCCAAGTTATAAGCCCACAAATGTGTAACTGGACTACTTTAAAATGACACCAGATCCAGTGACCTTAGGGACATGGTTTGACCCCCTTAGGAAAGTACTATCATCATGAAACGTTCATATCACTTACAACTCAATAGATTCTACCTTCCTGTAACGTTTCAGCCTGATTGGACCTTGTTTTCACACAAATGAACCCAGAAAGATGTGAAATTGTGCTTCGTGCAACATATTTCTGGGTGCCATTTAAAAACCATAAGTGCTAATGACTCCATTCCTTTTTGTGGTTGTAGGGGCTGTTGATTGGAGTATACTAAAACAAACCTGATCTCTCTAGGACATTCAGAAGCCAAGTTATAAGCCCACAAAGATGTAACTGGACTACTTCTTTAAATTGGCACCAGATCCGGTGACCTTTGGGACATGGTGTGACCCCCTATAGGAATGTGCGATCATCATGAAACGTTCAGATCACTTACAACTCAATAGATTCTACCTTCTTTTAACATTTCAGCCTGATTGGACCTTGTTTTCACACAAATGGACCCAGAATGATGTGAAATTGTGCTTCATGCAACATAATTCTGGGTGCCATTTACAAACCATAAGTGCTAATGACTCCAATCCTTTTTGTGGTTGTAGGGGCTGTTGATTGGGGTACATTAAAACAAACCTGATCTCTCTAGGACATTCAGAAGCCAAGTTATAAGCCCACAAATGTGTAACTGGACTACTTCTTTAAATTGACACCAGATACGGTGACCTTTGGGACATTGTTTGATCCCCTTAGGAAAGTACTATCATCATGAAACGTTCAGATCACTTACAACTCAATAGATTCTACCTTTCTGTAACGTTTTAGCCTGATTGGACCTTGTTTTCACACAAATGAACCCAGAATGATGTGAAATTGTGCTTCGTGCAACATAATTCTGGGTGCCAATTAAAAACCATAAGTGCTAATGACTCCATTCCTTTTTGTGGTTGTAGGGGCTGTTGATTGGAGTATACTAAAACAAACCTGATCTCTCTAGGACATTCAGAAGCCAAGTTATAAGCCCACAAATGTGTAACTGGACTACTTTAAATTGACACCAGATCCGGTGACCTTTGGGACATGGTTTGACCCCCTTAGGAAAGTGCTATCATCATGAAACGTTCAGATCACTTACAACTCAATAGATTCTACCTTCTTGTAACGTTTCAGCCTGATTGGACCTTGTTTTCACACAAATGGACCCAGAATGTTGTGAAATTGTGCTTCGTGCAACATAATTCTGGGTGCCATTGAAAAACCATAAGTGCTAATGAGGCCATTCCTTTTTTAGGTTGTAGGGGCTGTTGATTGGAGTACACTAAAACAAACCTGATCTCTCTAGGACATTCAGAAACCAAGTTATAAGCCCTCAAAGGTGCAATTAGACTACTTCTTTAAAGTGACACCAGGCCCGGTGACCTTTGGGACATGGTTTTACCCCCTATAGGAATGTGCGATCATCATGAAACGTTCAGATCACTTACAACTCAATAGATTCTACCTTCTTGTAACGTGTCAGCCTGATTGGACCTTGTTTTCACACAAATGAACCCAGAATGATGTGAAATTGTGCTTCGTGCAACATAATTCTGGGTGCCATTTAAAAACCATAAGTGCTAATGACTCCATTCCTTTTTGTGGTTGTAGGGGCTGTTGATTGGAGTATACTAAAACAAACCTGATCTCTCTAGGACATTCAGAAGCCAAGTTATAAGCCCACAAATGTGTAAGTGGACTACTTCTTTAAATTGACACCAGATCCGGTGACCTTTGGGACATGGTTTGACCCCCTTAGGAAAGTGCGATCATCTTGAAACGTTCAGATCACTTACAACTCAATAGATTCTACCCTCTTGTAACATTTCAGCCTGATTGGACCTTGTTTTCACACAAATGGACCCAGAATGATGTGAAATTGTGCTTCGTGCAACATAATTCTGGGTGCCATTTACAAAACATAAGTGCTAATGACTCCATTCCTTTTTGTGGTTGTAGGGGCTGTTGGTTGGAGTACATTAAAACAAACCTGATCTCTCTAGGACATTCAGAAACCAAGTTATAATCCCTCAAAGGTGTAATTGGACTACTTCTTTAAAGTGACACCAGGCCCGGTGACCTTTGGGACATGGTTTGACCCTCTATAGGAATGTGCGATCATCATGAAACGTTCAGATCACTTACAACTCAATAGATTCTACCTTCTTGTAACGTTTCAGCCTGATTGGACCTTGTTTTCACACAAATGAACCCAGAATGATGTGAAATTGTGCTTCGTGCAACATAATTCTGGGTGCCATTTACAAACCATAAGTGCTAATGACTCCATTTCTTTTTGTGGTTGTAGGGGCTGCTGATTGGAGTACATTAAAACAAACCTGATTTCTCTAGGACATTCAGAAGCCAAGTTATAAGCCCACAAATGTGTAACTGGACTACTTCTTTAAATTGACACCAGATCCGGTGACCTTTGGGACATGGTTTGATCCCCTTAGGAAAGTACTATCATCATGAAACGTTCAGATCACTTACAACTCAATAGATTCTACCTTTCTGTAACGTTTCAGCCTGATTGGACCTTGTTTTCACACAAATGAACCCAGAATGATGTGAAATTGTGCTTCGTGCAACATAATTCTGGGTGCCATTTAAAAACCATAAGTTCTAATGACTCCATTCCTTTTTGTGGTTGTAGGGGCTGTTGATTGGAGTATACTAAAACAAACCCGATCTCTCTAGGACATTCAGAAGCCAAGTTATAAGCCCACAAATGTGTAACTGGACTACTTCTTTAAATTGACACCAGATCCGGTGACCTTTGGGACATGGTTTCACCCCCTTAGGAAAGTGCTATCATCATGAAACTTTCAGATCACTTACAACTCAATAGATTCTACCTTCTTGTAACGTTTCAGCCTGATTGGACCTTGTTTTCACACAAATGGACCAAGAATGATGTGAAATTGTGCTTCGTGCAACATAATTCTGGGTGCCATTTAAAAACCATAAGTGCTAATGAGTCCATTCCTTTTTTAGGTTGTAGGGGCTGTTGATTGGAGTACACTAAAACAAACCTGATCTCTCTAGGACATTCAGAAACCAAGTTATAAGCCCTCAAGGTGCAATTAGACTACTTCTTTAAATTGACACCAGATCCGGTGACCTTTGGGACATGGTTTGACCCCCTTAAGAAAGTGCTATCATCATGAAACGTTCAGATCACTTACAACTCCATAGATTCTACCTTCCTGTAACGTTTCAGCCTGACTGGACCTTGTTTTCACACAAATGAACCCAGAATGATGTGAAATTGTGCTTCGTGCAACATAATTCTGGGTGCCATTTAAAAACCATAAGTGCTAATGACTCCATTCCTTTTTGTGGGTGTAGGGGCTGGTGGTTGGAGTACATTAAAACAAACCTGATCTCTTTAGGACATTCAGAAACCAAGTTATAATCCCTCAAAGGTGTAATTGGACTACTTCTTTAAAGTGACACCAGGCCCGGTGACCTTTGGGACATGGTTTGACCCCCTATAGGAATGTGCGATCATCATGAAACGTTCAGATCACTTACAACTCAATAGATTCTACCTTCTTGTAACGTTTCAGCCTGATTGGACCTTGTTTTCACACAAATGAACCCAGAATGATGTGAAATTGTGCTTCGTGCAACATAATTCTGGGTGCCATTTAAAAACCATAAGTGCTAATGACTCCATTCCTTTTTGTGGTTGTAGGGGCTGTTGATTGGAGTATACTAAAACAAACCTGATCTCTCTAGGACATTCAGAAGCCAAGTTATAAGCCCACAAATGTGTAACTGGACTACTTCTTTAAATTGACACCAGTTCCGGTGACCTTTGGGACATGGTTTGACCCCCTTAGGAACGTACTATGATCATGAAACGTTCAGATCACTTACAACTCAATAGATTCTACCTTTCTGTAACGTTTCAGCCTGATTTGACCTTGTTTTCACACAAATGAACCCAGAATGATGTGAAATTGTGCTTCGTGCAACATAATTCTGGGTGCCATTTAAAAACCATAAGTGCTAATGACTCCATTCCTTTTTGTGGTTGTAGGGGCTGTTGATTGGAGTATACTAAAACAAACCTGATCTCTCTAGGACATTCAGAAGCCAAGTTATAAGCCCACAAATGTGTAACTGGACTACTGCGTTAAATTGACACCAGATCCGGTGACCTTTGGGACATGGTTTGACCCCCTTAGGAAAGCGCTATCATCATGAAACGTTCAGATCACTTACAAGTCAATAGATTCTACCTTCTTTTAACGTTTCATCCTGATTGGACCTTGTTTTCACACAAATGGACCCAGAATGATGTGAAATTGTGCTTCGTGCAACATAGTTCTGGGTGCCATTTAAAAACCATAAGTGCTAATGAGTCCATTCCTTTTTTAGGTTGTAGGGGCTGTTGATTGGAGTACACTAAAACAAACCTGATCTCTCTAGGACATTCAGAAACCAAGTTATAAGCCCTCAAAGGTGCAATTAGACTACTTCTTTAAAGTGACACCAGGCCCGGTGACCTTTGGGACATGGTTTTACCCCCTATAGGAATGTGCGATCATCACGAAACGTTCAGATCACTTACAACTCAATAGATTCTACCTTCTTGTAACGTTTCAGCCTGATTGGACCTTGTTTTCACACAAATGGACCCAGAATGATGTGAAATTGTGCTTCGTGCAACATAATTCTGGGTGCCATTTAATAACCATAAGTGCTAATGACTCCATTGCTTTTTGTGGTTGTAGGGGCTGTTGGTTGGAGTACATTAAAACAAACCTGATCTCTCTAGGACATTCAGAAGCCAAGTTATAAGCCCACAAATGTGTAACTGGACTACTTCTTTAAATTGACACCAGATCCGGTGACCTTTGGGACATGGTTTGACCCCCTTAAGAAAGTGCTATCATCATGAAACGTTCAGATCACTTACAACTCAATAGATTCTACCTTCCTGTAATGTTTCAGCCTGATTGGACCTTGTTTTCACACAAATGAACCCAGAATGATGTGAAATTGTGCTTCGTGCAATATAATTCTGGGTGCCATTTAAAAACCATAAGTGCTAATGTCTCCATTCCTTTTTGTGGTTGTAGGGGCTGTTGATTGGAGTATACTAAAACAAACCTGATCTCTCTAGGACATTCAGAAGCCAAGTTATAAGCCCACAAATGTGTAACAGGACTACTTCTTTAAATTGACACCAGATCCGGTGACCTTTGGGACATGGTTTGACCCCCTTAGGAAAGTGCTATCATCATGAAACGTTCAGATCACTTACAACTCAATAGATTCTACCTTCTTGTAACGTTTCAGCCTGATTGGACCTTGTTTTCACACAAATGGACCCAGAATGATGTGAAATTGTGCTTCGTGCAACATAATTCTGGGTGCCATTTACAAACCATAAGTGCTAATGACTCCATTCCTTTTTGTGGTTGTAGGGGCTGTTGGTTGGAGTACATTAAAACAAACCTGATCTCTTTAGGACATTCAGAAACCAAGTTATAATCCCTCAAAGGTGTAATTGGACTACTTCTTTAAAGTGACACCAGGCCCGGTGACCTTTGGGACATGGTTTGACCCCCTATAGGAATGTGCGATCATCATGAAACGTTCAGATAACTTACAACTCAATAGATTCTACCTTCTTGTAACGTTTCAGCCTGATTGGACCTTGTTTTCACACAAATGAACCCAGAATGATGTGAAATTGTGCTTCGTGCAACATAATTCTGGGTGCCATTTAAAAACCATAAGTGCTAATGACTCCATTCCTTTTTGTGGTTGTAGGGGCTGTTGGTTGGAGTACATTAAAACAAACCTGATCTCTTTAGGACATTCAGAAACCAAGTTATAATCCCTCAAAGGTGTAATTGGACTACTTCTTTAAAGTGACACCAGGCCCGGTGACCTTTGGGACATGGTTTGACCCCCTATAGGAATGTGCGATCATCATGAAACGTTCAGATCACTTACAACTCAATAGATTCTACCTTCTTGTATTGTTTCAGCCTGATTGGACCTTGTTTTCACACAAATGAACCCAGAATGATGTGAAATTGTGCTTCGTGCAACATAATTCTGGGTGCCATTTAAAAACCATAAGTGCTAATGACTCCATTCCTTTTTGTGGTTGTAGGGGCTGTTGATTGGAGTATACTAAAACAAACCTGATCTCACTAGGACATTCAGAAGCCAAGTTATAAGCCCACAAATGTGTAACTGGACTACTTCTTTAAATTGACACCAGATCCGGTGACCTTTGGGACATGGCTTGACCCCCTTAGGAAAGTGCGATCATCTTGAAACGTTCAGATCACTTACAACTCAATAGATTCTACCTTCTTGTAACGTTTCAGCCTGATTGGACCTTGTTTTCACACAAATGGACCCAGAATGATGTGAAATAGTGCTTCGTGCAACATAATTCTGGGTGCCATTTACAAACCATAAGTGCTAATGACTCCATTCCTTTTTTGTAGGGGCTGTTGATTGGAGTACATTAAAACAAACCTGATCTCTGTAGGACATTCAGAAGCCAAGTTATAAGCCCACAAATGTGTAACTGGACTACTTCTTTAAATTGACACCAGATCCGGTGACCTTTGGGACATTGTTTGATCCCCTTAGGAAAGTACTATCATCATGAAACGTTCAGATCACTTACAACTCAATAGATTCTACCTTTATGTAACGGTTCAGCCTGATTGGACCTTGTTTTCACACAAATGAACCCAGAATGATGTGAAATTGTGCTTCGTGCAACATAATTCTGGGTGCCATTTAAAAACCATAAGTGCTAATGACTCCATTCCTTTTTATGGTTGTAGGGGCTGTTGATTGGAATATACTAAAACAAACCTGATCTCTCTAGGACATTCAGAAGCCAAGTTATAAGCCCACAAATGTGTAACTGGACTACTTCTTTAAATTGACACCAGATCCGGTGACCTTTGGGACATGGCTTGACCCCCTTAGGAAAGTGCGATCATCTTGAAACGTTCAGATCACTTACAACTCAATAGATTCTACCTTCTTGTAACGTTTCAGCCTGATTGGACCTTGTTTTCACACAAATGGACCCAGAATGATGTGAAATTGTGCTTCGTGCAACATAATTCTGGGTGCCATTTACAAACCATAAGTGCTAATGACTCCATTCCTTTTTTGTAGGGGCTGTTGATTGGAGTACATTAAAACAAACCTGATCTCTGTAGGACATTCAGAAGCCAAGTTATAAGCCCACAAATGTGTAACTGGACTACTTCTTTAAATTGACACCAGATCCGGTGACCTTTGGGACATTGTTTGATCCCCTTAGGAAAGTACTATCATCATGAAACGTTCAGATCACTTACAACTCAATAGATTCTACCTTTATGTAACGGTTCAGCCTGATTGGACCTTGTTTTCACACAAATGAACCCAGAATGATGTGAAATTGTGCTTCGTGCAACATAATTCTGGGTGCCATTTAAAAACCATAAGTGCTAATGACTCCATTCCTTTTTATGGTTGTAGGGGCTGTTGATTGGAATATACTAAAACAAACCTGATCTCTCTAGGACATTCAGAAGCCAAGTTATAAGCCCACAAATGTGTAACTGGACTACTTCTTTAAATTGACATCAGATCCGGTGACCTTTGGGACATGGTTTGACCCCCTTAGGAAAGTGCTATCATCATGAAACGTTCAGATCACTTACAACTCAATAGATTCTACCTTCTTGTAACGTTTCAGCCTGATTGGACCTTGTTTTCACACAAATGGACCCAGAATGATGTGAAATTGTGCTTCGTGCAACATAATTCTGGGTGCCATTTAAAAACCATAAGTGCTAATGAGTCCATTCCTTTTTTAGGTTGTAGGGGCTGTTGATTGGAGTACTCTAAAACAAACCTGATCTCTCTAGGACATTCAGAAACCAAGTTATAAGCCTTCAAAGGTGCAATTAGACTACTTCTTTAAAGTGACACCAGGCCCGGTGACCTTTGGGACATGGTTTTACCCCCTATAGGAATGTGCGATCATCACAAAACGCTCAGATCACTTACAACTCAATAGATTCTACCTTCTTGTAACGTTTCAGCCTGATTGGACCTTGTTTTCACACAAATGGACCCAGAATGATGTGAAATTGTGCTTCGTGCAACATAATTCTGGGTGCCATTTACAAACCATAAGTGCTAATGACTCCATTCCTTTTTGTGGTTGTAGGGGCTGTTGGTTGGAGTACATTAAAACAAACCTGATCTCTCTAGGACATTCAGAAGCCAAGTTATAAGCCCACAAATGTGTAACTGGACTACTTCTTTAAATTGACACCAGATCCGGTGACCTTTGGGACATGGTTTGACCCCCTTAAGAAAGTGCTATCATCATGAAACGTTCAGATCACTTACAACTAAATAGATTCTACCTCCTGTAACGTTTCAGCCTGATTGGACCTTGTTTTCACACAAATGAACCCAGAATGATGTGAAATTGTGCTTCGTGCAACATAATTCTGGGTGCCATTTAAAAACCATAAGTGCTAATGACTCCATTCCTTTTTGTGGTTGTAGGGGCTGTTGATTGGAGTATACTAAAACAAACCTGATCTCTCTAGGACATTCAGAAGCCAAGTTATAAGCCCACAAATGTGTAACTGGACTACTTCTTTAAATTGACACCAGATCCGGTGACCTTTGGGACATGGTTTGACCCCCTTAGGAAAGTGCTATCATCATGAAATGTTCAGATCACTTACAACTCAATAGATTCTACCTTCTTGTAACGTTTCAGCCTGATTGGACCTTGTTTTCACACAAATGGACCCAGAATGATGTGAAATTGTGCTTCGTGCAACATAATTCTGGGTGCCATTTCCAAACCATAAGTACTAATGACTCCATTCCTTTTTGTGGTTGTAGGGGCTGTTGATTGGAGTACACTAAAACAAACCTGATCTCTCTAGGACATTCAGAAGCCAAGTCATAAGCCCTCAAATGTGTAACTGAACTACTTCTTTAAAGTGACACCAGATCCGGTGACCTTTGGGACATGGTTTGACCCCCTATAGGAAAGTGCTATCATCATGAAACGTTCAGATCACTTACAACTCAATAGATTCTACCTTCCTGTAACGTTTCAGCCTGATTGGACCTTGTTTTCACACAAATGAACCCAGAATGATGTGAAATTGTGCTTCATGCAACATAATTCTGGGTGCCATTTAAAAACCATAACTGCTAATGACTCCATTCCTTCTTGGGGTAATGGGGGCTGTTAATTGGAGTACTCTAAAACAAACCTGACCTCTCTAGGATATTCCAAAGCCAAGTTATAAGCCCTCAAAGGTGTAACTGGACTACTTCTTTAAAGTGACACCAGGCCTGGTGACCTTTGGGACATGGTTTGACTCCCTATAGGAATGTGCGATCATCATGAAACGTTCAGATCACATACAACTCAATAGATTCTACCTTCTTGTAACGTTTCAGCCTGATTGGACCTTGTTTTCACACAAATGGACCCAGAATGATGTGAAATTGTGCTTCGTGCAACATAATTCTGGGTGCCATTTCCAAACCACAAGTGCTAATGACTCCATTCCTTTTTGTGGGTGTAGGGGCTGTTGATTGGAGTACATTAAAACAAACCTGATCTCTCTAGGACATTCAGAAGCCAAGTTATAAGCCCACAAATGTGTAACTGGACTACTTCTTTAAAGTGACACCAGGCCCGGTGACCTTTGGGACATGGTTTGACCCCCTATAGGAATGTGCGATCATCATGAAACGTTCAGATCACTTACAACTCAATAGATTCTACCTTCTTGTAACGTTTCAGCCTGATTGGACCTTGTTTTCACACCAATGGACCCAGAATGATGTGAAATTGTGCTTCGTGCAACATAATTCTGGGTGCCATTTACAATTCATAAGTGCTAATGACTCCATTCCTTTTTGTGGTTGTAGGGGCTGTTGATTGGAGAACATTAAAACAACCCTGATCTCTCTAAGACATTCAGAAGCCAAGTTATAAGCCCACAAATGTGTAACTGGACTACTTCTTTAAATTGACACCAGATCCGGTGACCTTTGGGACATGGTTTGACCCCCTTAGGAAAATGCTATCATCATGAAACGTTCAGATCACTTACAACTCAATAGATTCTACCTTCCTGTAACGTTTCAGCCTGATTGGACCTTGTTTTCACACAAATGAACCCAGAATGATGTGAAATTTTGCTTCGTGCAACATAATTCTGGGTGCCATTTACAAACCATAAGTGCTAATGACTCCATTCCTTTTTGTGGTTGTAGGGGCTGTTGTTTGGAGTACATTAAAACAAACCTGATCTCTCTAGGACATTCAGAAACCAAGTTATAAGCCCTCAAAGGTGTAATTGGACTACTTCTTTAAAGTGACACCAGGCCCGGTGACCTTTGGGACATGGTTTGACCCCCTATAGAAATATGCGATCATCATGAAACGTTCAGATCACTTACAACTCAATAGATTCTACCTTCCTGTAACGTTTCAGCCTGACTGGACCTTGTTTTCACACAAATGAACCCAGAATGATGTGAAATTGTGCTTCGTGCAACATAATTCTGGGTGCCATTTAAAAACCATAAGTGCTAATGACTCCATTGCTTTTTGTGGTTGTAGGGGCTGTTGATTGGAGTATACTAAAACAAACCTGATCTCTCTAGGACATTCAGAAGCCAAGTTATAAGCCCACAAATGTGTAACTGGACTACTTCTTTAAATTGACACCAGGTCCGGTGACCTTTGGGACATGGTTTGACCCCCTTAGGAAAGTGCGATCATCTTGAAACGTTCAGATCACTTACAACTCAATAGATTCTACCTTCTTGTAACGTTTCAGCCTGATTGGACCTTGTTTTCACACAAATGGACCCAGAATGATGTGAAATTGTGCTTCGTGCAACATAATTCTGGGTGCCATTTACAAACCATAAGTGCTAATGACTCCATTCCTTTTTGTGGTTGTAGGGGCTGTTGATTGGAGTACATTAAAACAAACCTGATCTCTCTAGGACATTCAGAAGCCAAGTTATAAGCCCACAAATGTGTAACTGGACTACTTCTTTAAATTGACACCAGATCCGGTGACCTTTGGGACATGGTTTGACCCCCTTAGGAAAGTGCTATCATCATGAAACGTTCAGATCACTTACGATTCAATAGATTCTACCTTCCTGTAACGTTTCTGCCTGATTGGACCTTGTTTTCACACAAATGGACCCAGAATGATGTGAAATTGTGCTTCATGCAACATAATTCTGGGTGCCATTTAAAAACCATAAGTGCTAATGACTCCATTCCTTTTTGTCTCTGTAGGGGCTGTTGATTGGAGTACATGAAAACAAACCTGATCTCTCTAGGACATTCAGAAGCCAAGTTATAAGCCCACAAATGTGTAACTGGACTACTTCTTTAAATTGACACCAGATCCGGTGACCTTTGGGACATGGTTTGACCCCCTTAGGAAAGTGCTATCATCATGAAACGTTCAGATCACTTACAACTCAATAGATTCTACCTTCCTGTAACGTTTTTGCCTGATTGGACCTTGTTTTCACACAAATGGACCCAGAATGATGTGAAATTGTGCTTCGTGCAACATAATTCTGGGTGCCATTTAAAAACCATAAGTGCTAATGTCTCCATTCCTTTTTGAGGTTGTAGGGGCTGTTGATTGGAGTACACTAAAACAAACCTGATCTCTCTAGGACATTCAGAAACCAAGTTATAAGCCCTCAAAGGTGTAATTGGACTACTTCTTTAAAGTGACACCAGGCCCGGTGACCTTTGGGACATGGTTTGACCGCCTATAGGAATATGCGATCATCATGAAACGTTCAGATCACTTACAACTCAATAGATTCTACCTTCTTGTAACGTTTCAGCCTGATTGGACCTTGTTTTCACACAAATGGACCCAGAATGATGTGAAATTGTGCTTCGTGCAACATAATTCTGGGTGCCATTTAAAAACCATAAGTGCTAATGACTCCATTCCTTTTTGTGGTTGTAGGGGCTGTTGGTGCGAGTACATTAAAACAAACCTGATCTCGCTAGGACATTCAGAAACCAAGTTATAAGCCCACAAAGGTGTAATTGGACTACTTCTTTAAAGGGACACCAGGCCCGGTGACCTTTGGGACATGGTTTGACCCCCTATAGGAATATGCGATCATCATGAAACGTTCAGATCACTTACAACTCAATAGATTCTACCTTCTTGTAACGTTTCAGTCTGATTGGACCTTGTTTTCACACAAATGAACCCAGAATGATGTGAAATTGTGCTTCGTGCAACATAATTCTGGGTGCCATTTAAAAACCATAAGTGCTAATGACTCCATTCCTTTTTGTGGTTGTAGGGGCTGTTGATTGGAGTACACTAAAACAAACCTGATCTCTCTAGGACATTCAGAAGCCAAGTTATAAGCCCACAAATGTGTAACTGGACTACTTCTTTAAAGTGACACCAGGCCCGGTGACCTTTGGGACATGGTTTTACCCCCTATAGGAATGTGCGATCATCATGAAACGTTCAGATCACTTACAACTCAAGAGATTCTACCTTCTTGTAACATTTCAGCCTGATTGGACCCTGTTTTCACACAAATGGACCCAGAATGATGTGAAATTGTGCTTCGTGCAACATAATTCTGGGTGCCATTTAAAAACCATAAGTGCTAATGACTCCATTCCTTTTTGTGGTTGTAGGGGCTGTTGATTGGAGAACATTAAAACAAACCTGATCTCTCTAGGACATTCAGAAGCCAAGTTATAAGCCCACAAATGTGTAACTGGACTACTTCTTTAAATTGACACCAGATCCGGTGACCTTTGGGACATGGTTTGACCCCCTTAGGAAAGTGCTATCATCATGAAACGTTCAGATCCCTTACAATTCAATAGATTCTACCTTCCTGTAACGTCTCAGCCTGATTGGACCTTGTTTTCACACAAATGTACCCAGAATGATGTGAAATTGTGCTTCGTGCAACATAATTCTGGATGCCATTTAAAAACCATAAGTGCTAATGACTCCATTCCTTTTTGTGGTTGTAGGGGCTGTTGATTGGAGTATACTAAAACAAACCTGATCTCTCTAGGACATTCAGAAGCCAAGTTATAAGCCCACAAATGTGTAACTGGACTACTTTAAAATGACACCAGATCCGCTGACCTTAGGGACATGGTTTGACCCCCTTAGGAAAGTACTATCATCATGAAACGTTCAGATCACTTACAACTCAATAGATTCTACCTTCCTGTAACGTTTCAGCCTGATTGGACCTTGTTTTCACACAAATGAACCCAGAATGATGTGAAATTGTGCTTCGTGCAACATATTTCTGGGTGCCATTTAAAAACCATAAGTGCTAATGACTCCATTCCTTTTTGTGGTTGTAGGGGCTGTTGATTGGAGTATACTAAAACAAACCTGATCTCTCTAGGACATTCAGAAGCCAAGTTTTAAGCCCACAAATGTGTAACTGGACTACTTCTTTAAATTGACACCAGATCCGGTGACCTTTGGGACATGGTTTGACCCCCTTAGGAAAGTGTGATCATCACGAAACGTTCAGATCACTTACAACTCAAAAGATTCTACCTTCTTGTAACGTTTCAGCCTGATTGGACCTTGTTTTCAAACAAATGGACCCAGAATGATGTGAAATTGTGCTTCGTGCAACATAATTCTGGGAGACATTTACAAACCATAAGTGCTAATGACTCCATTCCTTTTTGTGGTTGTAGGGGCTGTTGATTGGAGTACATTAAAACAAACCTGATCTCTCTAGGACATTCAGACGCCAAGTTATAAGCCCACAAATGTGTAACTGGACTACTTCTTTAAATTGACACCAGATCCGGTGACCTTTGGGACATGGTTTGATCCCCTTAGGAAAGTACTATCATCATGAAACGTTCAGATCACTTACAACTCAATAGATTCTACCTTCCTGTAACGTTTCAGCCTGATTGGACCTTGTTTTCACACAAATGAACCCAGAATGATGTGAAATTGTGCTTCGTGCAACATAATTCTGGGTGCCATTTAAAAACCATAAGTGCTAATGACTCCATTCCTTTTGTGGTTGTAGGGGCTGTTGATTGGAGTATACTAAAACAAACCTGATCTCTCTAGGACATTCAGAAGCCAAGTTATAAGCCCACAAAGATGTAACTGGACTACTTCTTTAAATTGACACCAGATCCGGTGACCTTTCGGACATGGTTTGACCCCCTATAGGAATGTGCGATCATCATGAAACTTTCAGATCACTTTCAACTCAATAGATTCTACCTTCTTGTAACGTTTCAGCCTGATTGGATCTTGTTTTCACACAAATGGACCCAGAATGATGTGAAATTGTGCTTCGTGCAACATAATTCTGGGTGCCATTTACAAACCATAAGTGCTAATGACTTCATTCCTTTTTGTGGTTGTAGTGCCTGTTGATTGGAGTACACTAAAACAAACCTGATCTCTCTAGGACATTCAGAAGCCAAGTTATAAGCCCACAAATGTGTAACTGGACTACTACTTTAAAGTGACACCAGGCCCGGTGACCTTTGGGACATGGTTTTACCCCCTATAGGAATGTGCGATCATCATGAAACGTTCAGATCACTTACAACTAAAGAGATTCTACCTTCTTGTAGCGTTTCAGCCTGATTGGACCTTGTTTTCACACAAATGGACCCAGAATGATGTGAAATTGTGCTTCGTGCAACATAATTCTGGGTGCCATTTAAAAACCATAAGTGCTAATGACTCCATTCCTTTTTGTGGTTGTAGGGGCTGTTGATTGGAGTATACTAAAACAAACCCGATCTCTCTAGGACATTCAGAAGCCAAGTTATAAGCCCACAAATGTGTAAGTGGACTACTTCTTTAAATTGACACCAGATCCGGTGACCTTTGGGACATGGTTTGACCCCCTTCGGAAAGTGCTATCATCATGAAACTTTCAGATCACTTACAACTCAATAGATTCTACCTTCTTGTAACGTTTCAGCCTGATTGGACCTTGTTTTCACACAAATGGACCCAGAATGATGTGAAATTGTGCTTTGTGCAACATAATTCTGGGTGCCATTTAAAAACCATAAGTGCTAATGAGTCCATTCCTTTTTTAGGTTGTAGGGGCTGTTGATTGGAGTACACTAAAACAAACCTGATCTCTCTAGGACATTCAGAAACCAAGTTATAAGCCCTCAAGGTGCAATTAGACTACTTCTTTAAATTGACACCAGATCCGGTGACCTTTGGGACATGGTTTGACCCCCTTAGGAAAGTACTATGATCATGAAACGTTCAGATCACTTACAACTCAATAGATTCTACCTTTCTGTAACGTTTCAGCCTGATTTGACCTTGTTTTCACACAAATGAACCCAGAATGATGTGAAATTGTGCTTCGTGCAACATAATTCTGGGTGCCATTTAAAAACCATAAGTGCTAATGACTCCATTCCTTTTTGTGGTTGTAGGGGCTGTTGATTGGAGTATACTAAAACAAACCTGATCTCTCTAGGACATTCAGAAGCCAAGCTATAAGCCCACAAATGTGTAACTGGACTACTGCGTTAAATTGACACCAGATCCGGTGACCTTTGGGACATGGTTTGACCCCCTTAGGAAAGTGCTATCATCATGAAACGTTCAGATCACTTACAACTCAATAGATTCTACCTTCTTGTAACGTTTCAGCCTGATTGGACCTTGTTTTCACACAAATGGACCCAGAATGATGTGAAATTGTGCTTCGTGCAACATATTTCTGGGTGCCATTTAAAAACCATAAGTGCTAATGAGTCCATTCCTTTTTGTGGTTGTAGGGGCTGTTGGTTGGAGTACATTAAAACACACCTGATCTCTCTAGGACATTCAGAAGCCAAGTTATAAGCCCACAAATGTGTAACTGGACTACTTCTTTAAATTGACACCAGATCCGGTGACCTTTGGGACATGGTTTGACCCCCTTAAGAAAGTGCTATCATCATGAAACGTTCAGATCACTTACAACTCAATAGATTCTACCTTCCTGTAATGTTTCATCCTGATTGGACCTTGTTTTCACACAAATGAACCCAGAATGAAGTGAAATTGTGCTTCGTGCAATATAATTCTGGGTGCCATTTAAAAACCATAAGTGCTAATGTCTCCATTCCTTTTTGTGGTTGTAGGGGCTGTTGATTGGAGTATACTAAAACAAACCTGATCTCTCTAGGACATTCAGAAGCCAAGTTATAAGCCCACAAATGTGTAACAGGACTACTTCTTTAAATTGACACCAGATCCGGTGACTTTTGGGACATGGTTTGACCCCCTTAGGAAAGTGCTATCATCATGAAACGTTCAGATCACTTACAACTCAATAGATTCTACCTTCTTGTAACGTTTCAGCCTGATTGGACCTTGTTTTCACACAAATGGACCCAGAATGATGTGAAATTGTGCTTCGTGCAACATAATTCTGGGTGCCATTTACAAACCATAAGTGCTAATGACTCCATTCCTTTTTGTGGTTGTAGGGGCTGTTGGTTGGAGTACATTAAAACAAACCTGATCTCTTTAGGACATTCAGAAACCAAGTTATAATCCCTCAAAGGTGTAATTGGACTACTTCTTTAAAGTGACACCAGGCCCGGTGACCTTTGGGACATGGTTTGACCCCCTATAGGAATGTGCGATCATCATGAAACGTTCAGATAACTTACAACTCAATAGATTCTACCTTCTTGTAACGTTTCAGCCTGATTGGACCTTGTTTTCACACAAATGAACCCAGAATGATGTGAAATTGTGCTTCGTGCAACATAATTCTGGGTGCCATTTAAAAACCATAAGTGCTAATGACTCCATTCCTTTTTGTGGTTGTAGGGGCTGTTGGTTGGAGTACATTAAAACAAACCTGATCTCTTTAGGACATTCAGAAACCAAGTTATAATCCCTCAAAGGTGTAATTGGACTACTTCTTTAAAGTGACACCAGGCCCGGTGACCTTTGGGACATGGTTTGACCCCCTATAGGAATGTGCGATCATCATGAAACGTTCAGATCACTTACAACTCAATAGATTCTACCTTCTTGTAATGTTTCAGCCTGATTGGACCTTGTTTTCACACAAATGAACCCAGAATGATATGAAATTGTGCTTCGTGCAACATAATTCTGGGTGCCATTTAAAAACCATAAGTGCTAATGACTCCATTCCTTTTTGTGGTTGTAGGGGCTGTTGATTGGAGTATACTAAAACAAACCTGATCTCACTAGGACAATCAGAAGCCAAGTTATAAGCCCACAAATGTGTAACTGGACTACTTCTTTAAATTGACACCAGATCCGGTGTCCTTTGGGACATGGTTTGACCCCCTTAGGAAAGTGCGATCATCTTGAAACGTTCAGATCACTTACAACTCAATAGATTCTACCTTCTTGTAACGTTTCAGCCTGATTGGACCTTGTTTTCACACAAATGAACCCAGAATGATGTGAAATTTTGCTTCGTGCAACATAATTCTGGGTGCCATTTAAAAACCATAAGTGCTAATGACTCCATTCCTTTTTGTGGTTGTAGGGGCTGTTGATTGGAGTATACTAAAACAAACCTGATCTCTCTAGGACATTCAGAAGCCAAGTTATAAGCCCACAAATGTGTAACTGGACTACTTCTTTAAATTGACACCAGATCCGGTGACCTTTGGGACATGGCTTGACCCCCTTAGGAAAGTGCGATCATCTTGAAACGTTCAGATCACTTACAACTCAATAGATTCTACCTTCTTGTAACGTTTCAGCCTGATTGGACCTTGTTTTCACACAAATGGACCCAGAATGATGTGAAATTGTGCTTCGTGCAACATAATTCTGGGTGCCATTTACAAACCATAAGTGCTAATGACTCCATTCCTTTTTGTGGTTGTAGGGGCTGTTGATTGGAGTACATTAAAACAAACCTGATCTCTCTAGGACATTCAGAAGCCAAGTTATAAGCCCACAAATGTGTAACTGGACTACTTCTTTAAATTGACACCAGATCCGGTGACCTTTGGGTCATTGTTTGATCCCCTTAGGAAAGTACTATCATCATGAAACGTTCAGATCACTTACAACTCAATAGATTCTACCTTTCTGTAACGGTTCAGCCTGATTGGACCTTGTTTTCACGCAAATGAACCCAGAATGATGTGAAATTGTGCTTCGTGCAACATAATTCTGGGTGCCATTTAAAAACCATAAGTGCTAATGACTCCATTCCTTTTTATGGTTGTATGGGCTGTTGATTGGAATATACTAAAACAAACCTGATCTCTCTAGGACATTCAGAAGCCAAGTTATAAGCCCACAAATGTGTAACTGGACTACTTCTTTAAATTGACACCAGATCCGGTGACTTTTGGGACATGGTTTGACCCCCTTAGGAAAGTGCTATCATCATGAAACGTTCAGATCACTTACAACTCAATAGATTCTACCTTCTTGTAACGTTTCAGCCTGATTGGACCTTGTTTTCACACAAATGGACCCAGAATGATGTGAAATTGTGCTTCGTGCAACATAATTCTGGGTGCCATTTAAAAACCATAAGTGATAATGAGTCCATTCCTATTTTAGGTTGTAGGGGCTGTTGGTTGGAGTACATTAAAACAAACCTGATCTCTTTAGGACATTCAGAAACCAAGTTATAATCCCTCAAAGGTGTAATTGGACTACTTCTTTAAAGTGACACCAGGCCCGGTGACCTTTGGGACATGGTTTGACCCCCTATAGGAATGTGCGATCATCATGAAACGTTCAGATAACTTACAACTCAATAGATTCTACCTTCTTGTAACGTTTCAGCCTGATTGGACCTTGTTTTCACACAAATGAACCCAGAATGATGTGAAATTGTGCTTCGTGCAACATAATTCTGGGTGCCATTTAAAAACCATAAGTGCTAATGACTCCATTCCTTTTTGTGGTTGTAGGGGCTGTTGGTTGGAGTACATCAAAACAAACCTGATCTCTTTAGGACATTCAGAAACCAAGTTATAATCCCTCAAAGGTGTAATTGGACTACTTCTTTAAAGTGACACCAGGCCCGGTGACCTTTGGGACATGGTTTGACCCCCTATAGGAATGTGCGATCATCATGAAACGTTCAGATCACTTACAACTCAATAGATTCTACCTTCTTGTAATGTTTCAGCCTGATTGGACCTTGTTTTCACACAAATGAACCCAGAATGATATGAAATTGTGCTTCGTGCAACATAATTCTGGGTGCCATTTAAAAACCATAAGTGCTAATGA
Source organism: Nothobranchius furzeri (assembly GCF_043380555.1). Classification (NCBI taxonomy): domain Eukaryota; kingdom Metazoa; phylum Chordata; class Actinopteri; order Cyprinodontiformes; family Nothobranchiidae; genus Nothobranchius; species Nothobranchius furzeri. Next base: position 24,502,715 of record NC_091743.1, read on the forward strand.
CTCCATTCCTTTTTGTGGTTGTAGGGGCTGTTGATTGGAGTATACTAAAACAAACCTGATCTCACTAGGACAATCAGAAGCCAAGTTATAAGCCCACAAATGTGTAACTGGACTACTTCTTTAAATTGACACCAGATCCGGTGTCCTTTGGGACATGGTTTGACCCCCTTAGGAAAGTGCGATCATCTTGAAACGTTCAGATCACTTACAACTCAATAGATTCTACCTTCTTGTAACGTTTCAGCCTGATTGGACCTTGTTTTCACACAAATGAACCCAGAATGATGTGAAATTTTGCTTCGTGCAACATAATTCTGGGTGCCATTTAAAAACCATAAGTGCTAATGACTCCATTCCTTTTTGTGGTTGTAGGGGCTGTTGATTGGAGTATACTAAAACAAACCTGATCTCTCTAGGACATTCAGAAGCCAAGTTATAAGCCCACAAATGTGTAACTGGACTACTTCTTTAAATTGACACCAGATCCGGTGACCTTTGGGACATGGCTTGACCCCCTTAGGAAAGTGTGATCATCTTGAAACGTTCAGATCACTTACAACTCAATAGATTCTACCTTCTTGTAACGTTTCAGCCTGATTGGACCTTGTTTTCACACAAATGGACTCAGAATGATGTGAAATTGTGCTTCGTGCAACATAATTCTGGGTGCCATTTACAAACCATAAGTGCTAATGACTCCATTCCTTTTTGTGGTTGTAGGGGCTGTTGATTGGAGTACATTAAAACAAACCTGATCTCTCTAGGACATTCAGAAGCCAAGTTATAAGCCCACAAATGTGTAACTGGACTACTTCTTTAAATTGACACCAGATCCGGTGACCTTTGGGTCATTGTTTGATCCCCTTAGGAAAGTACTATCATCATGAAACGTTCAGATCACTTACAACTCAATAGATTCTACCTTTCTGTAACGGTTCAGCCTGATTGGACCTTGTTTTCACGCAAATGAACCCAGAATGATGTGAAATTGTGCTTCGTGCAACATAATTCTGGGTGCCATTTAAAAACCATAAGTGCTAATGACTCCATTCCTTTTTATGGTTGTATGGGCTGTTGATTGGAATATACTAAAACAAACCTGATCTCTCTAGGACATTCAGAAGCCAAGTTATAAGCCCACAAATGTGTAACTGGACTACTTCTTTAAATTGACACCAGATCCGGTGACTTTTGGGACATGGTTTGACCCCCTTAGGAAAGTGCTATCATCATGAAACGTTCAGATCACTTACAACTCAATAGATTCTACCTTCTTGTAACGTTTCAGCCTGATTGGACCTTGTTTTCACACAAATGGACCCAGAATGATGTGAAATTGTGCTTCGTGCAACATAATTCTGGGTGCCATTTAAAAACCATAAGTGATAATGAGTCCATTCCTATTTTAGGTTGTAGGGGCTGTTGGTTGGAGTACATTAAAACAAACCTGATCTCTTTAGGACATTCAGAAACCAAGTTATAATCCCTCAAAGGTGTAATTGGACTACTTCTTTAAAGTGACACCAGGCCCGGTGACCTTTGGGACATGGTTTGACCCCCTATAGGAATGTGCGATCATCATGAAACGTTCAGATAACTTACAACTCAATAGATTCTACCTTCTTGTAACGTTTCAGCCTGATTGGACCTTGTTTTCACACAAATGAACCCAGAATGATGTGAAATTGTGCTTCGTGCAACATAATTCTGGGTGCCATTTAAAAACCATAAGTGCTAATGACTCCATTCCTTTTTGTGGTTGTAGGGGCTGTTGGTTGGAGTACATTAAAACAAACCTGATCTCTTTAGGACATTCAGAAACCAAGTTATAATCCCTCAAAGGTGTAATTGGACTACTTCTTTAAAGTGACACCAGGCCCGGTGACCTTTGGGACATGGTTTGACCCCCTATAGGAATGTGCGATCATCATGAAACGTTCAGATCACTTACAACTCAATAGATTCTACCTTCTTGTAATGTTTCAGCCTGATTGGACCTTGTTTTCACACAAATGAACCCAGAATGATATGAAATTGTGCTTCGTGCAACATAATTCTGGGTGCCATTTAAAAACCATAAGTGCTAATGACTCCATTCCTTTTTGTGGTTGTAGGGGCTGTTGATTGGAGTATACTAAAACAAACCTGATCTCACTAGGACAATCAGAAGCCAAGTTATAAGCCCACAAATGTGTAACTGGACTACTTCTTTAAATTGACACCAGATCCGGTGTCCTTTGGGACATGGTTTGACCCCCTTAGGAAAGTGCGATCATCTTGAAACGTTCAGATCACTTACAACTCAATAGATTCTACCTTCTTGTAACGTTTCAGCCTGATTGGACCTTGTTTTCACACAAATGAACCCAGAATGATGTGAAATTTTGCTTCGTGCAACATAATTCTGGGTGCCATTTAAAAACCATAAGTGCTAATGACTCCATTCCTTTTTGTGGTTGTAGGGGCTGTTGATTGGAGTATACTAAAACAAACCTGATCTCTCTAGGACATTCAGAAGCCAAGTTATAAGCCCACAAATGTGTAACTGGACTACTTCTTTAAATTGACACCAGATCCGGTGACCTTTGGGACATGGCTTGACCCCCTTAGGAAAGTGCGATCATCTTGAAACGTTCAGATCACTTACAACTCAATAGATTCTACCTTCTTGTAACGTTTCAGCCTGATTGGACCTTGTTTTCACACAAATGGACCCAGAATGATGTGAAATTGTGCTTCGTGCAACATAATTCTGGGTGCCATTTACAAACCATAAGTGCTAATGACTCGAATCCTTTTTGTGGTTGTAGGGGCTGTTGATTGGAGTACATTAAAACAAACCTGATCTCTCTAGGACATTCAGAAGCCAAGTTATAAGCCCACAAATGTGTAACTGGACTACTTCTTTAAATTGACACCAGATCCGGTGACCTTTGGGTCATTGTTTGATCCCCTTAGGAAAGTACTATCATCATGAAACGTTCAGATCACTTACAACTCAATAGATTCTACCTTTCTGTAACGGTTCAGCCTGATTGGACCTTGTTTTCACGCAAATGAACCCAGAATGATGTGAAATTGTGCTTCGTGCAACATAATTCTGGGTGCCATTTAAAAACCATAAGTGCTAATGACTCCATTCCTTTTTATGGTTGTATGGGCTGTTGATTGGAATATACTAAAACAAACCTGATCTCTCTAGGACATTCAGAAGCCAAGTTATAAGCCCACAAATGTGTAACTGGACTACTTCTTTAAATTGACACCAGATCCGGTGACTTTTGGGACATGGTTTGACCCCCTTAGGAAAGTGCTATCATCATGAAACGTTCAGATCACTTACAACTCAATAGATTCTACCTTCTTGTAACGTTTCAGCCTGATTGGACCTTGTTTTCACACAAATGGACCCAGAATGATGTGAAATTGTGCTTCGTGCAACATAATTCTGGGTGCCATTTAAAAACCATAAGTGATAATGAGTCCATTCCTATTTTAGGTTGTAGGGGCTGTTGATTGGAGTACTCTAAAACAAACCTGATCTCTCTAGGACATTCAGAAACCAAGTTATAAGCCTTCAAAGGTGCAATTAGACTACTTCTTTAAAGTGACACCAGGCCCGGTGACCTTTGGGACATGGTTTTACGGCCTATAGGAATGTGCGATCATCACAAAACGTTCAGATCACTTACAACTCAATAGATTCTACCTTCTTGTAACGTTTCAGCCTGATTGGACCTTGTTTTCACACAAATGGACCCAGAATGATGTGAAATTGTGCTTCGTGCAACATAATTCTGGGTGCCATTTACAAACCATAAGTGCTAATGACTCCATTCCTTTTTGTGGTTGTAGGGACTGTTGATTGGAGTACATTAAAACAAACCTGATCTCTCTAGGACATTCAGAAGCCAAGTTATAAGCCCAGAAATGTGTAACTGGACTACTTCTTTAAATTGACACCAGATCCGGTGACCTTTGGGACATGGTTTGACCCCCTTAAGAAAGTGCTATCATCATGAAACGTTCAGATCACTTACAACTCAATAGATTCTACCTTCCTGTAACGTTTCAGCCTGATTGGACCTTGTTTTCAAACAAATGAACCCAGAATGATGCGAAATTGTGCTTCGTGCAACATAATTCTGGGTGCCATTTAAAAACCATAAGTGCTAATGACTCCATTCCTTTTTGTAGTTGTAGGGGCTGTTGATTGGAGTATACTAAAACAAACCTGATCTCTCTAGGACATTCAGAAGCCAAGTTATAAGCCCACAAATGTGTAATTGGACTACTTCTTTAAATTGACACCAGATCCGGTGACCTTTGGGACATGGTTTGACCCCCTTAGGAAAGTGCTATCATCATGCAACGTTCAGATCACTTACAACTCAATAGATTCTACCTTCTTGTAACGTTTCAGCCTGATTGGACCTTGTTTTCACACAAATGGACCCAGAATGATGTGAAATTGTGCTTCGTGCAACATAATTCTGGGTGCCATTTCCAAACCACAAGTGCTAATGACTCCATTCCTTTTTGTGGGTGTAGGGGCTGTTGATTGGAGTACATTAAAACAAACCTGATCTCTCTAGGACATTCAGAAGCCAAGTTATAAGCCCACAAATGTGTAACTGGACTACTTCTTTAAATTGACACCAGGCCCGGTGACCTTTGGAACATGGTTTGACCCCCTATAGGAATGAGCGATCATCATGAAATGTTCAGATCACTTACAACTCAATAGATTCTACCTTCTTGTAACGTTTCAGCCTGATTGGACCTTGTTTTCACACAAATGGACCCAGAATGATGTGAAATTGTGCTTCGTGCAACATAATTCTGGGTGCCATTTAAAAACCATAAGTGCTAATGACTCCATTCCTTTTTGTGGTTGTAGGGGCTGTTGATTGGAGTATACTAAAACAAACCTGATCTCTCTAGGACATTCAGAAGCCAAGTTATAAGCCCACAAATGTGTAACTGGACTACTGCGTTAAATTGACACCAGATCCGGTGACCTTTGGGACATGGTTTGACCCCCTTAGGAAAGCGCTATCATCATGAAACGTTCAGATCACCTACAAGTAAATAGATTCTACCTTCTTGTAACGTTTCAGCCTGATTGGACCTTGTTTTCACACAAATGGACCCAGAATGATGTGAAATTGTGCTTCGTGCAACATAATTCTGGGTGCCATTTAAAAACCATAAGTGCTAATGAGTCCATTCCTTTTTTAGGTTGTAGGGGCTGTTGATTGGAGTACACTAAAACAAACCTGATCTCTCTAGGACATTCAGAAACCAAGTTATAAGCCCTCAAAGGTGCAATTAGACTACTTCTTGAAAGTGACACCAGGCCCGGTGACCTTTGGGACATGGTTTTACCCCCTATAGGAATGTCCGATCATCACGAAACGTTCAGATCACTTACAACTCAATAGATTCTACCTTCTTGTAACGTTTCAGCCTGATTGGACCTTGTTTTCACACAAATGGACCCAGAATGATGTGAAATTATGCTTCGTGCAACATAATTCTGGGTGCCATTTACAAACCATAAGTGCTAATGACTCCATTCCTTTTTGTGGTTGTAGGGGCTGTTGGTTGGAGTACATTAAAACAAACCTGATCTCTCTAGGACATTCAGAAGCCAAGTTATAAGCCCACAAATGTGTAACTGGACTACTTCTTTAAAATGACACCAGATCCGGTGACCTTTGGGACATGGTTTGACCCCCTTAAGAAAGTGCTATCATCATGAAACGTTCAGATCACTTACAACTCAATAGATTCTACCTTCCTGTAATGTTTCAGCCTGATTGGACCTTGTTTTCACACAAATGAGCCCAGAATGATGTGAAATTGTGCTTCGTGCAATATAATTCTGGGTGCCATTTAAAAACCATAAGTGCTAATGTCTCCATTCCTTTTTGTGGTTGTAGGGGCTGTTGATTGGAGTATACTAAAACAAACCTGATCTCTCTAGGACATTCAGAAGCCAAGTTATAAGCCCACAAATGTGTAACTGGACTACTTCTTTAAATTGACACCAGATCCGGTGACCTTTGGGACATGGTTTGACCCCCTTAGGAAAGTGCTATCATCATGAAACGTTCAGATCACTTACAACTCAATAGATTCTACCTTCTTGTAACGTTTCAGCCTGGTTGGACCTTGTTTTCACACAAATGGACCCAGAATGATGTGAAATTGTGCTTCGTGCAACATAATTCTGGGTGCCATTTAAAAACCATAAGTTCTAATGACTCCATTCCTTTTTGTGGTTGTAGGGGCTGTTGGTTGGAGTACATTAAAACAAACCTGATCTCTTTAGGACATTCAGAAACCAAGTTATAATCCCTCAAAGGTGTAATTGGACTACTTCTTTAAAGTGACACCAGGCCCGGTGACCTTTGGGACATGGTTTGACCCCCTATAGGAATGTGCGATCATCATGAAACGTTCAGATCACTTACCACTCAATAGATTCTACCTTCTTGTAATGTTTCAGCCTGATTGGACCTTGTTTTCACACAAATGAACCCAAAATGATGTGAAATTGTGCTTCGTGCAACATAATTCTGGGTGCCATTTAAAAACCATAAGTGCTAATGACTCCATTCCTTTTTGTGGTTGTAGGGGCTGTTGATTGGAGTATACTAAAACAAACCTGATCTCACTAGGACATTCAGAAGCCAAGTTATAAGCCCACAAATGTGTAACTGGACTACTTCTTTAAATTGACACCAGATCCGGTGACCTTTGGGACATGGTTTGACCCCCTTAGGAAAGTGCGATCATCTTGAAACGTTCAGATCACTTACAACTCAATAGATTCTACCTTCTTGTAACGTTTCAGCCTGATTGGACCTTGTTTTCACACAAATGAACCCAGAATGATGTGAAATTGTGCTTCGTGCAACATAATTCTGGGTGCCATTTAAAAACCATAAGTGCTAATGACTCCATTCCTTTTTGTGGTTGTAGGGGCTGTTGATTGGAGTATAATAAAACAAACCTGATCTCTCTAGGACATTCAGAAGCCAAGTTATAAGCCCACAAATGTGTAACAGGACTACTTCTTTAAATTGACACCAGATCCGGTGACCTTTGGGACATGGTTTGACCCCCTTCGGAAAGTGCTATCATCATGAAACGTTCAGATCACTTACAACTCAATAGATTCTACCTTCTTGTAACGTTTCAGCCTGATTGGACCTTGTTTTCACACAAATGGACCCAGAATGATGTGAAATTGTGCTTCGTGCAACATAATTCTGGGTGCCATTTACAAACCATAAGTGCTAATGACTCCATTCCTTTTTGTGGTTGTAGGGGCTGTTGGTTGGAGTACATTAAAACAAACCTGATCTCTTTAGGACATTCAGAAACCAAGTTATAATCCCTCAAAGGTGTAATTGGACTACTTCTTTAAAGTGACACCAGGCCCGGTGACCTTTGGGACATGGTTTGACCCCCTATAGGAATGTGCGATCATCATGAAACGTTCAGATCACTTACAACTCAATAGATTCTACCTTCTTGTAATGTTTCAGCCTGATTGGACCTTGTTTTCACACAAATGAACCCAGAATGATGTGAAATTGTGCTTCGTGCAACATAATTCTGGGTGCCATTTAAAAACCATAAGTGCTAATGACTCCATTCCTTTTTGTGGTTGTAGGGGCTGTTGATTGGAGTATACTAAAACAAACCTGATCTCACTAGGACATTCAGAAGCCAAGTTATAAGCCCACAAATGTGTAACTGGACTACTTCTTTAAATTGACACCAGATCCGGTGACCTTTGGGACATGGTTTGACCCCCTTAGGAAAGTGTGATCATCTTGAAACGTTCAGATCACTTACAACTCAATAGATTCTACCTTCTTGTAACGTTTCAGCCTGATTGGACCTTGTTTTCACACAAATGAACCCAGAATGATGTGAAATTGTGCTTCGTGCAACATAATTCTGGGTGCCATTTAAAAACCATAAGTGCTAATGACTCCATTCCTTTTTGTGGTTGTAGGGGCTGTTGATTGGAATATACTAAAACAAACCTGATCTCTCTAGGACATTCAGAAGCCAAGTTATAAGCCCACAAATGTGTAAATGGACTACTTCTTTAAATTGACACCAGATCCGGTGACCTTTGGGACATGGTTTGACCCCCTTAGGAAAGTGCTATCATCATGAAACGTTCAGATCACTTACAACTCAATAGATTCTACCTTCTTGTAACGTTTCAGCCTGATTGGACCTTGTTTTCACACAAATGGACCCAGAATGATGTGAAATTGTGCTTCGTGCAACATAATTCTGGGTGCCATTTAAAAACCATAAGTGCTAATGAGTCCATTCCTTTTTTAGGTTGTAGGGGCTGTTGATTGGAGTACTCTAAAACAAACCTGATCTCTCTAGGACATTCAGAAACCAAGTTATAAGCCTTCAAAGGTGCAATTAGACTACTTCTTTAAAGTGACACCAGGCCCGGTGACCTTTGGGACATGGTTTTACCCCCTATAGGAATGTGCGATCATCACAAAACGTTCAGATCACTTACAACTCAATAGATTCTACCTTCTTGTAACGTTTCAGCCTGATTGGACCTTGTTTTCACACAAATGGACCCAGAATGATGTGAAATTGTGCTTCGTGCAACATAATTCTGGGTGCCATTTACAAACCATAAGTGCTAATGACTCCATTCCTTTTTGTGGTTGTAGGGGCTGTTGGTTGGAGTACATTAAAACAAACCTGATCTCTCTAGGACATTCAGAAGCCAAGTTATAAGCCCACAAATGTGTAACTGGACTACTTCTTTAAATTGACACCAGATCCGGTGACCTTTGGGACATGGTTTGACCCCCTTAAGAAAGTGCTATCATCATGAAACGTTCAGATCACTTACAACTCAATAGATTCTACCATCCTGTAACGTTTCAGCCTGATTGGACCTTGTTTTCACACAAATGAACCCAGAATGATGTGAAATTGTGCTTCGTGCAACATAATTCTGGGTGCCATTTAAAAACCATAAGTGCTAATGACTCCATTCCTTTTTGTGGTTGTAGGGGCTGTTGATTGGAGTATACTAAAACAAACCTGATCTCTCTAGGACATTCAGAAGCCAAGTTATAAGCCCACAAATGTGTAACTGGACTACTTCTTTAAATTGACACCAGATCCGGTGACCTTTGGGACATGGTTTGACCCCCTTAGGAAAGTGCTATCATCATGAAACGTTCAGATCACTTACAACTCAATAGATTCTACCTTCTTGTAACGTGTCAGCCTGATTGGACCTTGTTTTCACACAAATGGACCCAGAATGATGTGAAATTGTGCTTCGTGCAACATAATTCTGGGTGCCATTTCCAAACCATAAGTGCTAATGACTCCATTCCTTTTTGTGGGTGTAGGGGCTGTTGATTGGAGTACATTAAAACAAACCTGATCTCTCTAGGACATTCAGAAGCCAAGTTATAAGCCCACAAATGTGTAACTGGACTACTTCTTTAAATTGACACCAGGCCCGGTGACCTTTGGAACATGGTTTGACCCCCTATAGGAATGTGCGATCATCATGAAATGTTCAGATCACTTACAACTCAATAGATTCTACCTTCTTGTAACGTTTCAGCCTGATTGGACCTTGTTTTCACACAAATGGACCCAGAATGATGTGAAATTGTGCTTCGTGCAACATAATTCTGGGTGCCATTTAAAAACCATAAGTGCTAATGACTCCATTCCTTTTTGTGGTTGTAGGGGCTGTTGATTGGAGTATACTAAAACAAACCTGATCTCTCTAGGACATTCAGAAGCCAAGTTATAAGCCCACAAATGTGTAACTGGACTACTGCGTTAAATTGACACCAGATCCGGTGACCTTTGGGACATGGTTTGACCCCCTTAGGAAAGCGCTATCATCATGAAACGTTCAGATCACTTACAAGTCAATAGATTCTACCTTCTTGTAACGTTTCAGCCTGATTGGACCTTGTTTTCACACAAATGGACCCAGAATGATGTGAAATTGTGCTTTGTGCAACATAATTCTGGGTGCCATTTAAAAACCATAAGTGCTAATGAGTCCATTCCTTTTTTAGGTTGTAGGGGCTGTTGATTGGAGTACACTAAAACAAACCTGATCTCTCTAGGACATTCAGAAACCAAGTTATAAGCCCTCAAAGGTGCAATTAGACTACTTCTTTAAAGTGACACCAGGCCCGGTGACCTTTGGGACATGGTTTTACCCCCTATAGGAATGTGCGATCATAACGAAACGTTCAGATCACTTACAACTCAATAGATTCTACCTTCTTGTAACGTTTCAGCCTGATTGGACCTTGTTTTCACACAAATGGACCCAGAATGATGTGAAATTGTGCTTCGTGCAACATAATTCTGGGTGCCATTTACAAACCATAAGTGCTAATGACTCCATTCCTTTTTGTGGTTGTAGGGGCTGTTGATTGGAGTATACTAAAACAAACCTGATCTCACTAGGACATTCAGAAGCCAAGTTATAATCCCTCAAAGGTGTAATTGGACTACTTCTTTAAAGTGACACCAGGCCCGGTGACCTTTGGGACATAGTTTGACCCCCTATAGGAATGTGCGATCATCATGAAACGTTCAGATCACTTACAACTCAATAGATTCTACCTTCTTGTAATGTTTCAGCCTGATTGTACCTTGTTTTCACACAAATGAACCCAAAATGATGTGAAATTGTGCTTCGTGCAACATAATTCTGGGTGCCATTTAAAAACCATAAGTGCTAATGACTCCATTCCTTTTTGTGGTTGTAGGGGCTGTTGATTGGAGTATACTAAAACAAACCTGATCTCACTAGGACATTCAGAAGCCAAGTTATAAGCCCACAAATGTGTAACTGGACTACTTCTTTAAATTGACACCAGATCCGGTGACCTTTGGGACATGGTTTGACCCCCTTAGGAAAGTGCGATCATCTTGAAACGTTCAGATCACTTACAACTCAATAGATTCTACCTTCTTGTAACGTTTCAGCCTGATTGGACCTTGTTTTCACACAAATGAACCCAGAATGATGTGAAATTGTGCTTCGTGCAACATAATTCTGGGTGCCATTTAAAAACCATAAGTGCTAATGACTCCATTCCTTTTTGTGGTTGTAGGGGCTGTTGATTGGAGTATACTAAAACAAACCTGATCTCTCTAGGACATTCAGAAGCCAAGTTATAAGCCCACAAATGTGTAACTGGACTACTTCTTTAAATTGACACCAGATCCGGTGACCTTTGGGACATGGCTTGACCCCCTTAGGAAAGTGTGATCATCTTGAAACGTTCAGATCACTTACAACTCAATAGATTCTACCTTCTTGTAACGTTTCAGCCTGATTGGACCTTGTTTTCACACAAATGGACCCAGAATGATGTGAAATTGTGCTTCGTGCAACATAATTCTGGGTGCCATTTACAAACCATAAGTGCTAATGACTCCATTCCTTTTTGTGGTTGTAGGGGCTGTTGATTGGAGTACATTAAAACAAACCTGATCTCTCTAGGACATTCAGAAGCCAAGTTATAAGCCCACAAATGTGTAACTGGACTACTTCTTTAAATTGACACCAGATCCGGTTACCTTTGGGACATGGTTTGACCCCCTTAGGAAAGTGCTATCATCATGAAACGTTCAGATCACTTACAACTCAATAGATTCTACCTTCTTGTAACGTTTCAGCCTGATTGGACCTTGTTTTCACACAAATGGACCCAGAATGATGTGAAATTGTGCTTCGTGCAACATAATTCTGGGTGCCATTTAAAAACCATCAGTGCTAATGAGTCCATTCCTTTTTTAGGTTGTAGGGGCTGTTGATTGGAGTACACTAAAACAAACCTGATCTCTCTAGGACATTCAGAAACCAAGTTATAAGCCTTCAAAGGTGCAATTAGACTACTTCTTTAAAGTGACACCAGGCCCGGTGACCTTTGGGACATGGTTTTACCCCCTATAGGAATGTGCGATCATCACAAAACGTTCAGATCACTTACAACTCAATAGATTCTACCTTCTTGTAACGTTTCAGCCTGATTGGACCTTGTTTTCACACAAATGGACCCAGAATGATGTGAAATTGTGCTTCGTGCAACATAATTCTGGGTGCCATTTACAAACCATAAGTGCTAATGACTCCATTCCTTTTTGTGGTTGTAGGGGCTGTTGGTTGGAGTACATTAAAACAAACCTGATCTCTCTAGGACATTCAGAAGCCAAGTTATAAGCCCACAAATGTGTAACTGGACTACTTCTTTATATTGACACCAGATCCGGTGACCTTTGGGACATGGTTTGACCCCCTTAAGAAAGTGCTATCATCATGAAACGTTCAGATCACTTACAACTCAATAGATTCTACCTTCCTGTAACGTTTCAGCCTGATTGGACCTTGTTTTCACACAAATGAACCCCGAATGATGTGAAATTGTGCTTCGTGCAACATAATTCTGGGTGCCATTTAAAAACCATAAGTGCTAATGACTCCATTCCTTTTTGTGGTTGTAGGGGCTGTTGATTGGAGTATACTAAAACAAACCTGATCTCTCTAGGACATTCAGAAGCCAAGTTATAAGCCCACAAATGTGTAACTGGACTACTTCTTTAAATTGACACCAGATCCGGTGACCTTTGGGACATGGTTTGACCCCCTATAGGAATGTGCGATCATCATGAAACGTTCAGATCACTTACAACTCAATAGATTCTACCTTCTTGTAACGTTTCAGCCTGATTGGACCTTGTTTTCACACAAATGGACCCAGAATGATGTGAAATTGTGCTTTGTGCAACATAATTCTGGGTGCCATTTCCAAACCATAAGTGCTAATGACTCCATTCCTTTTTGTGGGTGTAGGGGATGTTGATTGGAGTACATTAAAACAAACCTGATCTCTCTAGGACATTCAGAAGCCAAGTTATAAGCCCACAAATGTGTAACTGGAGTACTTCTTTAAATTGACACCAGATCCGGTGACCTTTGGGACATGGTTTGACCCCCTTAGGAAAGTGCTATCATCTTGAAACGTTCAGATCACTTACAATTCAATAGATTCTACCTTCCTGTAACTTTTCAGCCTGATTGTACCTTGTTTTCACACAAATGAAACCAGAATTATGTGAAATTGTGCTTCGTGCAACATAATTCTGGGTGCCATTTAAAAACCATAAGTGCTAATGACTCCATTCCTTTTTGTGGTTGTAGGGGCTGTTGATTGGAGTATACTAAAACAAACCTGATCTCTCTAGGACATTCAGAAGCCAAGTTATAAGCCCACAAATGTGTAACTGGACTACTTCTTTAAATTGACACCAGATCCGGTGACCTTTGGGACATGGCTTGACCCCCTTAGGAAAGTGTGATCATCTTGAAACGTTCAGATCACTTACAACTCAATAGATTCTACCTTCTTGTAACGTTTCAGCCTGATTGGACCTTGTTTTCACACAAATGGACCCAGAATGATGTGAAATTGTGCTTCGTGCAACATAATTCTGGGTGCCATTTACAAACCATAAGTGCTAATGACTCCATTCCTTTTTGTGGTTGTAGGGGCTGTTGGTTGGAGTACATTAAAACAAACCTGATCTCTCTAGGACATTCAGAAGCCAAGTTATAAGCCCACAAATGTGTAACTGGACTACTTCTTTAAATTGACACCAGATCCGGTGACCTTTGGGACATGGTTTGACCCCCTTAAGAAAGTGCTATCATCATGAAACATTCAGATCACTTACAACTCAATAGATTCTACCTTCCTGTAACGTTTCAGCCTGATTGGACCTTGTTTTCACACAAATGGACCCAAAATGATGTGAAATTGTGCTTCGTGCAACATAATTCTGGGTGCCATTTAAAAACCATAAGTGCTAATGACTCCATTCCTTTTTGTGGTTGAAGGGGCTGTTGATTGGAGTATACTAAAACAAACCTGATCTCTCTAGGACATTCAGAAGCCAAGTTATAAGCCCACACATGTGTAACTGGACTATTTCTTTAAATTGACACCAGATCCGGTGACCTTTGGGACATGGTTTGACCCCCTTAGGAAAGTGCTATCATCATGAAACGTTCAGATCACTTACAACTCAATAGATTCTACCTTCTTGTAACGTTTCAGCCTGATTGGACCTTGTTTTCACACAAATGGACCCAGAATGATGTGAAATTGTGCTTCGTGCAACATAATTCTGGGTGCCATTTACAAACCATAAGTGCTAATGACTCCATTCCTTTTTGTGGTTGTAGGGGCTGTTGGTTGGAGTACATTAAAACAAACCTGATCTCTTTAGGACATTCAGAAACCAAGTTATATTCCCTCAAAGGTGTAATTGGACTACTTCTTTAAAGTGACACCAGGCCCGGTGACCTTTGGGACATGGTTTGACCCCCTATAGGAATGTGCGATCATCATGAAACGTTCAGATCACTTACAACTCAATAGATTCTACCTTCTTGTAACGTTTCAGCCTGATTGGACCTTGTTTTCACACAAATGAACCCAGAATGATGTGAAATTGTGCTTCGTGCAACATAATTCTGGGTGCCATTTAAAAACCATAAGTGCTAATGACTCCATTCCTTTTTGTGGTTGTAGGGGCTGTTGGTTGGAGTACATTAAAACAAACCTGATCTCTTTAGGACATTCAGAAACCAAGTTATAATCCCTCAAAGGTGTAATTGGACTACTTCTTTAAAGTGACACCAGGCCCGGTGACCTTTGGGACATGGTTTGACCCCCTATAGGAATGTGCGATCATCATGAAACGTTCAGATCACTTACAACTCAATAGATTCTACCTTCTTGTAACGTTTCAGCCTGATTGGACCTTGTTTTCACACATATGAACCCAGAATGATGTGAAATTGTGCTTCGTGCAACATAATTCTGGGTGCCATTTAAAAACCATAAGTGCTAATGACTCCATTCCTTTTTGTGGTTGTAGGGGCTGTTGATTGGAGTATACTAAAACAAACCTGATCTCTCTAGGACATTCAGAAGCCAAGTTATAAGCCCACAAATGTGTAACTGGACTACTTCTTTAAATTGACACCAGATCCGGTGACCTTTGGGACATGGTTTGACCCCCTTAGGAAAGTGCGATCATCTTGAAACGTTCAGATCACTTACAACTCAATAGATTCTACCTTCTTGTAACGTTTCAGCCTGATTGGACCTTGTTTTCACACAAATGAACCCAGAATGATGTGAAATTGTGCTTCGTGCAACATAATTCTGGGTGCCATTTAAAAAGCATAAGTGCTAATGACTCAATTCCTTTTTGTGGTTGTAGGGGCTGTTGATTGGAGTATACTAAAACAAACCTGATCTCTCTAGGACATTCAGAAGCCAAGTTATAAGCCCACAAATGTGTAACTGGACTACTTCTTTAAATTGACACCAGATCCGGTGACCTTTGGGACATGGCTTGACCCCCTTAGGAAAGTGCGATCATCTTGAAACGTTCAGATCACTTACAACTCAATAGATTCTACCTTCTTGTAACGTTTCAGCCTGATTGGACCTTGTTTTCACACAAATGGACCCAGAATGATGTGAAATTGTGCTTCGTGCAACATAATTCTGGGTGCCATTTACAAACCATAAGTGCTAATGACTCCATTCCTTTTTGTGGTTGTAGGGGCTGTTGATTGGAGTATACTAAAACAAACCTGATCTCTCTAGGACATTCAGAAGCCAAGTTATAAGCCCACAAATGTGTAACTGGACTACTTTAAATTGACACCAGATCCGGTGACCTTTGGGACATGGTTTGACCCCCTTAGGAAAGTGCTATCATCATGAAACGTTCAGATCACTTACAACTCAATAGATTCTACCTTCTTGTAACGTTTCAGCCTGATTGGACCTTGTTTTCACACAAATGAACCCAGAATGATGTGAAATTGTGCTTCGTGCAACATAATTCTGGGTGCCATTTAAAAACCATAAGTGCTAATGACTCAATTCCTTTTTGTGGTTGTAGGGGCTGTTGACTGGAGTATACTAAAACAAACCTGATCTCTCTAGGACATTCAGAAGCCAAGTTATAAGCCCACAAATGTGTAACTGGACTACTTCTTTAAATTGACACCAGATCCGGTGACCTTTGGGACATGGCTTGACCCCCTTAGGAAAGTGCGATCATCTTGAAACGTTCAGATCACTTACAACTCAATAGATTCTACCTTTCTGTAACGTTTCAGCCTGATTGGTCCTTGTTTTAACACAAATGAACCCAGAATGATGTGAAATTGTGCTTCGTGCAACATAATTCTGGGTGCCATTTAAAAACCATAAGTGCTAATGACTCCATTCCTTTTTGTGGTTGTAGGGGCTGTTGATTGGAGTATACTAAAACAAACCTGATCTCTCCAGGACAATCAGAAGCCAAGTTATAAGCCCACAAATGTGTAACTGGACTACTGCGTTAAATTGACACCAGATCCGGTGACCTTTGGGACATGGTTTGACCCCCTTAGGAAAGTGCTATCATCATGAAACGTTCAGATCACTTACAACTCAATAGATTCTACCTTCTTGTAACGTTTCAGCCTGATTGGACCTTGTTTTCACACAAATGGACCCAGAATGATGTGAAATTGTGCTTCGTGCAGCATAAGTCTGGGTGCCATTTCAAAACCATAAGTGCTAATGAGTCCATTCCTTTTTTAGGTTGTAGGGGCTGTTGATTGGAGTACACTAAAACAAACCTGATCTCTCTAGGACATTCAGAAACCAAGTTATAAGCCCTCAAAGGTGCAATTAGACTACTTCTTTAAAGTGACACCAGGCCCGGTGACCTTTGGGACATGGTTTTACCCCCTATAGGAATGTGCGATCATCACGAAACGTTCAGATCACTTACAACTCAATAGATTCTACCTTCTTGTAACGTTTCAGCCTGATTGGACCTTGTTTTCACACAAATGGACCCAGAATGATGTGAAATTATGCTTCGTGCAACATAATTTTGGGTGCCATTTACAAACCATAAGTGCTAATGACTCCATTCCTTTTTGTGGTTGTAGGGGCTGTTGGTTGGAGTACATTAAATTAAACCTGATCTCTCTAGGACATTCAGAAGCCAAGTTATAAGCCCACAAATGTGTAACTGGACTACTTCTTTAAATTGACACCAGATCCGGTGACCTTTGGGACATGGCTTGACCCCCTTAGGAAAGTGCGATCATCTTGAAACGTTCAGATCACTTACAACTCAATAGATTCTACCTTCTTGTAACGTTTCAGCCTGATTGGACCTTGTTTTCACACAAATGGACCCAGAATGATGTGAAATTGTGCTTCGTGCAACATAATTCTGGGTGCCATTTACAAACCATAAGTGCTAATGACTCCATTCCTTTTTGTGGTTGTAGGGGCTGTTGATTGGAGTATACTAAAACAAACCTGATCTCTCTAGGACATTCAGAAGCCAAGTTATAAGCCCACAAATGTGTAACTGGACTACTTCTTTAAATTGACACCAGATCCGGTGACCTTTGGGACATGGTTTGACCCCCTTAGGAAAGTGCTATCATCATGAAACGTTCAGATCACTTACAACTCAATAGATTCTACCTTCTTGTAACGTTTCAGCCTGATTGGACCTTGTTTTCACACAAATGAACCCAGAATGATGTGAAATTGTGCTTCGTGCAACATAATTCTGGGTGCCATTTAAAAACCATAAGTGCTAATGACTCAATTCCTTTTTGTGGTTGTAGGGGCTGTTGACTGGAGTATACTAAAACAAACCTGATCTCTCTAGGACATTCAGAAGCCAAGTTATAAGCCCACAAATGTGTAACTGGACTACTTCTTTAAATTGACACCAGATCCGGTGACCTTTGGGACATGGCTTGACCCCCTTAGGAAAGTGCGATCATCTTTAAACGTTCAGATCACTTACAACTCAATAGATTCTACCTTTCTGTAACGTTTCAGCCTGATTGGACCTTGTTTTCACACAAATGAACCCAGAATGATGTGAAATTGTGCTTCGTGCAACATAATTCTGGGTGCCATTTAAAAACCATAAGTGCTAATGACTCCATTCCTTTTTGTGGTTGTAGGGGCTGTTGATTGGAGTATACTAAAACAAACCTGATCTCTCTAGGACATTCAGAAGCCAAGTTATAAGCCCACAAATGTGTAACTGGACTACTTCTTTAAATTGACACCAGATCCGGTGACCTTTGGGACATGGTTTGACCCCCTTAGGAAAGTGCTATCATCATGAAACGTTCAGATCACTTACAACTCAATAGATTCTACCTTCTTGTAACGTTTCAGCCTGATTGGACCTTGTTTTCACACAAATGGACCCAGAATGATGTGAAATTGTGCTTCGTGCAACATAATTCTGGGTGCCATTTAAAAACCATAAGTGCTAATGAGTCCATTCCTTTTTTAGGTTGTAGGGGCTGTTGATTGGAGTACTCTAAAACAAACCTGATCTCTCTAGGACATTCAGAAACCAAGTTATAAGCCCTCAAAGGTGCAATTAGACTACTTCTTTAAAGTGACACCAGGCCCGGTGACCTTTGGGACATGGTTTTACCCCCTATAGGAATGTGCGATCATCACGAAACGTTCAGCTCACTTACAACTTAATAGATTCTACCTTCTTGTAACGTTTCAGCCTGATTGGACCTTGTTTTCACACAAATGGACCCAGAATGATGTGAAATTGTGCTTCGTGCAACATAATTCTGGGTGCCATTTAAAAACCATAAGTGCTAATGACTCAATTCCTTTTTGTGGTTGTAGGGGCTGTTGACTGGAGTATACTAAAACAAACCTGATCTCTCTAGGACATTCAGAAGCCAAGTTATAAGCCCACAAATGTGTAACTGGACTACTTCTTTAAATTGACACCAGATCCGGTGACCTTTGGGACATGGCTTGACCCCCTTAGGAAAGTGCGATCATCTTGAAACGTTCAGATCACTTACAACTCAATAGATTCTACCTTTCTGTAACGTTTCAGCCTGATTGGACCTTGTTTTCACACAAATGAACCCAGAATGATGTGAAATTGTGCTTCGTGCAACATAATTCTGGGTGCCATTTAAAAACCATAAGTGCTAATGACTCCATTCCTTTTTGTGGTTGTAGGGGCTGTTGATTGGAGTATACTAAAACAAACCTGATCTCTCTAGGACATTCAGAAGCCAAGTTATAAGCCCACAAATGTGTAACTGGACTACTTCTTTAAATTGACACCAGATCCGGTGACCTTTGGGACATGGTTTGACCCCCTTAGGAAAGTGCTATCATCATGAAACGTTCAGATCACTTACAACTCAATAGATTCTACCTTCTTGTAACGTTTCAGCCTGATTGGACCTTGTTTTCACACAAATGGACCCAGAATGATGTGAAATTGTGCTTCGTGCAACATAATTCTGGGTGCCATTTAAAAACCATAAGTGCTAATGAGTCCATTCCTTTTTTAGGTTGTAGGGGCTGTTGAGTGGAGTACTCTAAAACAAACCTGATCTCTCTAGGACATTCAGAAACCAAGTTATAAGCCCTCAAAGGTGCAATTAGACTACTTCTTTAAAGTGACACCAGGCCCGGTGACCTTTGGGACATGGTTTTACCCCCTATAGGAATGTGCGATCATCACGAAACGTTCAGCTCACTTACAACTTAATAGATTCTACCTTCTTGTAACGTTTCAGCCTGATTGGACCTTGTTTTCACACAAATGGACCCAGAATGATGTGAAATTGTGCTTCGTGCAACATAATTCTGGGTGCCATTTACAAACCATAAGTGCTAATGACTCCATTCCTTTTTGTGGTTGTAGGGGCTGTTGATTGGAGTATACTAAAACAAACCTGATCTCTCTAGGACATTCAGAAGCCAAGTTATAAGCCCACAAATGTGTAACTGGACTACTTCTTTAAATTGACACCAGATCCGGTGACCTTTGGGAGATGGTTTGACCCCCTTAGGAAAGTTCTATCATCATGAAACGTTCAGATCACTTACAACTCAATAGATTCTACCTTCTTGTAACGTTTCAGCCTGATTGGACCTTGTTTTCACACAAATGGACCCAGAATGATGTGAAATTGTGCTTCGTGCAACATAATTCTGTGTGCCATTTACAAACCATAAGTGCTAATGACTCCATTCCTTTTTTGTGGTTGTAGGGGCTGTTGATTGGAGTATACTAAAATAAACCTGATCTCTCTAGGACATTCAGAAGCCAAGTTATAAGCCCACAAAGGTGTAACTGGACTACTTCTTTAAATTGACACCAGATCCGGTGACCTTTGGGACATGGTTTGACCCCCTTAGGAAAGTGCGATCATCTTGAAACGTTCAGATCACTTACAACTCAATATATTCTACCTTCTTGTAACGTTTCAGCCTGATTGGACCTTGTTTTCACACAAATGGACCCAGAATGATGTGAAATTGTGCTTCGTGCAACATAATTCTGGGTGCCATTTACAAACCATAAGTGCTAATGACTCCATTCCTTTTTGTGGTTGTAGGGGCTGTTGATTGGAGTACATTAAAACAAACCTGATCTCTCTAGGACATTCAGAAGCCAAGTTATAAGCCCACAAATGTGTAACTGGACTACTTCTTTAAATTGACACCAGATCCGGTGACCTTTGGGACATGGTTTGACCCCCTTAGGAAGGTGCTATCATCTTGAAACGTTCAGATCACTTACAACTCAATAGATTCTACCTTCCTGTAACGTTTCAGCCTGATTGTACCTTGTTTTAACACAAATGAAACCAGAATGATGTGAAATTGTGCTTCGTGCAACATAATTCTGGGTGCCATTTACAAACCATAAGTGCTAATGACTCCATTCCTTTTTGAGGTTGTAGGGGCTGTTGACTGGAGTACACTAAAACAAACCTGATCTCTCTAGGACATTCAGAAACCAAGTTATAAGCCCTCAAGGGTGTAATTGGACTACTTCTTTAAAGTGACACCAGATCCGGTGACCTTTGGGACATGGTTTGACCCCCTTAGGAAAGTGCTATCATCATGAAACGTTCAGATCACTTACAATTCAATAGAATCTACCTTCCTGTAATGTTTCAGCCGGATTGTACCTTGTTTTCACACAAATGAACCCAGAATGATGTGAAATTGTGCTTCGTGCAACATAATTCTGGGTGCCATTTAAAAACCATAAGTGCTAATGACTCCATTCCTTTTTGTAGTTGTAGGGGCTGTTGATTGGAGTATACTAAAACAAACCTGATCTCTCAAGGACATTCAGAAGCCAAGTTATAAGCCCACAAATGTGTAACTGGACTACTTCTTTAAATTGACAAAAGATCCGGTGACCTTTGGGACATGGTTTGACCCCCTTAGGAAAGTGCGATCATCTTGAAACGTTCAGATCACTTACAACTCAATAGATTCTACCTTCTTGTAACGTTTCAGCCTGATCGGACCTTGTTTTCACACAAATGGACCCAGAATGATGTGAAATTGTGCTTCATGCAAAATAATTCTGGGTGCCATTTACAAACCATAAGTGCTAATGACTCCATTCCTTTTTGTGGTTGTAGGGGCTGTTGATTGGAGTACATTAAAACAAACCTAACCTCTCTAGGACATTCAGAAGCCAAGTTATAAGCCCACAAATGTGTAACTGGACTACTTCTTTAAATTGACACCAGATCCGGTGACCTTTGGGACATGGTTTGACCCCCTTAGGAAAGTGCTATCATCATGAAACGTTCAGATCACTTACAACTCAATAGATTCTACCATCCTGGAACGTTTCAGCCTGATTGGACCTTGTTTTCACACAAATGGACCCAGAATGATGTGAAATTGTGCTTCATGCAACATATTTCTGGGTGCCATTTACAAACCATAAGTGTTAAAGACTCCAATCCTTTTTGTGGTTGTAGTGGCTGTTGATTGGAGTACATTAAAACAAACCTGATCTCTCTAGGACATTCAGAAGCCAAGTTATAAGCCCACAAATGTGTAACTGGACTACTTCTTTAAATTGACACCAGATCCGGTGACCTTTGGGACATTGTTTGATCCCCTTAGGAAAGTGCTATCATCATGAAACGTTCAGATCACTTACAACTCAATAGATTCTACCTTACTGTAACGTTTCAGCCTGATTGGACCTTGTTTTCACACAAATGAACCCAGAATGATGTGAAATTGTGCTTCGTGCAACATAATTCTGGGTGCCATTTAAAAACCATAAGTGCTAATGACTCCATTCCTTTTTGTGGTTGTAGGGGCTGTTGATTGGAGTATACTAAAACAAACCTGATCTCTCTAGGACATTCAGAAGCCAAGTTATAAGCCCACAAATGTGTAACTGGACTACTTCTTTAAATTGACACCAGATCCGGTGACCTTTGGGACATGGTTTGACCCCCTTAGGAAAGTGCTATCATCATGAAACGTTCAGATCACATACAAGTCAATAGATTCTACCTTCTTGTAACGTTTCAGCCTGATTGGACCTTGTTTTCACACAAATGAACCCAGAATGATGTGAAATTGTGCTTTGTGCAACATAATTCTGGGTGCCATTTAAAAACCATAAGTGCTAATGACTCCATTCCTTTTTGTGGTTGTAGGGGCTGTTGATTGGAGTATACTAAAACAAACCTGATCTCTCTAGGGCATTCAGAAGCCAAGTTATAAGCCCACAAATGTGTAACTGGACTATTTCTTTAAATTGACACCAGATCCGGTGACATTTGGGACATGGTTTGACCCCCTTAGGAAAGTGCTATCATCATGAAACGTTCAGATCACTTACAACTCAATAGATTCTACCTTCTTGTAACGTTTCAGCCTGATTGGACCTTGTTTTCACACAAATGGACCCAGAATGATGTGAAATTGTGCTTCGTGCAACATAATTCTGGGTGCCATTTACAAACCATAAGTGCTAATGACTCCATTCCTTTTTGTGGTTGTAGGGGCTGTTGGTTGGAGTACATTAAAACAAACCTGATCTCTTTAGGACATTCAGAAACCAAGTTATAATCCCTCAAAGGTGTAATTGGACTACTTCTTTAAAGTGACACCAGGCCCGGTGACCTTTGGGACATGGTTTGACCCCCTATAGGAATGTGCGATCATCATGAAACGTTCAGATCACTTACAACTCAATAGATTCTACCTTCTTGTAATGTTTCAGCCTGGTTGGACCTTGTTTTCACACAAATGAACCCAGAATGATGTGAAATTGTGCTTCGTGCAACATAATTCTGGGTGCCATTTAAAAACCATAAGTGCTAATGACTCCATTCCTTTTTGTGGTTGTAGGGGCTGTTGGTTGGAGTACATTAAAACAAACCTGATCTCTTTAGGACATTCAGAAACCAAGTTATAATCCCTCAAAGGTGTAATTGGACTACTTCTTTAAAGTGACACCAGGCCCGGTGACCTTTGGGACATGGTTTGACCCCCTATAGGAATGTGCGATCATCATGAAACGTTCAGATCACTTACAACTCAATAGATTCTACCTTCTTGTAACGTTTCAGCCTGATTGGACCTTGTTTTCACACAACTGAACCCAGAATGATGTGAAATTGTGCTTCGTGCAACATAATTCTGGGTGTCATTTAAAAACCATAAGTGCTAATGACTCCATTCCTTTTTGTGGTTGTAGGGTCTGTTGATTGGAGTATACTAAAACAAACCTGATCTCTCTAGGACATTCAGAAGCCAAGTTATAAGCCCACAAATGTGTAACTGGACTACTTCTTTAAATTGACACCAGATCCGGTGACCTTTGGGACATGGTTTGACCCCCTTAGGAAAGTGCGATCATCTTGAAACGTTCAGATCACTTACAACTCAATAGATTCTACCTTCTTGTAACGTTTCAGCCTGATTGGACCTTGTTTTCACACAAATGAACCCAGAATGATGTGAAATTGTGCTTCGTGCAACATAATTCTGGGTGCCATTTAAAAACCATAAGTGCTAATGACTCAATTCCTTTTTGTGGTTGTAGGGGCTGTTGATTGGAGTATACTAAAACAAACCTGATCTCTCTAGGACATTCAGAAGCCAAGTTATAAGCCCACAAATGTGTAACTGGACTACTTCTTTAAATTGACACCAGATCCGGTGACCTTTGGGACATGGTTTGACCCCCTTAGGAAAGTGCTATCATCATGAAACGTTCAGATCACTTACAACTCAATAGATTCTACCTTCTTGTAACGTTTCAGCCTGATTGGACCTTGTTTTCACACAAATGAACCCAGAATGATGTGAAATTGTGCTTCGTGCAACATAATTCTGGGAGCCATTTAAAAACCATAAGTGCTAATGACTCATTTCCTTTTTGTGGTTGTAGGGGCTGTTGACTGGAGTATACTAAAACAAACCTGATCTCTCTAGGACATTCAGAAGCCAAGTTATAAGCCCACAAATGTGTAACTGGACTACTTCTTTAAATTGACACCAGATCCGGTGACCTTTGGGACATGGCTTGACCCCCTTAGGAAAGTGCGATCATCTTGAAATGTTCAGATCACTTACAACTCAATATATTCTACCTTTCTGTAACGTTTCAGCCTGGTTGGACCTTGTTTTCACACAAATGAACCCAGAATGATGTGAAATTGTGATTCGTGCAACATAATTCTGGGTGCCATTTAAAAACCATAAGTGCTAATGACTCCATTCCTTTTTGTGGTTGTAGGGGCTGTTGATTGGAGTATACTAAAACAAACCTGATCTCTCTAGGACATTCAGAAGCCAAGTTATAAGCCCACAAATGTGTAACTGGACTACTTCTTTAAATTGACACCAGATCCGGTGACCTTTGGGACATGGTTTGACCCCCTTAGGAAAGTGCTATCATCAAGAAACGTTCAGATCACTTACAACTCAATAGATTCTACCTTCTTGTAACGTTTCAGCCTGATTGGACCTTGTTTTCACACAAATGAACCCAGAATGATGTGAAATTGTGCTTCGTGCAACATAATTCTGGGTGCCATTTAAAAACCATAAGTGCTAATGACTCCATTCCTTTTTGTGGTTGTAGGGGCTGTTGATTGGAGTATACTAAAACAAACCTGATCTCTCTAGGACATTCAGAAGCCAAGTTATAAGCCCACAAATGTGTAACTGGACTATTTCTTTAAATTGACACCAGATCCGGTGACCTTTGGGACATGGTTTGACCCCCTTAGGAAAGTGCTATCATCATGAAACGTTCAGATCACTTACAACTCAATAGATTCTACCTTCTTGTAACGTTCAGCCTGATTGGACCTTGTTTTCCCACAAATGGACCCAGAATGATGTGAAATTGTGCTTCGTGCAACATAATTCTGGGTGCCATTTACAAACCATAAGTGCTAATGACTCCATTCCTTTTTGTGGTTGTAGGGGCTGTTGGTTGGAGTACACTAAAACAAACCTGATCTCTTTAGGACATTCAGAAACCAAGTTATAATCCCTCAAAGGTGTAATTGGACTACTTCTTTAAAGTGACACCAGGCCCGGTGACCTTTGGGACATGGTTTGACCCCCTATAGGAATGTGCGATCATCATGAAACGTTCAGATCACTTACAACTCAATAGATTCTACCTTCTTGTAATGTTTCAGCCTGGTTGGACCTTGTTTTCACACAAATGAACCCAGAATGATGTGAAATTGTGCTTCGTGCAACATAATTCTGGGTGCCATTTAAAAACCATAAGTGCTAATGACTCCATTCCTTTTTGTGGTTGTAGGGGCTGTTGGTTGGAGTACATTAAAACAAACCTGATCTCTTTAGGACATTCAGAAACCAAGTTATAATCCCTCAAAGGTGTAATTGGACTACTTCTTTAAAGTGACACCAGGCCCGGTGACCTTTGGGACATGGTTTGACCCCCTATAGGAATGTGCGATCATCATGAAACGTTCAGATCACTTACAACTCAATGGATTCTACCTTCTTGTAACGTTTCAGCCTGATTGGACCTTGTTTTCACACAAATGAACCCAGAATGATGTGAAATTGTGCTTCGTGCAACATAATTCTGGGTGCCATTTAAAAACCATAAGTGCTAATGACTCCATTCCTTTTTGTGGTTGTAGGGTCTGTTGATTGGAGTATACTGAAACAAACCTGATCTCTCTAGGACATTCAGAAGCCAAGTTATAAGCCCACAAATGTGTAACTGGACTACTTCTTTAAATTGACACCAGATCCGGTGACCTTTGGGACATGGTTTGACCCCCTTAGGAAAGTGCGATCATCTTGAAACGTTCAGATCACTTACAACTCAATAGATTCTACCTTCTTGTAACGTTTCAGCCTGATTGGACCTTGTTTTCACACAAATGAACCCAGAATGATGTGAAATTGTGCTTCGTGCAACATAATTCTGGGTGCCATTTAAAAACCATAAGTGCTAATGACTCAATTCCTTTTTGTGGTTGTAGGGGCTGTTGATTGGAGTATACTAAAACAAACCTGATCTCTCTAGGACATTCAGAAGCCAAGTTATAAGCCCACAAATGTGTAACTGGACTACTTCTTTAAATTGACACCAGATCCGGTGACCTTTGGGACATGGCTTGACCCCCTTAGGAAAGTGCGATCATCTTGAAACGTTCAGATCACTTACAACTCAATAGATTCTACCTTCTTGTAACGTTTCAGCCTGATTGGACCTTGTTTTCACACAAATGGACCCAGAATGATGTGAAATTGTGCTTCGTGCAACATAATTCTGGGTGCCATTTACAAACCATAAGTGCTAATGACTCCATTCCTTTTTGTGGTTGTAGGGGCTGTTGATTGGAGTATACTAAAACAAACCTGATCTCTCTAGGACATTCAGAAGCCAAGTTATAAGCCCACAAATGTGTAACTGGACTACTTCTTTAAATTGACACCAGATCCGGTGACCTTTGGGACATGGTTTGACCCCCTTAGGAAAGTGCTATCATCATGAAACGTTCAGATCACTTACAACTCAATAGATTCTACCTTCTTGTGACGTTTCAGCCTGATTGGACCTTGTTTTCACACAAATGAACCCAGAATGATGTGAAATTGTGCTTCGTGCAACATAATTCTGGGTGCCATTTAAAAACCATAAGTGCTAATGACTCAATTCCTTTTTGTGGTTGTAGGGGCTGTTGACTGGAGTATACTAAAACAAACCTGATCTCTCTAGGACATTCAGAAGCCAAGTTATAAGCCCACAAATGTGTAACTGGAGTACTTCTTTAAATTGACACCAGATCCGGTGACCTTTGGGGCATGGCTTGACCCCCTTAGGAAAGTTCTATCATCATGAAACGTTCAGATCACTTACAACTCAATAGATTCTACCTTCTTGTAACATTTCAGCCTGATTGGACCTTGTTTTCACACAAATGGACCCAGAATGATGTGAAATTGTGCTTCGTGCAACATAATTCTGGGTGCCATTTAAAAACCATAAGTGCTAATGAGTCCATTCCTTTTTTAGGTTGTAGGGGCTGTTGATTGGAGTACTCTAAAACAAACCTGATCTCTCTAGGACATTCAGAAACCAAGTTATAAGCCCTCAAAGGTGCAATTAGACTACTTCTTTAAAGTGACACCAGGCCCGGTGACCTTTGGGACATGGTTTTACCCCCTATAGGAATGTGCGATCATCACGAAACGTTCAGCTCACTTACAACTTAATAGATTCTACCTTCTTGTAACGTTTCAGCCTGATTGGACCTTGTTTTCACACAAATGGACCCAGAATGATGTGAAATTGTGCTTCGTGCAACATAATTCTGGGTGCCATTTACAAACCATAAGTGCTAATGACTCCATTCCTTTTTGTGGTTGTAGGGGCTGTTGATTGGAGTATACTAAAACAAACCTGATCTCTCTAGGACATTCAGAAGCCAAGTTATAAGCCCACAAATGTGTAACTGGACTACTTCTTTAAATTGACACCAGATCCGGTGACCTTTGGGAGATGGTTTGACCCCCTTAGGAAAGTTCTATCATCATGAAACGTTCAGATCACTTACAACTCAATAGATTCTACCTTCTTGTAACGTTTCAGCCTGATTGGACCTTGTTTTCACACAAATGGACCCAGAATGATGTGAAATTGTGCTTCGTGCAACATAATTCTGTGTGCCATTTACAAACCATAAGTGCTAATGACTCCATTCCTTTTTTGTGGTTGTAGGGGCTGTTGATTGGAGTATACTAAAATAAACCTGATCTCTCTAGGACATTCAGAAGCCAAGTTATAAGCCCACAAAGGTGTAACTGGACTACTTCTTTAAATTGACACCAGATCCGGTGACCTTTGGGACATGGTTTGACCCCCTTAGGAAAGTGCGATCATCTTGAAACGTTCAGATCACTTACAACTCAATATATTCTACCTTCTTGTAACGTTTCAGCCTGATTGGACCTTGTTTTCACACAAATGGACCCAGAATGATGTGAAATTGTGCTTCGTGCAACATAATTCTGGGTGCCATTTACAAACCATAAGTGCTAATGACTCCATTCCTTTTTGTGGTTGTAGGGGCTGTTGATTGGAGTACATTAAAACAAACCTGATCTCTCTAGGACATTCAGAAGCCAAGTTATAAGCCCACAAATGTGTAACTGGACTACTTCTTTAAATTGACACCAGATCCGGTGACCTTTGGGAGATGGTTTGACCCCCTTAGGAAAGTTCTATCATCATGAAACGTTCAGATCACTTACAACTCAATAGATTCTACCTTCTTGTAACGTTTCAGCCTGATTGGACCTTGTTTTCACACAAATGGACCCAGAATGATGTGAAATTGTGCTTCGTGCAACATAATTCTGTGTGCCATTTACAAACCATAAGTGCTAATGACTCCATTCCTTTTTTGTGGTTGTAGGGGCTGTTGATTGGAGTATACTAAAATAAACCTGATCTCTCTAGGACATTCAGAAGCCAAGTTATAAGCCCACAAAGGTGTAACTGGACTACTTCTTTAAATTGACACCAGATCCGGTGACCTTTGGGACATGGTTTGACCCCCTTAGGAAAGTGCGATCATCTTGAAACGTTCAGATCACTTACAACTCAATATATTCTACCTTCTTGTAACGTTTCAGCCTGATTGGACCTTGTTTTCACACAAATGGACCCAGAATGATGTGAAATTGTGCTTCGTGCAACATAATTCTGGGTGCCATTTACAAACCATAAGTGCTAATGACTCCATTCCTTTTTGTGGTTGTAGGGGCTGTTGATTGGAGTACATTAAAACAAACCTGATCTCTCTAGGACATTCAGAAGCCAAGTTATAAGCCCACAAATGTGTAACTGGACTACTTCTTTAAATTGACACCAGATCCGGTGACCTTTGGGACATGGTTTGACCCCCTTAGGAAGGTGCTATCATCTTGAAACGTTCAGATCACTTACAACTCAATAGATTCTACCTTCCTGTAACGTTTCAGCCTGATTGTACCTTGTTTTAACACAAATGAAACCAGAATGATGTGAAATTGTGCTTCGTGCAACATAATTCTGGGTGCCATTTACAAACCATAAGTGCTAATGACTCCATTCCTTTTTGAGGTTGTAGGGGCTGTTGACTGGAGTACACTAAAACAAACCTGATCTCTCTAGGACATTCAGAAACCAAGTTATAAGCCCTCAAGGGTGTAATTGGACTACTTCTTTAAAGTGACACCAGATCCGGTGACCTTTGGGACATGGTTTGACCCCCTTAGGAAAGTGCTATCATCATGAAACGTTCAGATCACTTACAATTCAATAGATTCTACCTTCCTGTAATGTTTCAGCCGGATTGTACCTTGTTTTCACACAAATGAACCCAGAATGATGTGAAATTGTGCTTCGTGCAACATAATTCTGGGTGCCATTTAAAAACCATAAGTGCTAATGACTCCATTCCTTTTTGTAGTTGTAGGGGCTGTTGATTGGAGTATACTAAAACAAACCTGATCTCTCAAGGACATTCAGAAGCCAAGTTATAAGCCCACAAATGTGTAACTGGACTACTTCTTTAAATTGACAAAAGATCCGGTGACCTTTGGGACATGGTTTGACCCCCTTAGGAAAGTGCGATCATCTTGAAACGTTCAGACCACTTACAACTCAATAGATTCTACCTTCTTGTAACGTTTCAGCCTGATCGGACCTTGTTTTCACACAAATGGACCCAGAATGATGTGAAATTGTGCTTCATGCAAAATAATTCTGGGTGCCATTTACAAACCATAAGTGCTAATGACTCCATTCCTTTTTGTGGTTGTAGGGGCTGTTGATTGGAGTACATTAAAACAAACCTAACCTCTCTAGGACATTCAGAAGCCAAGTTATAAGCCCACAAATGTGTAACTGGACTACTTCTTTAAATTGACACCAGATCCGGTGACCTTTGGGACATGGTTTGACCCCCTTAGGAAAGTGCTATCATCATGAAACGTTCAGATCACTTACAACTCAATAGATTCTACCATCCTGGAACGTTTCAGCCTGATTGGACCTTGTTTTCACACAAATGGACCCAGAATGATGTGAAATTGTGCTTCATGCAACATATTTCTGGGTGCCATTTACAAACCATAAGTGCTAAAGACTCCAATCCTTTTTGTGGTTGTAGTGGCTGTTGATTGGAGTACATTAAAACAAACCTGATCTCTCTAGGACATTCAGAAGCCAAGTTATAAGCCCACAAATGTGTAACTGGACTACTTCTTTAAATTGACACCAGATCCGGTGACCTTTGGGACATTGTTTGATCCCCTTAGGAAAGTGCTATCATCATGAAACGTTCAGATCACTTACAACTCAATAGATTCTACCTTACTGTAACGTTTCAGCCTGATTGGACCTTGTTTTCACACAAATGAACCCAGAATGATGTGAAATTGTGCTTCGTGCAACATAATTCTGGGTGCCATTTAAAAACCATAAGTGCTAATGACTCCATTCCTTTTTGTGGTTGTAGGGGCTGTTGATTGGAGTATACTAAAACAAACCTGATCTCTCTAGGACATTCAGAAGCCAAGTTATAAGCCCACAAATGTGTAACTGGACTACTTCTTTAAATTGACACCAGATCCGGTGACCTTTGGGACATGGTTTGACCCCCTTAGGAAAGTGCTATCATCATGAAACGTTCAGATCACATACAAGTCAATAGATTCTACCTTCTTGTAACGTTTCAGCCTGATTGGACCTTGTTTTCACACAAATGAACCCAGAATGATGTGAAATTGTGCTTTGTGCAACATAATTCTGGGTGCCATTTAAAAACCATAAGTGCTAATGACTCCATTCCTTTTTGTGGTTGTAGGGGCTGTTGATTGGAGTATACTAAAACAAACCTGATCTCTCTAGGGCATTCAGAAGCCAAGTTATAAGCCCACAAATGTGTAACTGGACTATTTCTTTAAATTGACACCAGATCCGGTGACATTTGGGACATGGTTTGACCCCCTTAGGAAAGTGCTATCATCATGAAACGTTCAGATCACTTACAACTCAATAGATTCTACCTTCTTGTAACGTTTCAGCCTGATTGGACCTTGTTTTCACACAAATGGACCCAGAATGATGTGAAATTGTGCTTCGTGCAACATAATTCTGGGTGCCATTTACAAACCATAAGTGCTAATGACTCAATTCCTTTTTGTGGTTGTAGGGGCTGTTGGTTGGAGTACATTAAAACAAACCTGATCTCTTTAGGACATTCAGAAACCAAGTTATAATCCCTCAAAGGTGTAATTGGACTACTTCTTTAAAGTGACACCAGGCCCGGTGACCTTTGGGACATGGTTTGACCCCCTATAGGAATGTGCGATCATCATGAAACGTTCAGATCACTTACAACTCAATAGATTCTACCTTCTTGTAATGTTTCAGCCTGGTTGGACCTTGTTTTCACACAAATGAACCCAGAATGATGTGAAATTGTGCTTCGTGCAACATAATTCTGGGTGCCATTTAAAAACCATAAGTGCTAATGACTCCATTCCTTTTTGTGGTTGTAGGGGCTGTTGGTTGGAGTACATTAAAACAAACCTGATCTCTTTAGGACATTCAGAAACCAAGTTATAATCCCTCAAAGGTGTAATTGGACTACTTCTTTAAAGTGACACCAGGCCCGGTGACCTTTGGGACATGGTTTGACCCCCTATAGGAATGTGCGATCATCATGAAACGTTCAGATCACTTACAACTCAATAGATTCTACCTTCTTGTAACGTTTCAGCCTGATTGGACCTTGTTTTCACACAACTGAACCCAGAATGATGTGAAATTGTGCTTCGTGCAACATAATTCTGGGTGCCATTTAAAAACCATAAGTGCTAATGACTCCATTCCTTTTTGTGGTTGTAGGGTCTGTTGATTGGAGTATACTAAAACAAACCTGATCTCTCTAGGACATTCAGAAGCCAAGTTATAAGCCCACAAATGTGTAACTGGACTACTTCTTTAAATTGACACCAGATCCGGTGACCTTTGGGACATGGTTTGACCCCCTTAGGAAAGTGCGATCATCTTGAAACGTTCAGATCACTTACAACTCAATAGATTCTACCTTCTTGTAACGTTTCAGCCTGATTGGACCTTGTTTTCACACAAATGAACCCAGAATGATGTGAAATTGTGCTTCGTGCAACATAATTCTGGGTGCCATTTAAAAACCATAAGTGCTAATGACTCAATTCCTTTTTGTGGTTGTAGGGGCTGTTGATTGGAGTATACTAAAACAAACCTGATCTCTCTAGGACATTCAGAAGCCAAGTTATAAGCCCACAAATGTGTAACTGGACTACTTCTTTAAATTGACACCAGATCCGGTGACCTTTGGGACATGGTTTGACCCCCTTAGGAAAGTGCTATCATCATGAAACGTTCAGATCACTTACAACTCAATAGATTCTACCTTCTTGTAACGTTTCAGCCTGATTGGACCTTGTTTTCACACAAATGAACCCAGAATGATGTGAAATTGTGCTTCGTGCAACATAATTCTGGGAGCCATTTAAAAACCATAAGTGCTAATGACTCATTTCCTTTTTGTGGTTGTAGGGGCTGTTGACTGGAGTATACTAAAACAAACCTGATCTCTCTAGGACATTCAGAAGCCAAGTTATAAGCCCACAAATGTGTAACTGGACTACTTCTTTAAATTGACACCAGATCCGGTGACCTTTGGGACATGGCTTGACCCCCTTAGGAAAGTGCGATCATCTTGAAATGTTCAGATCACTTACAACTCAATAGATTCTACCTTTCTGTAACGTTTCAGCCTGGTTGGACCTTGTTTTCACACAAATGAACCCAGAATGATGTGAAATTGTGCTTCGTGCAACATAATTCTGGGTGCCATTTAAAAACCATAAGTGCTAATGACTCCATTCCTTTTTGTGGTTGTAGGGGCTGTTGATTGGAGTATACTAAAACAAACCTGATCTCTCTAGGACATTCAGAAGCCAAGTTATAAGCCCACAAATGTGTAACTGGACTACTTCTTTAAATTGACACCAGATCCGGTGACCTTTGGGACATGGTTTGACCCCCTTAGGAAAGTGCTATCATCAAGAAACGTTCAGATCACTTACAACTCAATAGATTCTACCTTCTTGTAACGTTTCAGCCTGATTGGACCTTGTTTTCACACAAATGAACCCAGAATGATGTGAAATTGTGCTTCGTGCAACATAATTCTGGGTGCCATTTAAAAACCATAAGTGCTAATGACTCCATTCCTTTTTGTGGTTGTAGGGGCTGTTGATTGGAGTATACTAAAACAAACCTGATCTCTCTAGGACATTCAGAAGCCAAGTTATAAGCCCACAAATGTGTAACTGGACTATTTCTTTAAATTGACACCAGATCCGGTGACCTTTGGGACATGGTTTGACCCCCTTAGGAAAGTGCTATCATCATGAAACGTTCAGATCACTTACAACTCAATAGATTCTACCTTCTTGTAACGTTCAGCCTGATTGGACCTTGTTTTCCCACAAATGGACCCAGAATGATGTGAAATTGTGCTTCGTGCAACATAATTCTGGGTGCCATTTACAAACCATAAGTGCTAATGACTCCATTCCTTTTTGTGGTTGTAGGGGCTGTTGGTTGGAGTACATTAAAACAAACCTGATCTCTTTAGGACATTCAGAAACCAAGTTATAATCCCTCAAAGGTGTAATTGGACTACTTCTTTAAAGTGACACCAGGCCCGGTGACCTTTGGGACATGGTTTGACCCCCTATAGGAATGTGCGATCATCATGAAACGTTCAGATCACTTACAACTCCATGGATTCTACCTTCTTGTAACGTTTCAGCCTGATTGGACCTTGTTTTCACACAAATGAACCCAGAATGATGTGAAATTGTGCTTCGTGCAACATAATTCTGGGTGCCATTTAAAAACCATAAGTGCTAATGACTCCATTCCTTTTTGTGGTTGTAGGGTCTGTTGATTGGAGTATACTGAAACAAACCTGATCTCTCTAGGACATTCAGAAGCCAAGTTATAAGCCCACAAATGTGTAACTGGACTACTTCTTTAAATTGACACCAGATCCGGTGACCTTTGGGACATGGTTTGACCCCCTTAGGAAAGTGCGATCATCTTGAAACGTTCAGATCACTTACAACTCAATAGATTCTACCTTCTTGTAACGTTTCAGCCTGATTGGACCTTGTTTTCACACAAATGAACCCAGAATGATGTGAAATTGTGCTTCGTGCAACATAATTCTGGGTGCCATTTAAAAACCATAAGTGCTAATGACTCAATTCCTTTTTGTGGTTGTAGGGGCTGTTGATTGGAGTATACTAAAACAAACCTGATCTCTCTAGGACATTCAGAAGCCAAGTTATAAGCCCACAAATGTGTAACTGGACTACTTCTTTAAATTGACACCAGATCCGGTGACCTTTGGGACATGGCTTGACCCCCTTAGGAAAGTGCGATCATCTTGAAACGTTCAGATCACTTACAACTCAATAGATTCTACCTTCTTGTAACGTTTCAGCCTGATTGGACCTTGTTTTCACACAAATGGACCCAGAATGATGTGAAATTGTGCTTCGTGCAACATAATTCTGGGTGCCATTTACAAACCATAAGTGCTAATGACTCCATTCCTTTTTGTGGTTGTAGGGGCTGTTGATTGGAGTATACTAAAACAAACCTGATCTCTCTAGGACATTCAGAAGCCAAGTTATAAGCCCACAAATGTGTAACTGGACTACTTCTTTAAATTGACACCAGATCCGGTGACCTTTGCGACATGGTTTGACCCCCTTAGGAAAGGGCTATCATCATGAAACGTTCAGATCACTTACAACTCAATAGATTCTACCTTCTTGTGACGTTTCAGCCTGATTGGACCTTGTTTTCACACAAATGAACCCAGAATGATGTGAAATTGTGCTTCGTGCAACATAATTCTGGGTGCCATTTAAAAACCATAAGTGCTAATGACTCAATTCCTTTTTGTGGTTGTAGGGGCTGTTGACTGGAGTATACTAAAACAAACCTGATCTCTCTAGGACATTCAGAAGCCAAGTTATAAGCCCACAAATGTGTAACTGGACTACTTCTTTAAATTGACACCAGATCCGGTGACCTTTGGGGCATGGCTTGACCCCCTTAGGAAAGTGCGATCATCTTGAAACGTTCAGATCACTTACAACTCAATAGATTCTACCTTTCTGTAACGTTTCAGCCTGATTGGACCTTGTTTTCACACAAATGAACCCAGAATGATGTGAAATTGTGCTTCGTGCAACATAATTCTGGGTGCCATTTAAAAACCATAAGTGCTAATGACTCCATTCCTTTTTGTGGTTGTAGGGGCTGTTGATTGGAGTATACTAAAACAAACCTGATCTCTCTAGGACATTCAGAAGCCATGTTATAAGCCCACAAATGTGTAACTGGACTACTTCTTTAAATTGACACCAGATCCGGTGACCTTTGGGACATGGTTTGACACCCTTAGGAAAGTGCTATCATCATGAAACGTTCAGATCACTTACAACTCAATAGATTCTACCTTCTTGTAACGTTTCAGCCTGATTGGACCTTGTTTTCACACAAATGGACCCAGAATGATGTGAAATTGTGCTTCGTGCAACATAATTCTGGGTGCCATTTAAAAACCATAAGTGCTAATGAGTCCATTCCTTTTTTTAGGTTGTAGGGGCTATTGATTGGAGTACACTAAAACAAACCTGATCTCTCTAGGACATTCAGAAACCAAGTTATAAGCCCTCAAAGGTGCAATTAGACTACTTCTTTAAAGTGACACCAGGCCCGGTGACCTTTGGGACATGGTTTTACCCCCTATAGGAATGTGCGATCATCACGAAACGTTCAGCTCACTTACAACTTAATAGATTCTACCTTCTTGTAACGTTTCAGCCTGATTGGACCTTGTTTTCACACAAATGGACCCAGAATGATGTGAAATTGTGCTTCGTGCAACATAATTCTGGGTGTCATTTACAAACCATAAGTGCTAATGACTCCATTCCTTTTTGTGGTTGTAGGGGCTGTTGATTGGAGTATACTAAAACAAACCTGATCTCTCTAGGACATTCAGAAGCCAAGTTATAAGCCCACAAATGTGTAACTGGACTACTTCTTTAAATTGACACCAGATCCGGTGACCTTTGGGACATGGTTTGACCCCCTTAGGAAAGTGCTATCATCATGAAACGTTCAGATCACTTACAACTCAATAGATTCTACCTTCTTGTAACGTTTCAGCCTGATTGGACCTTGTTTTCACACAAATGGACCCAGAATGATGTGAAATTGTGCTTCGTGCAACATAATTCTGGGTGCCATTTACAAACCTTAAGTGCTAATGACTCCATTCCTTTTTGTGGTTGTAGGGGCTGTTGATTGGAGTATACTAAAACAAACCTGATCTCTCTAGGACATTCAGAAGCCAAGTTATAAGCCCACAAATGTGTAACTGGACTACTTCTTTAAATTGACACCAGATCCGGTGACCTTTGGGACATGGTTTGACCCCCTTAGGAAAGTGCGATCATCTTGAAACGTTCAGATCACTTACAACTCAATAGATTCTACCTTCTTGTAACGTTTCAGCCTGATTGGACCTTGTTTTCACACAAATGGACCCAGAATGATGTGAAATTGTGCTTCGTGCAACATAATTCTGGGTGTCATTTACAAACCATAAGTGCTAATGACTCCATTCCTTTTTGTGGTTGTAGGGGCTGTTGATTGGAGTACATTAAAACAAACCTGATCTCTCTAGGACATTCAGAAGCCAAGTTATAAGCCCACAAATGTGTAACTGGACTACTTCTTTAAAGTGACACCAGATCCGGTGACCTTTGGGACATGGTTTGACCCCCTTAGGAAAGTGCTATCATCATGAAACGTTCAGATCACTTACAATTCAATAGATTCTACCTTCCTGTAATGTTTCAGCCTGATTGTACCTTGTTTTCACACAAATGAACCCAGAATGATGTGAAATTGTGCTTCGTGCAACATAATTCTGGGTGCCATTTAAAAACCATAAGTGCTAATGACTCCATTCCTTTTTGTAGTTGTAGGGGCTGTTGATTGGAGTATACTAAAACAAACCTGATCTCTCAAGGACATTCAGAAGCCAAGTTATAAGCCCACAAATGTGTAACTGGACTACTTCTTTAAATTGACAAAAGATCCGGTGACCTTTGGGACATGGTTTGACCCCCTTAGGAAAGTGCGATCATCTTGAAACGTTCAGATCACTTACAACTCAATAGATTCTACCTTCTTGTAACGTTTCAGCCTGATCGGACCTTGTTTTCACACAAATGGACCCAGAATGATGTGAAATTGTGCTTCATGCAAAATAATTCTGGGTGCCATTTACAAACCATAAGTGCTAATGACTCCATTCCTTTTTGTGGTTGTAGGGGCTGTTGATTGGAGTACATTAAAACAAACCTAACCTCTCTAGGACATTCAGAAGCCAAGTTATAAGCCCACAAATGTGTAACTGGACTACTTCTTTAAATTGACACCAGATCCGGTGACCTTTGGGACATGGTTTGACCCCCTTAGGAAAGTGCTATCATCATGAAACGTTCAGATCACTTACAACTCAATAGATTCTACCTTCCTGGAACGTTTCAGCCTGATTGGACCTTGTTTTCACACAAATGGACCCAGAATGATGTGAAATTGTGCTTCATGCAACATATTTCTGGGTGCCATTTACAAACCATAAGTGCTAATGACTCCATTCCTTTTTGTGGTTGTAGTGGCTGTTGATTGGAGTACATTAAAACAAACCTGATCTCTCTAGGACATTCAGAAGCCAAGTTATAAGCCCACAAATGTGTAACTGGACTACTTCTTTAAATTGACACCAGATCCGGTGACCTTTGGGACATTGTTTGATCCCCTTAGGAAAGTGCTATCATCATGAAACGTTCAGATCACTTACAACTCAATAGATTCTACCTTACTGTAACGTTTCAGCCTGATTGGACCTTGTTTTCACACAAATGAACCCACAATGATGTGAAATTGTGCTTCGTGCAACATAATTCTGGGTGCCATTTAAAAACCATAACTGCTAATGACTCCATTCCTTTTTGTGGTTGTAGGGGCTGTTGATTGGAGTATACTAAAACAAACCTGATCTCTCTAGGACATTCAGAAGCCAAGTTATAAGCCCACAAATGTGTAACTGGACTACTTCTTTAAATTGACACCAGATCCGGTGACCTTTGGGACATGGTTTGACCCCCTTAGGAAAGTGCTATCATCATGAAACGTTCAGATCACTTACAAGTCAATAGATTCTACCTTCTTGTGACGTTTCAGCCTGATTGGACCTTGTTTTCACACAAATGAACCCAGAATGATGTGAAATTGTGCTTCGTGCAACATAATTCTGGGTGCCATTTAAAAACCATAAGTGCTAATGACTCCATTCCTTTTTGTGGTTGTAGGGGCTGTTGATTGGAGTATACTAAAACAAACCTGATCTCTCTAGGACATTCAGAAGCCAAGTTATAAGCCCACAAATGTGTAACTGGACTACTTCTTTAAATTGACACCAGATCCGGTGACCTTTGGGACATGGTTTGACCCCCTTAGGAAAGTGCGATCATCTTGAAACGTTCAGATAACTTACAACTCAATAGATTCTACCTTCTTGTAACGTTTCAGCCTGACTGGACCTTGTTTTCACACAAATGGACCCAGAATGATGTGAAATTGTGCTTCGTGCAACATAATTCTGGGTGCCATTTACAAACCATAAGTGCTAATGACTCCATTCCTTTTTGTGGTTGTAGGGGCTGTTGATTGGAGTACATTAAAACAAACCTGATCTCTCTAGGACATTCAGAAGCCAAGTTATAAGCCCACAAATGTGTAACTGGACTACTTCTTTAAATTGACACCAGATCCGGTGACCTTTGGGACATGGTTTGACCCCCTTAGGAAAGTGCTATCATCTTGAAACGTTCAGATCACTTACAATTCAATAGATTCTACCTTCCTGTAACGTTTCAGCCTGATTGTACATTGTTTTCAAACAAATGAAACCAGAATGATGTGAAATTGTGCTTCGTGCAACATAATTCTGGGTGCCATTTACAAACCATAAGTGCTAATGACTCCATTCCTTTTTGAGGTTGTAGGGGCTGTTGATTGGAGTACACTAAAACAAACCTGATCTCTCTAGGACATTCAGAAACCAAGTTATAAGCCCTCAAAGGTGTAATTGGACTACTTCTTTAAAGTGACACCAGGCCCGGTGACCTTTGGGACATGGTATGACCGCCTATAGGAATGTGCGATCATCATGAAACGTTCAGATCACTTACAACTCAATAGATTCTACCTTCTTGTAACGTTTCAGCCTGATTGGACCTTGTTTTCACACAAATGGACCCAGAATGATGTGAAATTGTGCTTCCTGCAACATAATTCTGGGTGCCATTTACCAACCATAAGTGCTAATGACTCCATTCCTTTTTGTGGTTG
Organism: Nothobranchius furzeri; assembly: GCF_043380555.1. Lineage (NCBI taxonomy): Eukaryota > Metazoa > Chordata > Actinopteri > Cyprinodontiformes > Nothobranchiidae > Nothobranchius > Nothobranchius furzeri. The sequence goes on from NC_091743.1 coordinate 24,542,783, forward strand.
TAGGGGCTGTTGATTGGAGTACATTAAAACAAACCTGATCTCTCTAGGACATTCAGAAGCCAAGTTATAAGCCCACAAATGTGTAACTGGACTACTTCTTTAAATTGACACCAGATCCGGTGACCTTTGGGACATGGTTTGACCCCCTTAGGAAAGTGCTATCATCATGAAACGTTCAGATCACTTATAATTCAATAGATTCTACCTTCCTGTAATGTTTCAGCCTGATTGTACCTTGTTTTCACACAAATGAACCCAGAATGATGTGAAATTGTGCTTCGTGCAACATAATTCTGGGTGCCATTTAAAAACCATAAGTGCTAATGACTCCATTCCTTTTTGTGGTTGTAGGGGCTGTTGATTGGAGTATACTAAAACAAACCTGATCTCTGTAGGACATTCAGAAGCCAAGTTATAAGCCCACAAATGTGTAACTGGACTACTTCTTTAAATTGACACCAGATCCGGTGACCTTTGGGACATGGTTTGACCCCCTTAGGAAAGTGCTATCATCATGAAACGTTCAGATCACTTACAATTCAATAGATTCTACCTTCCTGTAATGTTTCAGCCTGATTGTACGTTGTTTTCACACAAATGAACCCAGAATGATGTGAAATTGTGCTTCGTGCAACATAATTCTGGGTGCCATTTAAAAACCATAAGTGCTAATGACTCCATTCCTTTTTGTGGTTGTAGGGGCTGTTGATTGGAGTATACTAAAACAAACCTGATCTCTCTAGGACATTCAGAAGCCAAGTTATAAGCCCACAAATGTGTAACTGGACTACTTCTTTAAATTGACAAAAGATCCGGTGACCTTTGGGACATGGTTTGACCCCCTTAGGAAAGTGCGATCATCTTGAAACGTTCAGATCACTTACAACTCAATAGATTCTACCTTCTTGTAACGTTTCAGCCTGATCGGACCTTGTTTTCACACAAATGGACCCAGAATGATGTGAAATTGTGCTTCATGCAAAATAATTCTGGGTGCCATTTACAAACCATAAGTGCTAATGACTCCATTCCTTTTTGTGGTTGTAGGGGCTGTTGATTGGAGTACATTAAAACAAACCTAATCTCTCTAGGACATTCAGAAGCCAAGTTATAAGCCCACAAATGTGTAACTGGACTACTTCTTTAAATTGACACCAGATCCGGTGACCTTTGGGACATGGTTTGACCCCCTTAGGAAAGTGCTATCATCATGAAACATTCAGATCACTTACAACTCAACAGATTCTACCTTCCTGGAACGTTTCAGCCTGATTGGACCTTGTTTTCACACAAATGGACCCAGAATGATGTGAAATTGTGCTTCATGCAACATAATTCTGGGTGCCATTTACAAACCATAAGTGCTAATGACTCCAATCCTTTTTGTGGTTGTAGGGGCTGTTGATTGGAGAACATTAAAAAAACCTGATCTCTCTAGGACATTCAGAAGCCAAGTTATAAGCCCACAAATGTGTAACTGGACTACTTCTTTAAATTGACACCAGATCCGGTGACCTTTGGGACATTGTTTGATCCCCTTAGGAAAGTGCTATCATCATGAAACGTTCAGATCACTTACAACTCAATAGATTCTACTTTTCTGTAATGTTTCAGCCTGATTGGACCTTGTTTTCACACAAATGAACCCAGAATGATGTGAAATTGTGCTTCATGCAACATAATTCTGGGTGCCATTTAAAAAACATAAGTGCTAATGACTCCATTCCTTTTTGTGGTTGTAGGGGCTGTTGATTGGAGTATACTAAAACAAACCTGATCTCTCTAGGACATTCAGAAGCCAAGTTATAAGCCCACAAATGTGTAACTGGACTACTTCTTTAAATTGACAAAAGATCCGGTGACCTTTGGGACATGGTTTGACCCCCTTAGGAAAGTGCAATCATCTTGAAACGTTCAGATCACTTACAACTCAATAGATTCTACCTTCTTGTAACGTTTCAGCCTGATCGGACCTTGTTTTCACACAAATGGACCCAGAATGATGTGAAATTGTGCTTCATGCAAAATAATTCTGGGTGCCATTTACAAACCAAAAGTGCTAATGACTCCATTCCTTTTTGTGGTTGTAGGGGCTGTTGATTGGAGTATACTAAAACAAACCTGATCTCTCTAGGACATTCAGAAGCCAAGTTATAAGCCCACAAATGTGTAACTGGACTACTTCTTTAAATTGACACCAGATCCGGTGACCTTTGGGACATGGTTTGACCCCCCTAGGAAAGTGCTATCATCATGAAACGTTCAGATCACTTACAACTCAATAGATTCTACCTTCTTGTAACGTTTCAGCCTGATTGGACCTTGTTTTCACACAAATGGACCCAGAATGATGTGAAATCGTGCTTCGTGCAACATAATTCTGGGTGCCATTTACAAACCATAAGTGCTAATGACTCCATTCCTTTTTGTGGTTGTAGGGGCTGTTGGTTGGAGTACATTAAAACAAACCTGATCTCTGTAGGACATTCAGAAACCAAGTTATAATCCCTCAAAGGTGTAATTGGACTACTTCTTTAAAGTGACACCAGGCCCGGTGACCTTTGGGACATGGTTTGACCCCCTATAGGAATGTGCGATCATCATGAAATGTTCAGATCACTTACAACTCAATAGATTCTACCTTCTTGTAACGTTTCAGCCTGATTGGACCTTGTTTTCACACAAATGAACCCAGAATGATGTGAAATTGTGCTTCGTGCAACATAATTCTGGGTGCCATTTAAAAACCATAAGTGCTAATGACTCCATTCCTTTTTGTGGTTGTAGGGGCTGTTGATTGAAGTTTACTAAAACAATCCTGATCTATCTAGGACATTCAGAAGCCAAGTTATAAGCCCACAAATGTGTAACTGGACTACTTCTTTAAATTGACACCAGATCCGGTGACCTTTGGGACATGGTTTGACCCCCTTAGGAAAGTGCGATCATCTTGAAACGTTCAGATCACTTACAACTCAATAGATTCTACCTTCTTGTAACGTTTCAGCCTGATTGGACCTTGTTTTCACACAAATGGACCCATAATGATGTGAAATTGTGCTTCGTGCAACATAATTCTGGGTGCCATTTACAAACCATAAGTGCTAATGACTCCATTCCTTTTTGTGGTTGTAGGGGCTGTTGATTGGAGTACATTAAAACAAACCTGATCTCTCTAGGACATTCAGAAGCCAAGTTATAAGCCCACAAATGTGTAACTGGACTACTTCTTTAAATTGACACCAGATCCGGTGACCTTTGGGACAAGGTTTGACCCCCTTAGGAAAGTGCTATCATCTTGAAATGTTCAGATCACTTACAATTCAATAGATTCTACCTTCCTGTAACGTTTCAGCCTGATTGTACCTTGTTTTCACACAAATGCAACCAGAATGATGTGAAATTGTGCTTCGTGCAACATAATTCTGGGTGGAATTTACAAACCATAAGTGCTAACGACTCCATTCCTTTTTGAGGTTGTAGGGGCTGTTGATTGGAGTACACTAAAACAAACCCGATCTCTCTAGGACATTCAGAAACCAAGTTATAAGCCCTCAAAGGTGTAATTGGACTACTTCTTTAAAGTGACACCAGGCCCGGTGACCTTTGGGACATGGTTTGACCGCCTATAGGAATGTACGATCATCATGAAACGTTCAGATCACTTACAACTCAATAGATTCTACCTTCTTGTAACGTTTCAGTCTGATTGGACCTTGTTTTCACACAAATGGACCCAGAATGATGTGAAATTGTGCTTCGTGCAACATAATTCTGGCTGCCATTTACAAACCATAAGTGCTAATGACTCCATTCCTTTTTGTGGTTGTAGGGGCTGTTGATTGGAGTACATTAAAACAAACCTGATCTCTCTAGGACATTCAGAAGCCAAGTTATAAGCCCACAAATGTGTAACTGGACTACTTCTTTAAATTGACACCAGATCCGGTGACCTTTGGGACATGGTTTGACCCCCTTAGGAAAGTGCTATCATCATGAAACGTTCAGATCACTTACAATTCAATAGATTCTACCTTCCTGTAATGTTTCTGCCTGATTGTACCTTGTTTTCACACAAATGAACCCAGAATGATGTGAAATTGTGCTTCGTGCAACATAATTCTGGGTGCCATTTAAAAACCATAAGTGCTAATGACACCCAGAATTATTTTGCATGAAGCACAATTTCACATCATTCTGGGTCCATTTGTGTGAAAACAAGGTCCGATCAGGCTGAAATGTTACAAGAAGGTAGAATCTATTGAGTTGTAAGTGATCTGAACGTTTCAAGATGATCACACTTTCCTAAGGGGCTCAAACCATGTCCCAAAGGTCACCGGATCTTTTGTCAATTTAAAGAAGTAGTCCAGTTACACATTTGTGGGCTTATAACTTGGCTTCTGAATGTCCTAGAGAGATCAGGTTTGTTTTAGTATACTCCAATCAACAGCCCCTACAACCACAAAAAGGAATGGAGTCATTAGCACTTATGGTTTTTAAATGGCACCCAGAATTATGTTGCACGAAGCACAATTTCACATCATTCTGGGTTCATTTGTGTGAAAACAAGGTACAATCAGGCTGAAACATTACAGGAAGGTAGAATCTATTGAATTGTAAGTGATCTGAACGTTTCATGATGATAGCACTTTCCTAAGGGGGTCAAACCATGTCCCAAAGGTCACCGGATCTGGTGTCAATGTAAAGAAGTAGTCCAGTTACACATTTGTGGGCTTATAACTTGTCTTTTAAATGTCCTAGAGAGATCAGGTTTGTTTTAATGTACTCCAATCAACAGCCCCTACAACCACAAAAAGGAATGGAGTCATTAGCACTTATGGTTTGTAAATGGCACCCAGAATTATGTTGCACGAAGCACAATTTCACATCATTCTGGGTCCATTTGTGTGAAAACAAGGTCCAATCAGGCTGAAACGTTACAAGAAGGTAGAATCTATTGAGTTGTAAGTGATCTGAACGTTTCATGATGATCGCACATTCCTATAGGCGGTCAAACCATGTCCCAAAGGTCACGGGGCCTGGTGTCACTTTAAAGAAGTAGTCCAATTACACCTTTGAGGGCTTATAACTTCGTTTCTGAATGCCCTAGAGAGATCAGGTTTGTTTTAGTGTACTCGAATCAACAGCCCCTACAACCTCAAAAAGGAATGGAGTCATTAGCACTTATGGTTTGTAAATGGCACCCAGAATTATGTTGCACGAAGCACAATTTCACATCATTCTGGTTTCATTTGTGTGAAAACAAGGTACAATCAGGCTGAAACGTTACAGGAAGGTAGAATCTATTGAATTGTAAGTGATCTGAACATTTCATGATGATAGCACTTTCCTAAGGGGGTCAAACCATGTCCCAAAGGTCACCGGATCTGGTGTCAATTTAAAGAAGTAGTCCAGTTACACATTTGTGGGCTTATAACTTGGCTTCTGAATGTCCTAGAGAGATCAGGTTTGTTTTAATGTACTCCAATCAACAGCCCCTACAACCACAAAAAGGAATGGAGTCATTAGCACTTATGGTTTGTAAATGGCACCCAGAATTATGTTGCACGAAGCACAATTTCACATCATTCTGGGTTCATTTGTGTGAAAACAAGGTCCAATCAGGCTGAAACGTTACAGGAAGGTAAAATCTATTGAGTTGTAAGTGATCTGAACATTTCATGATGATAGCACTTTCTTAAGGGGGTCAAACCATGTCCCAAAGGTCACCGGATCTGGTGTCAATTTAAAGAAGTAGTCCAGTTACACATTTGTGGGCTTATAACTTGGCTTCTGAATGTCCTAGAGAGATCAGGTTTGTTTTAATGTACTCCAACCAACAGCCCCTACAACCACAAAAAGGAATGGAGTCATTAGCACTTATGGTTTGTAAATGGCACCCAGAATTATGTTGCACGAAGCACAATTTCACATCATTCTGGGTCCATTTGTGTGAAAACAAGGTCCAATCAGGCTGAAACGTTACAAGAACGTAGAATCTATTGAGTTGTAAGTGATCTGAACGTTTCATGATGATCGCACATTCCTATAGGGGGTAAAACCATGTCCCAAAGGTCACCGGGCCTGGTGTCACTTTAAAGAAGTAGTCTAATTGCACCTTTGAGGGCTTATAACTTGGTTCCTGAATGTCCTAGAGAGATCAGGTTTGTTTTAGTGTACTCCAATCAACAGCCCCTACAACCTAAAAAAAGGAATGGACTCATTAGCACTTATGGTTTTTAAATGGCACCCAGAAATATGTTGCATGAACGTTTCATGATGATAGCACTTTCCTAAGGGGGTCAAACCATGTCCCAAAGGTCACCGGATCTGGTGTCAATTTAAAGAAGTTGTCCAGTTACACATTTGTGGGCTTATAACTTGGCTTCTGAATGTCCTAGAGAGATCAGGTTTGTTTTAGTATACTCCAATCAACAGCCTCTACAACCACAAAAAGGAATGGAGTCATTAGCACTTATGGTTTTTAAATGGCACCCAGAAATATGTTGCACGAAGCACAATTTCACATCATTCTGGGTTCATTTGTGTGAAAACAAGGTCCAATCAGGCTGAAACGTTACAGGAAGGTAGAATCTATTGAGTTGTAAGTGATCTGAACGTTTCATGATGATAGTACTTTCCTAAGGGGATCAAACCATGTCCCAAAGGTCACCGGATCTGGTGTCAATTTAAAGAAGTAGTCCAGTTACACATTTGTGGGCTTATAACTTGGCTTCTGAATGTCCTAGAGAGATCAGGTTTGTTTTAATGTACTCCAATCAACAGCCCCTACAACCTCAAAAAGGAATGGAGTCATTAGCACTTATGGTTTGTAAATGGCACCCAGAATTATGTTGCATGAAGCACAATTTCACATCATTCTGGGTCCATTTGTGTGAAAACAAGGTCCAATCAGGCTGAAACGTTACAAGAAGGTAGAATCTATTGAGTTGTAAGTGATCTGAACGTTTCAAGATGATCGCACTTTCCTAAGGGGGTCAAACCATGTCCCTAAGGTCACCGGATCTGGTGTCATTTTAAAGTAGTCCAGTTACACATTTGTGGGCTTATAACTTGGCTTCTGAATGTCCTAGAGAGATCAGGTTTGTTTTAGTATACTCCAATCAACAGCCCCTACAACCACAAAAGGAATGGAGTCATTAGCACTTATGGTTTTTAAATGGCACCCAGAATTATGTTGCACGAAGCACAATTTCACATCATTCTGGGTTCATTTGTGTGAAAACAAGGTCCAATCAGGCTGAAACGTTACAGGAAGGTAGAATCTATTGAATTGTAAGGGATCTGAACGTTTCATGATGATAGCACTTTCCTAAGGGGGTCAAACCATGTCCCAAAGGTCACCGGATCTGGTGTCAATTTAAAGAAGTAGTCCAGTTACACATTTGTGGGCTTATAACTCGGCTTCTGAATGTCCTAGAGAAATCAGGTTTGTTTTAATGTACTCCAATCAACAGCCCCTACAACCACAAAAAGGAATGGAGTCATTAGCACTTATGGTTTTTAAATGGTACCCAGAATTATGTTGCACGAAGCACAATTTCACATCATTCTGGGTTCATTTGTGTGAAAACAGGGTCCAATCAGGCTGAAATGTTACAAGAAGGTAGAATCTATTGAGTTGTAAGTGATCTGAACGTTTCATGATGATCGCACATTCCTATAGGGGCTGAAACCATGTCCCAAAGGTCACCGGGCCTGGTGTCACTTTAAAGAAGTAGTCCAGTTACACATTTGTGGGCTTATAACTTGGCTTCTGAATGTCCTAGAGAGATCAGGTTTGTTTTAATGTACTCCAATCAACAGCCCCTACAACCACAAAAAGGAATGAGTCATTAGCACTTATGGTTTGTAAATGGCACCCAGAATTATGTTGCATGAAGCACAATTTCACATCATTCTGGGTCCATTTGTGTGAAAACAAGGTCCAATCAGGCTGAAACGTTACAAGAAGGTAGAATCTATTGAGTTGTAAGTGATCTGAACGTTTCAAGATGATCGCACTTTCCTAAGGGGGTCAAACCATGTCCCAAAGGTCACCGGATCTGGTGTCAATTTAAAGAAGTAGTCTAGTTACACATTTGTGGGCTTATAACTTGGCTTCTGAATGTCCTAGAGAGATCAGGTTTGTTTTAGTATACTCCAATCAACAGCCCCTACAACCACAAAAAGGAATGGAGTCATAAGCACTTATGGTTTTTAAATGGCACCCAGAATTATGTTGCACGAAGCACAATTTCACATCATTCTGGGTTCATTTGTGTGAAAACAAGGTACAATCAGGCTGAAACATTACAGGAAGGTAGAATCTATTGAATTGTAAGTGATCTGAACGTTTCATGATGATAGCACTTTCCTAAGGGGGTCAAACCATGTCCCAAAGGTCACCGGATCTGGTGTCAATTTAAAGAAGTAGTCCAGTTACACATTTGTGGGCTTATAACTTGGCTTCTGAATGTCCTAGAGAGATCAGGTTTGTTTTAATGTACTCCAATCAACAGCCCCTACAACCACAAAAAGCAATGGAGTCATTAGCACTTATGGTTTGTAAATGGCTCCCAGAATTATGTTGCACGAAGCACAATTTCACATCATTCTGGGTCCATTTGTGTGAAAAAAAGGTCCAATCAGGCTGAAACGTTACAAGAAGGTAGAATCTTTTGAGTTGTAAGTGATCTGAACGTTTCATGATGATCGCACATTCCTATAGGGGGTCAAACCATGTCCCAAAGGTCACCGGGCCTGGTGTCACTTTAAAGAAGTAGCCCAATTACACCTTTGAGGGCTTATAACTTGGTTTCTGAATGTCCTAGAGAGATCAGGTTTGTTTTAGTATACTCCAAACAACAGCCTCTACAACCACAAAAAGGAATGGAGTCATTAGCACTTATGGTTTTTAAATGGCACCCAGAAATATGTTGCACGAAGCACAATTTCACATCATTCTGGGTTCATTTGTGTGAAAACAAGGTCCAATCAGGCTGAAACGTTACAGGAAGGTAGAATCTATTGAGTTGTAAGTGATCTGAACGTTTCATGATGATAGTACTTTCCTAAGGGGATCAAACCATGTCCCAAAGGTCACCGGATCTGGTGTCAATTTAAAGAAGTAGTCCAGTTACACATTTGTGGGTTTATAACTTGGCTTCTGAATGTCCTAGAGAGATCAGGTTTGTTTTAATGTACTCCAATCAACAGCCCCTACAACCACAATAAGGAATGGAGTCATTAGCACTTATGGTTTGTAAATGGCACCCAGAATTATGTTGCATGAAGCACAATTTCACATCATTCTGGGTCCATTTGTGTGAAAACAAGGTCCAATCAGGCTGAAACGTTACAAGAAGGTAGAATCTATTGAGTTGTAAGTGATCTGAACGTTTCAAGATGATCGCACTTTCCTAAGGTGGTCAAACCATGTCCCTAAGGTCACCGGATCTGGTGTCATTTTAAAGTAGGCCAGTTACACATTTGTGGGCTTATAACTTGGCTTCTGAATGTCCTAGAGAGATCAGGTTTGTTTTAGTATACTCCAATCAACAGCCCCTACATCCACAAAAGGAATGGAGTCATTAGCACTTATGGTTTTTAAATGGCACCCAGAATTATGTTGCACGAAGCACAATTTCACATCATTCTGGGTTCATTTGTGTGAAAACAAGGTCCAATCAGGCTGAAACGTTACAGGAAGGTAGAATCTATTGAATTGTAAGGGATCTGAACGTTTCATGATGATAGCACTTTCCTAAGGGGGTCAAACCATGTCCCAAAGGTCACCGGATCTGGTGTCAATTTAAAGAAGTAGTCCAGTTACACATTTGTGGGCTTATAACTCGGCTTCTGAATGTCCTAGAGAAATCAGGTTTGTTTTAATGTACTCCAATCAACAGCCCCTACAACCACAAAAAGGAATGGAGTCATTAGCACTTATGGTTTTTAAATGGTACCCAGAATTATGTTGCACGAAGCACAATTTCACATCATTCTGGGTTCATTTGTGTGAAAACAGGGTCCAATCAGGCTGAAATGTTACAAGAAGGTAGAATCTATTGAGTTGTAAGTGATCTGAACGTTTCATGATGATCGCACATTCCTATAGGGGCTGAAACCATGTCCCAAAGGTCACCGGGCCTGGTGTCACTTTAAAGAAGTAGTCCAGTTACACATTTGTGGGCTTATAACTTGGCTTCTGAATGTCCTAGAGAGATCAGGTTTGTTTTAATGTACTCCAATCAACAGTCCCTACAACCACAAAAAGGAATGAGTCATTAGCACTTATGGTTTGTAAATGGCACCCAGAATTATGTTGCATGAAGCACAATTTCACATCATTCTGGGTCCATTTGTGTGAAAACAAGGTCCAATCAGGCTGAAACGTTACAAGAAGGTAGAATCTATTGAGTTGTAAGTGATCTGAACGTTTCAAGATGATCGCACTTTCCTAAGGGGGTCAAACCATGTCCCAAAGGTCACCGGATCTGGTGTCAATTTAAAGAAGTAGTCTAGTTACACATTTGTGGGCTTATAACTTGGCTTCTGAATGTCCTAGAGAGATCAGGTTTGTTTTAGTATACTCCAATCAACAGCCCCTACAACCACAAAAAGGAATGGAGTCATAAGCACTTATGGTTTTTAAATGGCACCCAGAATTATGTTGCACGAAGCACAATTTCACATCATTCTGGGTTCATTTGTGTGAAAACAAGGTACAATCAGGCTGAAACATTACAGGAAGGTAGAATCTATTGAATTGTAAGTGATCTGAACGTTTCATGATGATAGCACTTTCCTAAGGGGGTCAAACCATGTCCCAAAGGTCACCGGATCTGGTGTCAATTTAAAGAAGTAGTCCAGTTACACATTTGTGGGCTTATAACTTGGCTTCTGAATGTCCTAGAGAGATCAGGTTTGTTTTAATGTACTCCAATCAACAGCCCCTACAACCACAAAAAGCAATGGAGTCATTAGCACTTATGGTTTGTAAATGGCTCCCAGAATTATGTTGCACGAAGCACAATTTCACATCATTCTGGGTCCATTTGTGTGAAAAAAAGGTCCAATCAGGCTGAAACGTTACAAGAAGGTAGAATCTTTTGAGTTGTAAGTGATCTGAACGTTTCATGATGATCGCACATTCCTATAGGGGGTCAAACCATGTCCCAAAGGTCACCGGGCCTGGTGTCACTTTAAAGAAGTAGCCCAATTACACCTTTGAGGGCTTATAACTTGGTTTCTGAATGTCCTAGAGAAATCAGGTTTGTTTTAGTGTACTCCAATCAACAGCCCCTACAACCTCAAAAAGGAATGGAGTCATTAGCACGTATGGTTTGTAAATGGCACCCAGAATTAAGTTGCACGAAGCACAATTTCACATCATTCTGGGTTCATTTGTGTGAAAACAAGGTACAATCAGGGTGAAACGTTACAGGAAGGTAGAATCTATTGAATTGTAAGTGATCTGAACGTTTCATGATGATCGCACATTCCTATAGGGGGTAAAACCATGTCCCAAAGGTCACCGGGCCTGGTGTCACTTTAAAGAAGTAGTCTAATTGCACCTTTGAGGGCTTATAACTTGGTTTCTGAATGTCCTAGAGAGATCAGGTTTGTTTTAGTGTACTCCAATCAACAGCCCCTACAACCTAAAAAAGGAATGGACTCATTAGCACTTATGGTTTTTAAATGGCACCCAGAATTATGTTGCATGAACGTTTCATGATGATAGCACTTTCCTAAGGGGGTCAAACCATGTCCCAAAGGTCACCGGATCTGGTGTCAATTTAAAGAAGTAGTCCAGTTACACATTTGTGGGCTTATAACTTGGCTTCTGAATGTCCTAGAGAGATCAGGTTTGTTTTAGTATACTCCAAACAACAGCCTCTACAACCACAAAAAGGAATGGAGTCATTAGCACTTATGGTTTTTAAATGGCACCCAGAAATATGTTGCACGAAGCACAATTTCACATCATTCTGGGTTCATTTGTGTGAAAACAAGGTCCAATCAGGCTGAAACGTTACAGGAAGGTAGAATCTATTGAGTTGTAAGTAATCTGAACGTTTCATGATGATAGTACTTTCCTAAGGGGATCAAACCATGTCCCAAAGGTCACCGGATCTGGTGTCAATTTAAAGAAGTAGTCCAGTTACACATTTGTGGGTTTATAACTTGGCTTCTGAATGTCCTAGAGAGATCAGGTTTGTTTTAATGTACTCCAATCAACAGCCCCTACAACCACAAAAAGGAATGGAGTCATTAGCACTTATGGTTTGTAAATGGCACCCAGAATTATGTTGCATGAAGCACAATTTCACATCATTCTGGGTCCATTTGTGTGAAAACAAGGTCCAATCAGGCTGAAACGTTACAAGAAGGTAGAATCTATTGAGTTGTAAGTGATCTGAACGTTTCAAGATGATCGCACTTTCCTAAGGTGGTCAAACCATGTCCCTAAGGTCACCGGATCTGGTGTCATTTTAAAGTAGGCCAGTTACACATTTGTGGGCTTATAACTTGGCTTCTGAATGTCCTAGAGAGATCAGGTTTGTTTTAGTATACTCCAATCAACAGCCCCTACAACCACAAAAAGGAATGGAGTCATTAGCACTTATGGTTTTTAAATGGCACCCAGAATTATGTTGCACGAAGCACAATTTCACATCATTCTGGGTTCATTTGTGTGAAAACAAGGTCCAATCAGGCTGAAACATTACAGGAAGGTAGAATCTATTGAATTGTAAGGGATCTGAACATTTCATGATGATAGCACTTTCCTAAGGGGGTCAAACCATGCCCCAAAGGTCACCGGATCTGGTGTCAATTTAAAGAAGTAGTCCAGTTACACATTTGTGGGCTTATAACTCGGCTTCTGAATGTCCTAGAGAGATCAGGTTTGTTTTAATGTACTCCAATCAACAGCCCCTACAACCACAAAAAGGAATGGAGTCATTAGCACTTATGGTTTTTAAATGGCACCCAGAATTATGTTGCACGAAGCACAAGTTCACATCATTCTGGGTTCATTTGTGTGAAAACAGGGTCCAATCAGGCTGAAATGTTATAAGAAGGTAGAATCTATTGAGTTGTAAGTGATCTGAACGTTTCATGATGATCGCAAATTCCTATAGGGGCTGAAACCATGTCCCAAAGGTCACCGGGCCTGGTGTCACTTTAAAGAAGTAGTCCAGTTACACATTTGTGGGCTTATAACTTGGCTTCTGAATGTCCTAGAGAGATCAGGTTTGTTTTAATGTACTCCAATCAACAGCCCCTACAACCACAAAAAGGAATGAGTCAGTAGCACTTATGGTTTGTAAATGGCACCCAGAATTATGTTGCATGAAGCACAATTTCACATCATTCTGGGTCCATTTGTGTGAAAACAAGGTCCAATCAGGCTGAAACGTTACAAGAAGGTAGAATCTATTGAGTTGTAAGTGATCTGAACGTTTCAAGATGATCGCACTTTCCTAAGGGGGTCAAACCATGTCCCAAAGGTCACCGGATCTGGTGTCAATTTAAAGAAGTAGTCTAGTTACACATTTGTGGGCTTATAACTTGGCTTCTGAATGTCCTAGAGAGATCAGGTTTGTTTTAGTATACTCCAATCAACAGCCCCTACAACCACAAAAAGGAATGGAGTCATTAGCACTTATGGTTTTTAAATTGCACCCAGAATTATGTTGCACGAAGCACAATTTCACATCATTCTGGGTTCATTTGTGTGAAAACAAGGTACAATCAGGCTGAAACATTACAGGAAGGTAGAATCTATTGAATTGTAAGTGATCTGAACGTTTCATGATGATAGCACTTTCCTAAGGGGGTCAAACGATGTCCCAAAGGTCACCGGATCTGGTGTCAATTTAAAGAAGTAGTCCAGTTACACATTTGTGGGCTTATAACTTGGCTTCTGAATGTCCTAGAGAGATCAGGTTTGTTTTAATGTACTCCAATCAACAGCCCCTACAACCACAAAAAGCAATGGAGTCATTAGCACTTATGGTTTGTAAATGGCTCCCAGAATTATGTTGCACGAAGCACAATTTCACATCATTCTGGGTACATTTGTGTGAAAAAAAGGTCCAATCAGGCTGAAACGTTACAAGAAGGTAGAATCTTTTGAGTTGTAAGTGATCTGAACGTTTCATGATGATCGCACATTCCTATAGGGGGTCAAACCATGTCCCAAAGGTCACCGGGCCTGGTGTCACTTTAAAGAAGTAGCCCAATTACACCTTTGAGGGCTTATAACTTGGTTTCTGAATGTCCTAGAGAAATCAGGTTTGTTTTAGTGTACTCCAATCAACAGCCCCTACAAACTCAAAAAGGAATGGAGTCATTAGCACTTATGGTTTGTAAATGGCACCCAGAATTATGTTGCACGAAGCACAATTTCACATCATTCTGGGTTCATTTGTGTGAAAACAAGGTACAATCAGGGTGAAACGTTACAGGAAGGTAGAATCTATTGAATTGTAAGTGATCTGAACATTTCATGATGATAGCACTTTCCTAAGGGGGTCAAACCATGTCCCAAAGGTCACCGGATCTGGTGTCAATTTAAAGAAGTAGTCCAGTTACACATTTGTGGGCTTATAACTTGGCTTCTGAATGTCCTAGAGAGATCAGGTTTGTTTTAATGTACTCCAATCAACAGCCCCTACAACCACAAAAAGGAATGGAGTCATTAGCACTTATGGTTTGTAAATGGCACCCAGAATTATGTTGCACGAAGCACAATTTCACATCATTCTGGGTCCATTTGTGTGATAACAAGGTCCAATCAGGCTGAAACGTTACAAGAAGGTAGAATCCATTGAGTTGTAAGTGATCTGAACGTTTCAAGATGATCACACTTTCCTAAGGGGGTCAAACCATGTCCCAAAGGTCACCGGATCTGGTGTCAATTTAAAGAAGTAGTCCAGTTACACATTTGTGGGCTTATAACTTTGCTTCTGAATGTCCTAGAGAGATCAGGTTTGTTTTAGTATACTCCAATCAACAGCCCCTACAACCACAAAAAGGAATGGAGTCATTAGCACTTATGGTTTTTAAATGGCACCCAGAATTATGTTGCACGAAGCACAATTTCACATCATTCTGGGTTCATTTGTGTGAAAACAAGGTCCAATCAGGCTGAAACGTTGCAAGAAGGTAGAATCTATTGAGTTCTAAGTGATCTGAACGTTTCATGATGATCGCATATTCCTATAGGGGGTCAAACCATGTCCCAAAGGTCACCGGGCCTGGTGTCACTTTAAAGAAGTAGTCCAATTACACCTTTGTGGGCTTATAACTTGGTTTCTGAATGTCCTATAGAGATCAGGTTTGTTTTAATGTACTCCAATCAACAGCCACTACAACCTCAAAAAGGAATGGAGTCATTAGCACTTATGGTTTTTAAATGGCACCCAGAATTATGTTGCACGAAGCACAATTTCACATCATTCTCGGTCCATTTGTGTGAAAACTAGGTCCAATCTGGCTAAAACGTTACAAGAAGGTAGAATCTATTGAGTTGTAAGTGATCTGAACGTTTCATGATGATCGCACATTCCTATTGGGGGTCAAACCATGTCCCAAAGGTTACCGGGCCTGGTGTCACTTTAAAGAAGTAGTCCAGTTACACCTTTGTGGGCTTATAACTTGGCTTCTGAATATCCTAGAGAGGTCAGGTTTGTTTTAGAGTACTCCAATTAGCAGCCCCTATTTCCACAAAAAGGAATGGAGTCATTAGCACTTATGGTTTTTAAATGGCACCCAGAATTATGTTGCATGAAGCACAATTTCACATCATTCTGGGTCCATTTGTGTGAAAACAAGGTCCAATCAGGCAGAAACGTTACAGGAAGGAAGAATCTATTGAGTTGTAAGTGATCTGAACGTTTCATGATGATAGCACTTTCCTAAGGGGGTCAAACCATGTCCCAAAGGTCACCGCATCTGGTGTCAATTTAAAGAAGTAGTCCAGTTACACATTTGTGGGCTTCATTGAGCCTTCTACTTCCTCATATGCTGCCCCAGTTGTACTGGTACAAAAAAATGACCCTAAACTACGTTTCTGTGTAGACTACCGCATACTCAACGCTGCTACCCACACAGACTCGTACCCACTACCAAACATACAAGAAATCCTAGAATCTCGCGCTGGAGCAACCATATTCACCACCTTAGACCTCAATAGTGGATATTGGCAAGTCAAAATGAACCCCACAGACAAAGAGAAAACTGCTTTTGTATGCCCCATTGGATTATACCAATTCAAAGTAATGCCCTTTGGATTGAAGAACGCACCAGCTACTTTCCAAAGGTTGATGGAAATCGTCCTTGGAGAACTCAAAGGAAAAAAATGTTTTGTATATCTTGATGATATCATCATTTACTCTTCCTCCCATACACAACATCAACAGGATATTCAAGCTGTATTGGATAAACTACGTGAAGCTAACTTAACTGTGAACATGGACAAAAGTCAGTTTTTCCGTACACACCTGAAGTTTCTTGGGCACACTGTTTCTTCAGAAGGGATAACTGTGGATGAAGAAAAGAGCAAAGCTGTACAAGACTTCCCTGTTCCAACGAACCTCAAACAGTTGCAATGGTTTCTTGGAATGGCGGGATGGTACCACCGCTTTGTACCTGGATTTTCTCACCTCACTGAACCATTGAATGCACTGAAAAGAAAAGGAGAAAAATTCAATTGGACTACTCAATGTCAAACATCTTTCGAAACTATTAAACAACTGCTTACCTCTCCTCCTGTATTAGGACATCCAAACTTCAACTTACCTTTCATTGTGTACACAGATGCCAGTGATGTAGGTCTTGGAGCAGTCTTAGCCCAACAAACTGGGTTAGGTACGGAGCAAGTTCTCGCCTTTGACAGTCGAACTCTAAACAAAGCAGAAAGAAATTACTCTACGACAGAACAGGAATGTCTCGCTGTGGTATGGGCATTAGAAAAATGGAGATATTACCTGGAAGGAAAACCATTTACTGTAGTAACCGACCATTCTTCATTAATCTGGGTTTTCAAAACACAAAAACCAAGCACCAGATTAATCCGATGGGCCCTACGTCTACAAGAATTCACTTTCACTGTGGAATACAGGAAAGGGAGATACAACACAGTGCCGGATGCCCTTTCACGAGCTCCACTCATGGACTCAGAACATTCTTTTTCCTCTTGTGCTGTTGTACTGAGATCAAAAAGAGACACATCTGATCCTTTGCAAATTACAGATGAAAACATCTGGAGAGAACAACAAACAGACCCCTTTGCCCAATAGTTATACACTGAAATAATGGAAAAAGGTGAAATAAAGGAGAGTCAAGTAATCACATATACAGTATTGGAAGACAAGGTTTACCGAGTGGTTAAACTGCCTCACAAAACCACTTATCAAGTCTACATACCGCCTTCTCTCCGATCACAGCTTCTATACCACTACCATAACGATCCCTTATCAGGACATTTAGGCAGATATAAAACTTATAAAAGACTGCAAGCTCTTGTCTATTGGCCAAAAATGAGTTTAGATGTCAGAGACTATGTGCGCTGTTGCCAAATTTGTCAAGTATGCAAACCCGAAACCAGAAAGCCTCCTGGTAAGCTTCAACAGCCCACCATAAGTAAACCATGGGAAATGCTCGGAGTAGATCTCATGGGCCCCTTTCCTCGCAGCAACAATGGTAACATATACTTGCTAGTATTTGTTGACTATTACAGCCGGTGGGTCGAAATGTTTCCTTTACGCAAAGCCACAGCTGAAGTTGTAGGACAACATTTAATAAAGGAAATATTGACTCGCTGGGGTGTACCTACATACATACTCTCTGATCAAGGACCTCAATTTGTTTCTTCTCTTTATGATGAACTTTGTAAAAAATGGAACGTGATACCTAAAAGAACTTCTGCATATCACCCACAAACGAATTTGACGGAAAGAGTCAATCGCAACATTAAAACTATGTTGGCCTCATATGTAGATGCAAAACACAAAACTTGGGACAGATTCTTACCCGAATTCCGTTTTGCCATAAACACCGCCGTTCATGAATCCACTGGAATCACTCCAGCCGAACTGAATACTGGACGCCATCTCCGAGGACCTCTAGATGCCGAACTCAACCCGCATCTAAGTAATCCCGATACTCCTGCCTATTCTACAAGCAAAAGCTTGGCTGAACTGCAAAGATTTGCAACAGATCACCTGGAAAAAGCAAAACAGAGCCAGAAAAAACACTATGACAAAAGACACCGTGATGACACGTACTCCGACCAAGATCGTGTCTGGATACGCACGCATCATTTATCCAAGGGTGATAAACCATTCACAGCAAAACTTGCACCTCGATGGAAAGGACCATATCGAGTCATCAAACAGACTGGTCCTGTAATTTATGAAATCGTGCTGGAAGATACTGGAGAAGACCATAGAATAATCCATGTATCGCAAATGAAACCTTGTTATCCTACGGCAAGAGAATGGGACAGGCTACAGAAACAAAAAATCATTAAGATTTTCCAAGAAGACAGTGATGAGGAAGATTTCACTGGATTTCCTCCCATTGATCAACAATCTTAATGGAAAACAGAATATAAAAGAATATAATAAAAAAATCAAAATCAAAACCCAATTAAAATGTACAGACATGGTATTGTGAATTTTCCACCTACCATGCTGGTATTCATAAGGGGGGGTGGATGTAACGATCTGGAATTGTCATGATAATATAGAGCTAAGCACTCCACCGCTCCTCTCACCTTTTTTTTCTTGATTATAAATCTGCTGCACCTGTGCGCAGCTGGCTGCCGCACCCTAAACAGGAAAAAAATAGAAAGTGCCTTCAAGCTCCACAGACTTTCTCTCCACCTGTGAACAGAGTGACGTGAACACAGGTGCACAGTGATTTCTACTGAGTAAACAGACTGTTTTTTAATCAAAGAGGCTGTTAATCCCTCAAGGATTGAGACAGATCTGGAAGAGACGCTGGAAGTTTCTAAATTCGCTATTTGATGATGTCATCACCTGGACGCACCATATTCATCGCAACTTGACCACTGATGTAAGTTCCTACTGACCGTAGTGAGAAAAGGAAAATGAAGCCAAAACTCATCTGAAAATTCTTTTAAAGGGGGATTGCTTAATCGGATTGCCCATTGAAGAGATCCTTACGTCAAGCAAACGATCTACTAAAACGTGAGTTAAAAAGAAAACTAAACTCAGAATTTGGGTTTGCTCAATGGCAGGATGAAAATGGAATCGATTATTAAAAGAAAATTATTTCCTTTGTAGTGAGAACGTGTGTTTCAAACTTCTCATCACTCTCATTTGTTAAACGACCCCTGTCAACTTTTCCAATACAAGGGTAAAAATTCTTCACTCACCTGCAAGCACCGCTCCTCCATTATGGACAATTCAGCTAAATAAACTGCATCTGTGAAATTGCTCAAACCTGATTTTCCTCTGGACTATTACCTCCATTCATTTCATTTTTTTGGTCAGACAACTTAATGTAAGGGTGTATGTCTAGTAACATATTTCCTTGTGTAACGGGAGATTTTATGTTCAATCACCATTGCAACTTGTACGCCTGTTTTTTCTTGTTATTTTATCCCATGTGTCAGGAGGGAGACCTGACTGGCGCCCAACGTCCATATTCATCTAGTCAATAAAGCAAAACCTAAAAACCGTTACACAGTTACACCTTTGTGGGCAAATAACTTGGCTTCTGAATGTCCTAGAGAGGTCAGGTTTGTTTTAGTGTACTCCAATCAACAGCCCCTACAACCACAAAAAAGAATGGAGTCATTAGCACTTATGGTTTGTAAATGGCACCCAGAATTATGTTGCACAAAGCACAATTTCACATCATTCTGGGTCCATTTGTGTGAAAACAAGGTCCAATCAGGCTGAAACGTTACAAGAAGGTAGAATCTATTGAGTTGTAAGTGATCTAAACGTTTCATGATGATAGCACTTTCCTAAGGGGGTCAAACCATGTCCCAAAGGTCACCGGATCTGGGGTCAATTTAAAGAAGTAGTCCTGTTACACATTTGTGGGCTTATAACTTGGCTTCTGAATATCCTAGAGAGGTCAGGTTTAATTTAGAGTACTCCAATTAACAGCCCCCATTACCCCAAAAAGGAATGGAGTCATTAGCACTTATGGTTTGTAAATGGCACCCAGAATTATGTTGCACGAAGCACAATTTCACATCATTCTGGGTCCATTTGTTCGAAAACAATGTCCAATCAGGCTGAAACGTTACAAGAAGGTAGAATCTATTGAGTTGTAAGTGATCTGAACGTTTCATGATGATCGCACATTCCTATAGGATATCAAACCATGTCCCAAAGGTCACCGGGCCTGGTGTCACTTTAAAGAAGTATTCCAGTTACATCTTTGTGGGCTTATAACTTGGCTTTTGAATATCCTAGAGAGGTCAGGTTTGATTTAGAGTACTCCAATTAACAGCCCCAATTACTCCAAAAAGGAATGGAGTCATTAGCACTTATGGTTTTTAAATGGCACCCAGAATTATGTTGCACGAAGCACAATTTCACATCATTCTGGGTTCATTTGTGTGAAAACAAGGTCCAATCAGGCTGAAACGTTACAAGAAGGTAGAATCTATTGAGTTGTAAGTGATTTAAACGTTTCATGATGATAGCACTTTCCTAAGGGGGTCAAACCATGTCCCAAAGGTCACCGGATCTGGTGTCAATTTAAAGAAGTAGCCCAGTTACACATTTGTGGGCTTATAACTTGGCTTCTGAATGTCCTAGAGAGATCAGGTTTGTTTCAGAGTACTCCAATCAACAGCCCCTACAACCACAAAAAGGAATGGAGTCATTAGCACTTATGGTTTGTAAATGGCACCCAGAATTATAATGCACGAAGCACAATTTCACATCATTCTGGGTCCATTTGTGCGAAAACAAGATCCAATCAGGCTGAAACGTTACAAAAAGGTAGAATCTATTGAGTTGTAAGTGATCTGAACGTTTCATGATGATCGCACATGCCTATAGGGGGTCAAACCATGTCCCAAAGGTCACCGGGCCTGGTGTCACTTTAATGAAGTAGTCCAGTTCCACCTTTGTGGGCTTATAACTTGGCTTTTGAATATCCTAGAGAGGTCAGGTTTGTTTTAGAGTACTCAAATTAACAGCCCCAATTACCCCAAAAAGGAATGGAGTCATTAGCACTTATGGTTTGTAAATGGCACCCAGCATTATGTTGCACGAAGCACAATTTCACATCATTCTGGGTTCATTTGTGTGAAAACAAGGTCCAATCAGGCTGAAACGTTACAGGAAGGTAGAATCTATTGAGTTGTAAGTGAACTGAACGTTTCATGATGATAGCACTTTCCTGAGGGGGTCAAACCATGTCCCAAAGGTCACTGGATCTGGTGTCATTTTAAAGAAGTAGACCAGTTACACATTTGTGGGCTTATAACTTGGCTTCTGAATGTCCTAGAGAGATCAGGTTTGTTTTAATATACTCCAATCAACAGCCCCTACAACCACAAAAAGGAATGGAGTCATTAGCACTTATGGTTTGTAAATGGCACCCAGAATTATGTTGCATGAAGCACAATTTCTAATCATTCTTGGTCCATTTGTGTGAAAACAAGGTCCAATCAGGCTGAAACGTTACAAGAAGGTAGAATCTATTGAGTTGTAAATGATCTGAACATTTCAAGATGATCGCACTTTCCTAAGGGGGTCAAACCATGTCCCAAAGGTCACCGGATCTGGTGTCAATTTAAAGAAGTAGTCCAGTTACACAATTGTGGGCTTATAACTTTGCTTCTGAATGTCCTAGAGAGATCAGAATTGTTTTAGTATACTCCAATCAACAGCCCCTACAACCTCAAAAAGGAATGGAGTCATTAGCACTTATGGTTTGTAAATGGCACCCAGAATTATGTTGCATGAAGCACAATTTCACATCATTCTGGGTCCATTTGTGTGAAAACAAGGTCCAATCAGGCTGAAACGTTACAAGAATGTAGAATCTATTGAGTTGTAAGTGATCTGAACGTTTCAAGATGATCGCACATTCCTATAGGGGGTCAAACCATGTCCCAAAGGTCACCGGGCCTGTTGTCACTTTAAAGTAGTCCAATTACACCTTTGAGGGCTTATAACTTGGTTTCTGAATGTCCTAGAGAGATCAGGTTTGTTTTAGTGTACTCCAATCAACAGCCCCGACAACCTCAAAAAGGAATGGAGTCATTAGCACTTATGGTTTTTAAATGGCACCCAGAATTATGTTGCACGAAGCACAATTTCACTTCATTCTGGGTCCATTTGTGTGAAAACAAGGTCCAATCAGGCTGAAACGTTACAAGAAGGTAGAATCTATTGAGTTGTAAGTGATCTGAACGTTTCATGATGATCGCACATTCCTATAGGGGGTAAAACCATGTCCCAAAGGTCACGGGCCTGGTGTCACTTTAAAGAAGTAGTCCAGTTACACCTTTGTGGGCTTATAACTTGGCTTCTGAATATCCTACAGAGGTCAGGTTTGTTTTAGAGTACTCCAATTAACAGCCCCCGTTACCACTAAAAGGAATGGAGTCATTAGCACTTATGGTTTTTAAATGGCACCCAGAATTATGTTGCACGAAGCACAATTTCACATCATTCTGGGTTCATTTTTGTGAAAACAAGGTCCAATCAGGCTGAAACGTTACAAGAAGGTAGAATCTATTGAGTTGTAAGTGATCTGAACGTTTCATGATGATCACACATTCCTATAGGGGGTAAAACCATGTCCCAAAGGTCACCGGGCCTGGTGTCACTTTAAAGAAGTAGTCCAGTTACACATTTGTGGGCTTATAACTTGGCTTCTGAATGTTCTAGAGAGATCAGGTTTGTTTTAATGTACTCCAATCAACAGCCCCTACAACCACAAAAAGAAATGGAGTCATTAGCACTTATGGTTTGTAAATGGCACCCAGAATTATGTTGCATGAAGCACAATTTCACATCGTTCTGGGTCCATTTGTGTGAAAACAAGGTCCAATCAGGCTGAAACGTTACAAGAAGGTAGAATCTATTGAGTTGTAAGTGATCTGAACGTTTCAAGATGATCGCACTTTCCTAAGGGGGTCAAACCATGTCCCAAAGGTCACCGGATCTGGTGTCAATTTAAAGAAGTAGTCCAGTTACACATTTGTGGGCTTATAACTTGGCTTCTGAATGTCCTAGAGAGATCAGAATTGTTTTAGTATACTCCAATCAACAGCCCCTACAACCTCAAAAAAGAATGGAGCCATTAGCACTTATGGTTTGTAAATGGCACCCAGAATTATGTTGCACGAAGCACAATTTCACATCATTCTGGGTCCATTTGTGTGAAAACAAGGTCCAATCAGGCTGAAACGTTACAAGAACGTAGAATCTATTGAGTTGTAAGTGATCTGAACGTTTCATGATGATCGCACATTCCTATAGGGGGTCAAACCATGTCCCAAAGGTCACCGGGCCTGGTGTCACTTTAAAGAAGTAGTCCAATTACACCTTTGAGGGCTTATAACTTGGTTTCTGAAAGTCCTAGAGAGATCAGGTTTGTTTTAGTGTACTCCAATCAACAGCCCCTACAACCTCAAAAAGGAATGGAGCCATTAGCACTTATGGTTTGTAAATGGCACCCAGAATTATGTTGCACGAAGCACAATTTCACATCATTCTGGGTCCATTTGTGTGAAAACAAGGTCCAATCAGGCTGAAAAGTTACAAGAAGGTAGAATCTATTGAGTTGTAAGTGATCTGAACGTTTCATGATGATCGCACATTCCTATAGGGGGTAAAACCATGTCCCAAAGGTCACCGGGCCTGGTGTCACTTTAAAGAAGTAGTCCAATTACACCTTTGAGGGCTTATAACTTGGTTTCTGAATGTCCTAGAGAGATCAGGTTTGTTTTAGTGTACTCCAATCAACAGCCCCTACAACCTCAAAAAGGAATGGAGTCATTAGCACTTATGGTTTTTAAATGGCACCCAGAATTATGTTGCACGAAGCACATTTTCACATCATTCTGGGTCGATTTGTGTGAAAACAAGGTCCAATCAGGCTGAAACGTTACAGGAAGGTAGAATCTATTGAGTTGTAAGTGATCTGAACGTTTCATGATGATAGCACTTTCCTAAGGGGGTCAACCATGTCCCAAAGGTCACCGGATCTGGTGTCAATTTAAAGAAGTAGTCCAGTTACACATTTGTGGGCTTATAACTTGGCTTCTGAATATCCTAGAGAGGTCAGGTTTGTTTTAGAATACTCCAATTAACAGCCCCCATTACCACTACAAGGAATGGAGTCATTAGCGCTTATGGTTTTTAAATGGCACCCAGAATTATGTTGTACGAAGCACAATTTCACATCATTCTGGGTTCATTTGTGTGAAAACAAGGTCCAATCAGGCTGAAACGTTACAGGAAGGTAGAATCTATTGAGTTGTAAGTGATCTGAACGTTTCATGATGATAGCACTTTCCTAAGGGGGTCAAACCATGTCCCAAAGGTCACCGGATCTGGTGTCAATTTAAAGAAGTAGTCCAGTTACACATTTGTGGGCTTATAACTTGGCTTCTGAATGTCCTAGAGAGATCAGGTTAGTTTAAGTATACTCCAATCAACAGCCCCTACAACCACAAAAAGGAATGGAGTCATTAGCACTTATGCTTTTTAAATGGCACACAGAATTATGTTGCACGAAGCACAATTTCACATCATTCTGGGTTCATTTGTGTGAAAACAAGGTCCAATCAGGCTGAAACGTTACAGAAAGGTAGAATCTATTGAGTTGTAAGTGATCTGAACGTTTCATGATGATAGCCCTTTCCTAAGGGGGTCAAACCATGTCCCAAAGGTCACCGGATCTGGTGTCAATTTAAAGAAGTAGTCCAGTAACACATTTGTGGGCTTATAACTTGGCTTCTGAATGTCCTAGAGAGATCAGGTTTGTTTTAATGTACTCCAACCAACAGCCCCTACAACCACAAAAAGGAATTGAGTCATTAGCACTTATGGTTTTTAAATGGCACCCAGAATTATGTTGCATGAAGCACAATTTCTAATCATTCTGGGTCCATTTGTGTGAAAACAAGGTCCAATCAGGCTGAAACGTTACAAGAAGGTAGAATCTATTGAGTTGTAAATGATCTGAACATTTCAAGATGATCGCACTTTCCTAAGGGGGTCAAACCATGTCCCAAAGGTCACCGGATCTGGTGTCAATTTAAAGAAGTAGTCCAGTTACACAATTGTGGGCTTATAACTTTGCTTCTGAATGTCCTAGAGAGATCAGAATTGTTTTAGTATACTCCAATCAACAGCCCCTACAACCTCAAAAAGGAATGGAGTCATTAGCACTTATGGTTTGTAAATGGCACCCAGAATTATGTTGCATGAAGCACAATTTCACATCATTCTGGGTCCATTTGTGTGAAAACAAGGTCCAATCAGGCTGAAACGTTACAAGAATGTAGAATCTATTGAGTTGTAAGTGATCTGAACGTTTCAAGATGATCGCACATTCCTATAGGGGGTCAAACCATGTCCCAAAGGTCACCGGGCCTGTTGTCACTTTAAAGTAGTCCAATTACACCTTTGAGGGCTTATAACTTGGTTTCTGAATGTCCTAGAGAGATCAGGTTTGTTTTAGTGTACTCCAATCAACAGCCCCTACAACCTCAAAAAGGAATGGAGTCATTAGCACTTATGGTTTTTAAATGGCACCCAGAATTATGTTGCACGAAGCACAATTTCACTTCATTCTGGGTCCATTTGTGTGAAAACAAGGTCCAATCAGGCTGAAACGTTACAAGAAGGTAGAAACTATTGAGTTGTAAGTGATCTGAACGTTTCATGATGATCGCACATTCCTATAGGGGGTAAAACCATGTCCCAAAGGTCACCGGGCCTGGTGTCACTTTAAAGAAGTAGTCCAGTTACACCTTTGTGGGCTTATAACTTGGCTTCTGAATATCCTACAGAGGTCAGGTTTGTTTTAGAGTACTCCAATTAACAGCCCCCGTTACCACTAAAAGGAATGGAGTCATTAGCACTTATGGTTTTTTAATGGCACCCAGAATTATGTTGCACGAAGCACAATTTCACATCATTCTGGGTTCATTTTTGTGAAAACAAGGTCCAATCAGGCTGAAACGTTACAAGAAGGTAGAATCTATTGAGTTGTAAGTGATCTGAACGTTTCATGATGATCACACATTCCTATAGGGGGTAAAACCATGTCCCAAAGGTCACCGGGCCTGGTGTCACTTTAAAGAAGTAGTCCAGTTACACATTTGTGGGCTTATAACTTGGCTTCTGAATGTTCTAGAGAGATCAGGTTTGTTTTAATGTACTCCAATCAACAGCCCCTACAACCACAAAAAGAAATGGAGTCATTAGCACTTATGGTTTGTAAATGGCACCCAGAATTATGTTGCATGAA
Source organism: Nothobranchius furzeri (assembly GCF_043380555.1). NCBI lineage: Eukaryota > Metazoa > Chordata > Actinopteri > Cyprinodontiformes > Nothobranchiidae > Nothobranchius > Nothobranchius furzeri. Next base: position 24,569,282 of record NC_091743.1, read on the forward strand.
GCACAATTTCACATCGTTCTGGGTCCATTTGTGTGAAAACAAGGTCCAATCAGGCTGAAACGTTACAAGAAGGTAGAATCTATTGAGTTGTAAGTGATCTGAACGTTTCAAGATGATCGCACTTTCCTAAGGGGGTCAAACCATGTCCCAAAGGTCACCGGATCTGGTGTCAATTTAAAGAAGTAGTCCAGTTACACATTTGTGGGCTTATAACTTGGCTTCTGAATGTCCTAGAGAGATCAGAATTGTTTTAGTATACTCCAATCAACAGCCCCTACAACCTCAAAAAAGAATGGAGCCATTAGCACTTATGGTTTGTAAATGGCACCCAGAATTATGTTGCACGAAGCACAATTTCACATCATTCTTGGTCCATTTGTGTGAAAACAAGGTCCAATCAGGCTGAAACGTTACAAGAACGTAGAATCTATTGAGTTGTAAGTGATCTGAACGTTTCATGATGATCGCACATTCCTATAGGGGGTCAAACCATGTCCCAAAGGTCACCGGGCCTGGTGTCACTTTAAAGAAGTAGTCCAATTACACCTTTGAGGGCTTATAACTTGGTTTCTGAAAGTCCTAGAGAGATCAGGTTTGTTTTAGTGTACTCCAATCAACAGCCCCTACAACCTCAAAAAGGAATGGAGCCATTAGCACTTATGGTTTGTAAATGGCACCCAGAATTATGTTGCACGAAGCACAATTTCACATCATTCTGGGTCCATTTGTGTGAAAACAAGGTCCAATCAGGCTGAAAAGTTACAAGAAGGTAGAATCTATTGAGTTGTAAGTGATCTGAACGTTTCATGATGATCGCACATTCCTATAGGGGGTCAAACCATGTCCCAAAGGTCACCGGGCCTGGTGTCACTTTAAAGAAGTAGTCCAATTACACCTTTGAGGGCTTATAACTTGGTTTCTGAATGTCCTAGAGAGATCAGGTTTGTTTTAGTGTACTCCAATCAACAGCCCCTACAACCTCAAAAAGGAATGGAGTCATTAGCACTTATGGTTTTTAAATGGCACCCAGAATTATGTTGCACGAAGCACAATTTCACATCATTCTGGGTCGATTTGTGTGAAAACAAGGTCCAATCAGGCTGAAACGTTACAGGAAGGTAGAATCTATTGAGTTGTAAGTGATCTGAACGTTTCATGATGATAGCACTTTCCTAAGGGGGTCAAACCATGTCCCAAAGGTCACCGGATCTGGTGTCAATTTAAAGAAGTAGTCCAGTTACACATTTGTGGGCTTATAACTTGGCTTCTGAATATCCTAGAGAGGTCAGGTTTGTTTTAGAGTACTTTAATTAACAGCCCCCATTACCACTACAAGGAATGGAGTCATTAGCGCTTATGGTTTTTAAATGGCACCCAGAATTATGTTGTACGAAGCACAATTTCACATCATTCTGGGTTCATTTGTGTGAAAACAAGGTCCAATCAGGCTGAAACGTTACAGGAAGGTAGAATCTATTGAGTTGTAAGTGATCTGAACGTTTCATGATGATAGCACTTTCCTAAGGGGGTCAAACCATGTCCCAAAGGTCACCGGATCTGGTGTCAATTTAAAGAAGTAGTCCAGTTACACATTTGTGGGCTTATAACTTGGCTTCTGAATGTCCTAGAGAGATCAGGTTAGTTTAAGTATACTCCAATCAACAGCCCCTACAACCACAAAAAGGAATGGAGTCATTAGCACTTATGCTTTTTAAATGGCACACAGAATTATGTTGCACGAAGCACAATTTCACATCATTCTGGGTTCATTTGTGTGAAAACAAGGTCCAATCAGGCTGAAACGTTACAGAAAGGTAGAATCTATTGAGTTGTAAGTGATCTGAACGTTTCATGATGATAGCCCTTTCCTAAGGGGTCAAACCATGTCCCAAAGGTCACCGGATCTGGCGTCAATTTAAAGAAGTAGTCCAGTAACACATTTGTGGGCTTATAACTTGGCTTCTGAATGTCCTAGAGAGATCAGGTTTGTTTTAATGTACTCCAACCAACAGCCCCTACAACCACAAAAAGGAATGGAGTCATTAGCACTTATGGTTTGTAAATGGCACCCAGAATTATGTTGCACGAAGCACAATTTCACATCATTCTGGGTCCATTTGTGTGAAAACAAGGTCCAATCAGGCTGAAACGTTACAAGAAGGTAGAATCTATTGAGTTGTAAGTGATCTGAACGTTTCATGATGATCGCACATTCCTATAGGGGGTCAAACCATGTCCCAAAGGTCACCGGGTCTGGTGTCACTTTAAAGAAGTAGTCCAGTTACACCTTTGTGGGCTTATAACTTGGCTTCTGAATATCCTAGAGAGGTCAGGTTTGTTTTAGAGTACTCCAGTTAACAGCCCCCATTACCACTAAAAGGAATGGAGTCATTAGCACTTATGGTTTTTAAATGGCACCCAGAATTATGTTGCACGAAGCACAATTTCACATCATTCTTGTTTCATTTGAGTGAAAACAAGGTCCAATCAGGCTGAAACGTTACAAGAAGGTAGAATCTATTGAGTTGTAAGTGATCTGAATGTTTCATGATGATTTCATATTCCTATAGGGGGTAAAACCATGTCCCAAAGGTCACCGGGCCTGGTGTCACTTTAAAGAAGTAGTCCAGTTACACATTTGTGGGCTTATAACTTGGCTTCTGAATGTCCTAGAGAGATCAGAATTGTTTTAGTATACTCCAATCAACAGCCCCTACAACCTCAAAAAGGAATGGAGCCATTAGCACTTATGGTTTGTAAATGGCACCCAGAATTATGTTGCACGAAGCACAATTTCACATCATTCTGGGTCCATTTGTGTGAAAACAAGGTCCAATCAGGGTGAAACGTTACAAGAAGGTAGAATCTATTGAGTTGTAAGTGATCTGAACGTTTCATGATGATCGCACATTCCTATAGGGGGTCAAACCATGTCCCAAAGGTCACCGGGCATGGTGTCACTTTAAAGAAGTAGTCCAATTACACCTTTGAGGGCTTAAAACTTGGTTTCTGAAAGTCCTAGAGAGATCAGGTTTGTTTTAGTGTACTCCAATCAACAGCCCCTACAACCTCAAAAAGGAATGGAGCCATTAGCACTTATGGTTTGTAAATGGCACCCAGAATTATGTTGCACGAAGCACAATTTCACATCATTCTGGGTCCATTTGTGTGAAAACAAGGTCCAATCAGGCTGAAACGTTACAAGAAGGTAGAATCTATTGAGTTGTAAGTGATCTGAACGTTTCAAGATGATCGCACATTCCTATAGGGGGTAAAACCATGTCCCAAAGGTCACCGGGCCTGGTGTCACTTTAAAGAAGTAGTCCAGTTACACCTTTGTGGGCTTATAACTTGGCTTCTGAATATCCTAGAGAGGTCAGGTTTGTTTTAGAGTACTCCAATTAACAGCCCCGTTACCACTAAAAGGAATGGAGTCATTAGCACTTAAGGTTTTTAAATGGCACCCAGAATTATGTTGCACGAAGCACAATTTCACATCATTCTGGGTTTATTTGTGTGAAAACAAGGTCCAATCAGGCTGAAACGTTACAAGAAGGTAGAATCTATTGAGTTGTAAGTGATCTGAACGTTTCATGATGATTGCACATTCCTATAGGGGGTAAAACCATGTCCCAAAGGTCACCGGGCCTGGTGTCACTTTAAAGAAGTAGTCCAGTTACACCTTTGTGGGCTTATAACTTGTCTTCTGAATGTCCTAGAGAGATCATGTTTGTTTCAATGTACTCCAATCAACAGCCCCTACAACCACAAAAAGGAATGGAGTCATTAGCACTTATGGTTTGTAAATGGCACCCAGAATTATGTTGCATGAAGCACAATTTCACATCATTCTGGGTCCATTTGTGTGAAAACAAGGTCCAATCAGGCTGAAACGTTACAAGAAGGTAGAATCTATTGAGTTGTAAGTGATCTGAACGTTTCAAGATGATCGCACTTTCCTAAGCGGGTCAAACCATGTCCCAAAGGTCACCGAATCTGGTGTCAATTTAAAGAAGTAGTCCAGTTACACATTTGTGGGCTTATAACTTGGCTTCTGAATGTCCTAGAGAGATCAGAATTGTTTTAGTATACTCCAATCAACAGCCCCTACAACCTCAAAAAGGAATGGAGTCATTAGCACTTATGGGTTTTAAATGGCACCCAGAATTATGTTGCACGAAGCACAATTTCACATCATTCTGGGTTCAATTGTGTGAAAACAAGGTCCAATCAGGCTGAAACGTTACAGGAAGGTAGAATCTATTGAGTTTAAGTGATCTGAACGTTTCATGATTATAGCACTTTCCTAAGGGGGTCAAACCATGTCCCAAAGCTCACCGGATCTGGTGTCAATTTAAAGAAGTAGTCCAGTTACACATTTGTGGGCTTATAACTTGGCTTCTGAATGTCCTAGAGAGATCAGGTTTGTTTTAATGTACTCCAACCAACAGCCCCTACAACCACAAAAAGGAATGGAGTCATTAGAACTTATGGTTTGTAAATGGCACCCAGAATTATGTTGCACGAAGCACAATTTCACATCATTCTGGGTCCATTTGTGTGAAAACAAGGTCCAATCAGGCTGAAACGTTACAAGAAGGTAGAATCTATTGAGTTGTAAGTGATCTGAACGTTTCATGATGATCGCACATTCCTATAGGGGGTCAAACCATGTCCCAAAGGTCACCGGGCCTGGTGTCACTTTAAAGAAGTAGTCCAATTACACCTTTGAGGGCTTATAACTTGGTTTCTGTATGTCCTAGATAGATCAGGTTTGTTTTAGTGTACTCCAATCAACAGCCCCTACAACCTCAAAAAGGAATGGAGTCATTAGCACTTATGGTTTTTAAATGGCACCCAGAATTATGTTGCACGGAGCACAATTTCACATCATTCTGGGTCGATTTGTGTGAAAACAAGGTCCAATCAGGCAGAAACGTTACAAGAAGGTAGAATCTATTGAGTTGTAAGTGATCTGAACGTTTCATGATGATCGCACATTCCTATTGGGGGCCAAACCATGTCCCAAAGGTCACCGGGCCTTGTGTCACTTTAAAGAAGTAGTCCAATTACACCTTTGAGGGCTTATAACTTGGCTTCTGAATATCCTAGAGAGGTCAGGTTTGTTTTAGAGTACTCCAATTAACAGCCCCCATTACCACTAAAAGGAATGGAGTCATTAGCGCTTATGGTTTTTAAATGGCACCCAGAATTATGTTGTACGAAGCACAATTTCACATCATTCTGGGTTCATTTGTGTGAAAACAAGGTCCATTCAGGCTGAAACGTTACAGGAAGGTAGAATATATTGAGTTGTAAGTGATCTGAACGTTTCATGATGATAGCACTTTCCTAAGGGGGTCAAACCATGTCCCAAAGGTCACCGGATCTGGTGTCAATTTAAAGAAGTAGTCCAGTTACACATTTGTGGGCTTATAACTTGGCTTCCGAATGTCCTAGAGAGATCAGGTTTGTTTTAGTATACTCCAATCAACAGCCCCTACAACCACAAAAAGGAATGGAGTCATTAGCACTTATGGTTTTTAAATGGCACCCAGAATTATGTTGCACGAAGCACAATTTCACATCATTCTGGGTCCATTTGTGTGAAAACAAGGTCAAATCAGGCTGAAACGTTACAGAAAGGTAGAATCTATTGAGTTGTAAGTGATCTGAACGTTTCATGATGATAGCCCTTTCCTAAGGGGGTCAAACCATGTCCCAAAGGTCACCGGATCTGGTGTCAATTTAAAGAAGTAGTCCAGTTACACATTTGTGGGCTTATAACTTGGCTTCTGAATGTCCTAGAGAGATCAGGTTTGTTTTAATGTACTCCAACCAACAGCCCCTACAACCACAAAAAGGAATGGAGTCATTAGCACTTATGGTTTGTAAATGGCACCCAGAATTATGTTGCACGAAGCACAATTTCACATCATTCTGGGTCCATTTGTGTGAAAACAAGGTCCAATCAGGCTGAAACGTTACAAGAAGGTAGAATCTATTGAGTTGTAAGTGATCTGAACGTTTCATGATGATCGCACATTCCTATAGGGGGTCAAACCATGTCCCAAAGGTCACCGGGTCTGGTGTCACTTTAAAGAAGTAGTCCAGTTACACCTTTGTGGGCTTATAACTTTGCTTCTGAATATCCTAGAGAGGTCAGGGTTGTTTTAGAGTACTCCAGTTAACAGCCCCCATTACCACTAAAAGGAATGGAGTCATTAGCACTTATGGTTTTTAAATGGCACCCAGAATTATGTTGCACGAAGCACAATTTCACATCATTCTTGTTTCATTTGAGTGAAAACAAGGTCCAATCAGGCTGAAACGTTACAAGAAGGTAGAATCTATTGAGTTGTAAGTGATCTGAATGTTTCATGATGATTTCACATTCCTATAGGGGGTAAAACCATGTCCCAAAGGTCACCGGGCCTGGTGTCACTTTAAAGAAGTAGTCCAGTTACACATTTGTGGGCTTATAACTTGGCTTCTGAATGTCCTAGAGAGATCAGAATTGTTTTAGTATACTCCAATCAACAGCCCCTACAACCTCAAAAAGGAATGGAGCCATTAGCACTTATGGTTTGTAAATGGCACCCAGAATTATGTTGCACGAAGCACAATTTCACATCATTCTGGGTCCATTTGTGTGAAAACAAGGTCCAATCAGGGTGAAACGTTACAAGAAGGTAGAATCTATTGAGTTGTAAGTGATCTGAACGTTTCATGATGATCGCACATTCCTATAGGGGGTCAAACCATGTCCCAAAGGTCACCGGGCATGGTGTCACTTTAAAGAAGTAGTCCAATTACACCTTTGAGGGCTTAAAACTTGGTTTCTGAAAGTCCTAGAGAGATCAGGGTTGTTTTAGTGTACTCCAATCAACAGCCCCTACAACCTCAAAAAGGAATGGAGCCATTAGCACTTATGGTTTGTAAATGGCACCCAGAATTATGTTGCACGAAGCACAATTTCACATCATTCTGGGTCCATTTGTGTGAAAACAAGGTCCAATCAGGCTGAAACGTTACAAGAAGGTAGAATCTATTGAGTTGTAAGTGATCTGAACGTTTCAAGATGATCGCACATTCCTATAGGGGGTAAAACCATGTCCCAAAGGTCACCGGGCCTGGTGTCACTTTAAAGAAGTAGTCCAGTTACACCTTTGTGGGCTTATAACTTGGCTTCTGAATATCCTAGAGAGGTCAGGTTTGTTTTAGAGTACTCCAATTAACAGCCCCGTTACCACTAAAAGGAATGGAGTCATTAGCACTTAAGGTTTTTAAATGGCACCCAGAATTATGTTGCACGAAGCACAATTTCACATCATTCTGGGTTTATTTGTGTGAAAACAAGGTCCAATCAGGCTGAAACGTTACAAGAAGGTAGAATCTATTGAGTTGTAAGTGATCTGAACGTTTCATGATGATTGCACATTCCTATAGGGGGTAAAACCATGTCCCAAAGGTCACCGGGCCTGGTGTCACTTTAAAGAAGTAGTCCAGTTACACCTTTGTGGGCTTATAACTTGTCTTCTGAATGTCCTAGAGAGATCATGTTTGTTTCAATGTACTCCAATCAACAGCCCCTACAACCACAAAAAGGAATGGAGTCATTAGCACTTATGGTTTGTAAATGGCACCCAGAATTATGTTGCATGAAGCACAATTTCACATCATTCTGGGTCCATTTGTGTGAAAACAAGGTCCAATCAGGCTGAAACGTTACAAGAAGGTAGAATCTATTGAGTTGTAAGTGATCTGAACGTTTCAAGATGATCACACTTTCCTAAGGGGGTCAAACCATGTCCCAAAGGTCACCGAATCTGGTGTCAATTTAAAGAAGTAGTCCAGTTACACATTTGTGGGCTTATAACTTGGCTTCTGAATGTCCTAGAGAGATCAGAATTGTTTTAGTATACTCCAATCAACAGCCCCTACAACCTCAAAAAGGAATGGAGTCATTAGCACTTATGGGTTTTAAATGGCACCCAGAATTATGTCGCACGAAGCACAATTTCACATCATTCTGGGTTCAATTGTGTGAAAACAAGGTCCAATCAGGCTGAAACGTTACAGGAAGGTAGAATCTATTGAGTTTAAGTGATCTGAACGTTTCATGATTATAGCACTTTCCTAAGGGGGTCAAACCATGTCCCAAAGCTCACCAGATCTGGTGTCAATTTAAAGAAGTAGTCCAGTTACACATTTGTGGGCTTATAACTTGGCTTCTGAATGTCCTAGAGAGATCAGGTTTGTTTTAATGTACTCCAACCAACAGCCCCTACAACCACAAAAAGGAATGGAGTCATTAGAACTTATGGTTTGTAAATGGCACCCAGAATTATGTTGCACGAAGCACAATTTCACATCATTCTGGGTCCATTTGTGTGAAAACAAGGTCCAATCAGGCTGAAACGTTACAAGAAGGTAGAATCTATTGAGTTGTAAGTGATCTGAATGTTTCATGATGATTTCACATTCCTATAGGGGGTAAAACCATGTCCCAAAGGTCACCGGGCCTGGTGTCACTTTAAAGAAGTAGTCCAGTTACACATTTGTGGGCTTATAACTTGGCTTCTGAATGTCCTAGAGAGATCAGAATTGTTTTAGTATACTCCAATAAACAGCCCCTACAACCTCAAAAAGGAATGGAGCCATTAGCACTTATGGTTTGTAAATGGCACCCAGAATTATGTTGCACGAAGCACAATTTCACATCATTCTGGGTCCATTTGTGTGAAAACAAGGTCCAATCAGGCTGAAACGTTACAAGAAGGTAGAATCTATTGAGTTGTAAGTGATCTGAACGTTTCAAGATGATCGCACATTCCTATAGGGGGTAAAACCATGTCCCAAAGGTCACCGGGCCTGGTGTCACTTTAAAGAAGTAGTCCAGTTACACCTTTGTGGGCTTATAACTTGGCTTCTGAATATCCTAGAGAGGTCAGGTTTGTTTTAGAGTACTCCAATTAACAGCCCCGTTACCACTAAAAGGAATGGAGTCATTAGCACTTAAGGTTTTTAAATGGCACCCAGAATTATGTTGCACGAAGCACAATTTCACATCATTCTGGGTTTATTTGTGTGAAAACAAGGTCCAATCAGGCTGAAACGTTACAAGAAGGTAGAATCTATTGAGTTGTAAGTGATCTGAACGTTTCATGATGATTGCACATTCCTATAGGGGGTAAAACCATGTCCCAAAGGTCACCGGGCCTGGTGTCACTTTAAAGAAGTAGTCCAGTTACACCTTTGTGGGCTTATAACTTGTCTTCTGAATGTCCTAGAGAGATCATGTTTGTTTCAATGTGCTCCAATCAACAGCCCCTACAACCACAAAAAGGAATGGAGTCATTAGCACTTATGGTTTGTAAATGGCACCCAGAATTATGTTGCATGAAGCACAATTTCACATCATTCTGGGTCCATTTGTGTGAAAACAAGGTCCAATCAGGCTGAAACGTTACAATAAGGTAGAATCTATTGAGTTGTAAGTGATCTGAACGTTTCAAGATGATCGCACTTTCCTAAGGGGGTCAAACCATGTCCCAAAGGTCACCGAATCTGGTGTCAATTTAAAGAAGTAGTCCAGTTACACATTTGTGGGCTTATAACTTGGCTTCTGAATGTCCTAGAGAGATCAGAATTGTTTTAGTATACTCCAATCAACAGCCCCTACAACCTCAAAAAGGAATGGAGTCATTAGCACTTATGGGTTTTAAATGGCACCCAGAATTATGTTGCACGAAGCACAATTTCACATCATTCTGGGTTCAATTGTGTGAAAACAAGGTCCAATCAGGCTGAAACGTTACAGGAAGGTAGAATCTATTGAGTTTAAGTGATCTGAACGTTTCATGATTATAGCACTTTCCTAAGGGGGTCAAACCATGTCCCAAAGCTCACCGGATCTGGTGTCAATTTAAAGAAGTAGTCCAGTTACACATTTGTGGGCTTATAACTTGGCTTCTGAATGTCCTAGAGAGATCAGGTTTGTTTTAATGTACTCCAACCAACAGCCCCTACAACCACAAAAAGGAATGGAGTCATTAGAACTTATGGTTTGTAAATGGCACCCAGAATTATGTTGCACGAAGCACAATTTCACATCATTCTGGGTCCATTTGTGTGAAAACAAGGTCCAATCAGGCTGAAACGTTACAAGAAGGTAGAATCTATTGAGTTGTAAGTGATCTGAACGTTTCATGATGATCGCACATTCCTATAGGGGGTCAAACCATGTCCCAAAGGTCACCGGGCCTGGTGTCACTTTAAAGAAGTAGTCCAATTACACCTTTGAGGGCTTATAACTTGGTTTCTGAATGTCCTAGAGAGATCAGGTTTGTTTTAGTGTACTCCAATCAACAGCCCCTACAACCTCAAAAAGGAATGGAGTCATTAGCACTTATGGTTTTTAAATGGCACCCAGAATTATGTTGCACGGAGCACAATTTCACATCATTCTGGGTTCATTTGTGTGAAAACAAGGTCCAATCAGGCTGAAACATTACAGGAAGGTAGAATCTATTGAGTTGTAAGTGATCTAAACGTTTCATGATGATAGCACTTTCCTAAGGGGGTCAAACCATGTCCCAAAGGTCACCGGATCTGGTGTCAATTTAACGAAGTAGTCCAGTTACACATTTGTGGGCTTATAACTTGGCTTCTGAATATCCTAGAGAAATCAGGTTTGTTTTAGTATACTCCAGTCAACAGCCCCTACAACCACAAACAGGAATGGAGTCATTAGCACTTATGGTTTTTAAATGGTACCCAGAATTATGTGGCACAAAGCACAATTTCACATCATTCTGGGTTCATTTGTGTGAAAACAAGGTCCAATCAGGCTGAAACGTTACAGGAAGGTAGAATCTATTGAGTTGTAAGTGATCTGAACGTTTCAAGATGATCGCACTTTCCTAAGGGGGTCAAACCATGTCCCAAAGGTCACCGGGCCTGGTGTCACTTTAAAGAAGTAGTCCAGTTACACCTTTGTGGGCTTATAACTTGGCTTCTGAATATCCTAGAGAGGTCAGGTTTGTTTTAGAGTACTCCAATTAACAGCCCCGTTACCACTAAAAGGAATGGAGTCATTAGCACTTAAGGTTTTTAAATGGCACCCAGAATTATGTTGCACGAAGCACAATTTCACATCATTCTGGGTTTATTTGTGTGAAAACAAGGTCCAATCAGGCTGAAACGTTACAAGAAGGTAGAATCTATTGAGTTGTAAGTGATCTGAACGTTTCATGATGATTGCACATTCCTATAGGGGGTAAAACCATGTCCCAAAGGTCACCGGGCCTGGTGTCACTTTAAAGAAGTAGTCCAGTTACACCTTTGTGGGCTTATAACTTGTCTTCTGAATGTCCTAGAGAGATCATGTTTGTTTCAATGTACTCCAATCAACAGCCCCTACAACCACAAAAAGGAATGGAGTCATTAGCACTTAAGGTTTTTAAATGGCACCCAGAATTATGTTGCACGAAGCACAATTTCACATCATTCTGGGTTTATTTGTGTGAAAACAAGGTCCAATCAGGCTGAAACGTTACAAGAAGGTAGAATCTATTGAGTTGTAAGTGATCTGAACGTTTCATGATGATTGCACATTCCTATAGGGGGTAAAACCATGTCCCAAAGGTCACCGGGCCTGGTGTCACTTTAAAGAAGTAGTCCAGTTACACATTTGTGGGCTTATAACTTGGCTTCTGAATGTCCTAGAGAGATCAGAATTGTTTTAGTATACTCCAATCAACAGCCCCTACAACCTCAAAAAGGAATGGAGTCATTAGCACTTATGGGTTTTAAATGGCACCCAGAATTATGTTGCACGAAGCACAATTTCACATCATTCTGGGTTCAATTGTGTGAAAACAAGGTCCAATCAGGCTGAAACGTTACAGGAAGGTAGAATCTATTGAGTTTAAGTGATCTGAACGTTTCATGATTATAGCACTTTCCTAAGGGGGTCAAACCATGTCCCAAAGCTCACCGGATCTGGTGTCAATTTAAAGAAGTAGTCCAGTTACACATTTGTGGGCTTATAACTTGGCTTCTGAATGTCCTAGAGAGATCAGGTTTGTTTTAATGTACTCCAACCAACAGCCCCTACAACCACAAAAAGGAATGGAGTCATTAGAACTTATGGTTTGTAAATGGCACCCAGAATTATGTTGCACGAAGCACAATTTCACATCATTCTGGGTCCATTTGTGTGAAAACAAGGTCCAATCAGGCTGAAACGTTACAAGAAGGTAGAATCTATTGAGTTGTAAGTGATCTGAATGTTTCATGATGATTTCACATTCCTATAGGGGGTAAAACCATGTCCCAAAGGTCACCGGGCCTGGTGTCACTTTAAAGAAGTAGTCCAGTTACACATTTGTGGGCTTATAACTTGGCTTCTGAATGTCCTAGAGAGATCAGAATTGTTTTAGTATACTCCAATCAACAGCCCCTACAACCTCAAAAAGGAATGGAGCCATTAGCACTTATGGTTTGTAAATGGCACCCAGAATTATGTTGCACGAAGCACAATTTCACATCATTCTGGGTCCATTTGTGTGAAAACAAGGTCCAATCAGGCTGAAACGTTACAAGAAGGTAGAATCTATTGAGTTGTAAGTGATCTGAACGTTTCAAGATGATCGCACATTCCTATAGGGGGTAAAACCATGTCCCAAAGGTCACCGGGCCTGGTGTCACTTTAAAGAAGTAGTCCAGTTACACCTTTGTGGGCTTATAACTTGGCTTCTGAATATCCTAGAGAGGTCAGGTTTGTTTTAGAGTACTCCAATTAACAGCCCCGTTACCACTAAAAGGAATGGAGTCATTAGCACTTAAGGTTTTTAAATGGCACCCAGAATTATGTTGCACGAAGCACAATTTCACATCATTCTGGGTTTATTTGTGTGAAAACAAGGTCCAATCAGGCTGAAACGTTACAAGAAGGTAGAATCTATTGAGTTGTAAGTGATCTGAACGTTTCATGATGATTGCACATTCCTATAGGGGGTAAAACCATGTCCCAAAGGTCACCGGGCCTGGTGTCACTTTAAAGAAGTAGTCCAGTTACACCTTTGTGGGCTTATAACTTGTCTTCTGAATGTCCTAGAGAGATCATGTTTGTTTCAATGTGCTCCAATCAACAGCCCCTACAACCACAAAAAGGAATGGAGTCATTAGCACTTATGGTTTGTAAATGGCACCCAGAATTATGTTGCATGAAGCACAATTTCACATCATTCTGGGTCCATTTGTGTGAAAACAAGGTCCAATCAGGCTGAAACGTTACAAGAAGGTAGAATCTATTGAGTTGTAAGTGATCTGAACGTTTCAAGATGATCGCACTTTCCTAAGGGGGTCAAACCATGTCCCAAAGGTCACCGAATCTGGTGTCAATTTAAAGAAGTAGTCCAGTTACACATTTGTGGGCTTATAACTTGGCTTCTGAATGTCCTAGAGAGATCAGAATTGTTTTAGTATACTCCAATCAACAGCCCCTACAACCTCAAAAAGGAATGGAGTCATTAGCACTTATGGGTTTTAAATGGCACCCAGAATTATGTTGCACGAAGCACAATTTCACATCATTCTGGGTTCAATTGTGTGAAAACAAGGTCCAATCAGGCTGAAACGTTACAGGAAGGTAGAATCTATTGAGTTTAAGTGATCTGAACGTTTCATGATTATAGCACTTTCCTAAGGGGGTCAAACCATGTCCCAAAGCTCACCGGATCTGGTGTCAATTTAAAGAAGTAGTCCAGTTACACATTTGTGGGCTTATAACTTGGCTTCTGAATGTCCTAGAGAGATCAGGTTTGTTTTAATGTACTCCAACCAACAGCCCCTACAACCACAAAAAGGAATGGAGTCATTAGAACTTATGGTTTGTAAATGGCACCCAGAATTATGTTGCACGAAGCACAATTTCACATCATTCTGGGTCCATTTGTGTGAAAACAAGGTCCAATCAGGCTGAAACGTTACAAGAAGGTAGAATCTATTGAGTTGTAAGTGATCTGAACGTTTCATGATGATCGCACATTCCTATAGGGGGTCAAACCATGTCCCAAAGGTCACCGGGCCTGGTGTCACTTTAAAGAAGTAGTCCAATTACACCTTTGAGGGCTTATAACTTGGTTTCTGAATGTCCTAGAGAGATCAGGTTTGTTTTAGTGTACTCCAATCAACAGCCCCTACAACCTCAAAAAGGAATGGAGTCATTAGCACTTATGGTTTTTAAATGGCACCCAGAATTATGTTGCACGGAGCACAATTTCACATCATTCTGGGTCGATTTGTGTGAAAACAAGGTCCAATCAGGCAGAAACGTTACAAGAAGGTAGAATCTATTGAGTTGTAAGTGATCTGAACGTTTCATGATGATCGCACATTCCTATTGGGGGCCAAACCATGTCCCAAAGGTCACCGGGCCTTGTGTCACTTTAAAGAAGTAGTCCAATTACACCTTTGAGGGCTTATAACTTGGCTTCTGAATATCCTAGAGAGGTCAGGTTTGTTTTAGAGTACTCCAATTAACAGCCCCCATTACCACTAAAAGGAATGGAGTCATTAGCGCTTATGGTTTTTAAATGGCACCCAGAATTATGTTGTACGAAGCACAATTTCACATCATTCTGGGTTCATTTGTGTGAAAACAAGGTCCATTCAGGCTGAAACGTTACAGGAAGGTAGAATATATTGAGTTGTAAGTGATCTGAACGTTTCATGATGATAGCACTTTCCTAAGGGGGTCAAACCATGTCCCAAAGGTCACCGGATCTGGTGTCAATTTAAAGAAGTAGTCCAGTTACACATTTGTGGGCTTATAACTTGGCTTCCGAATGTCCTAGAGAGATCAGGTTTGTTTTAGTATACTCCAATCAACAGCCCCTACAACCACAAAAAGGAATGGAGTCATTAGCACTTATGGTTTTTAAATGGCACCCAGAATTATGTTGCACGAAGCACAATTTCACATCATTCTGGGTCCATTTGTGTGAAAACAAGGTCAAATCAGGCTGAAACGTTACAGAAAGGTAGAATCTATTGAGTTGTAAGTGATCTGAACGTTTCATGATGATAGCCCTTTCCTAAGGGGGTCAAACCATGTCCCAAAGGTCACCGGATCTGGTGTCAATTTAAAGAAGTAGTCCAGTTACACATTTGTGGGCTTATAACTTGGCTTCTGAATGTCCTAGAGAGATCAGGTTTGTTTTAATGTACTCCAACCAACAGCCCCTACAACCACAAAAAGGAATGGAGTCATTAGCACTTATGGTTTGTAAATGGCACCCAGAATTATGTTGCACGAAGCACAATTTCACATCATTCTGGGTCCATTTGTGTGAAAACAAGGTCCAATCAGGCTGAAACGTTACAAGAAGGTAGAATCTATTGAGTTGTAAGTGATCTGAACGTTTCATGATGATCGCACATTCCTATAGGGGGTCAAACCATGTCCCAAAGGTCACCGGGTCTGGTGTCACTTTAAAGAAGTAGTCCAGTTACACCTTTGTGGGCTTATAACTTTGCTTCTGAATATCCTAGAGAGGTCAGGGTTGTTTTAGAGTACTCCAATTAACAACCCCCATTACCACTAAAAGGAATGGAGTCATTAGCACTTATGGTTTTTAAATGGCACCCAGAATTATGTTGCACGAAGCACAATTTCACATCATTCTGGTTTCATTTGAGTGAAAACAAGGTCCAATCAGGCTGAAACGTTACAAGAAGGTAGAATCTATTGAGTTGTAAGTGATCTGAACGTTTCATGATGATTGCACATTCCTATAGGGGGTAAAACCATGTCCCAAAGGTCACCGGGCCTGGTGTCACTTTAAAGAAGTAGTCCAGTTACACATTTGTGGGCTTATAACTTGGCTTCTGAATGTCCTAGAGAGATCAGGTTTGTTTTAGAGTACTCCAATTAACAGCCCCCATTACCACTAAAAGGAATGGAGTCAATAGCACTTATGGTTTTTAATGGCACCCAGAATTATGTTGCACACAGCACAATTTCACATCATTCTGGGTTCATTTGTGTGAAAACAAGTTCCAATCAGGCTGAAACGTTACAAGAAGGTAGAATCTATTGAGTTGTAAGTGATCTGAACGTTTCATGATGATCGCACATTCCTATAGGGGGTAAAATAATGTCCCAAAGGTCACCGGGCCTGGCGTCACTTTAAAGAAGTAGTCCATTTACACATTTGTGGGCTTATAACTTGGCTTCTGAATGTCCTAGAGAGATCAGGTTTGTTTTAGTGTACTCCAATCAACAGGCCCTACAACCACAAAAAGGAATGGAGTCATTAGCACGTATGGTTTGAAAATGGCACCCAGAATTATGTTGCACGAAGCACAATTTCACATCATTCTGGGTTCATTTGTGTGAAAACAAGGTCCAATCAGGCTGAAACGTTACAAGAAGGTAGAATCTATTGAGTTGTAAGTGATCTGAACGTTTCATGATGATCGCACATTCCTATAAGGGGTCAAACCATGTCCCAAAGGTCACCGGGCCTGGTGTCACTTTAAAGACGTAGTCCAATTACACCTTTGAGGGCTTATAACTTGGCTTCTGAATGTCCTAGAGAGATCAGGTTTGTTTTAGAGTACTCCAATCAACAGCCCCTACAACCTCAAAAAGGAATGGAATCATTAGCACTTATGGTTTTTAAATGGCACCCAGAATTATGTTGCACGAAGCACAATTTCACATCATTCTGGGTTCATTTGTGTGAAAACAAGGTCCAATCAGGCTGAAACATTACAGGAAGGTAGAATCTATTGAGTTGTAAGTGATCTAAACGTTTCATGATGATAGCACTTTCCTAAGGGGGTCAAACCATGTCCCAAAGGTCACCGGATCTGGTGTCAATTTAACGAAGTAGTCCAGTTACACATTTGTGGGCTTATAACTTGGCTTCTGAATATCCTAGAGAAATCAGGTTTGTTTTAGTATACTCCAGTCAACAGCCCCTACAACCACAAACAGGAATGGAGTCATTAGCACTTATGGTTTTTAAATGGTACCCAGAATTATGTGGCACAAAGCACAATTTCACATCATTCTGGGTTCATTTGTGTGAAAACAAGGTCCAATCAGGCTGAAACGTTACAGGAAGGTAGAATCTATTGAGTTGTAAGTGATCTGAACGTTTCATGATGATCGCACATTCCTATAGGGGGTCAAACCATGTACTAAAGGTCACCGGGCCTGGTGTCACTTTAAAGAAGTAGTCCAATTACACCTTTGAGGGCTTATAACTTGGTTTCTGAAAGTCCTAGAGAGATCAGGTTTGTTTTAGTGTACTCCAATCAACAGCCCCTACAACCTCAAAAAGGAATGGAGCCATTAGCACTTATGGTTTGTAAATGGCACCCAGAATTATGTTGCACGAAGCACAATTTCACATCATTCTGGGTCCATTTGTGTGAAAACAAGGTCCAATCAGGCTGAAAAGTTACAAGAAGGTAGAATCTATTGAGTTGTAAGTGATCTGAACGTTTCATGATGATCGCACATTCCTATAGGGGGTCAAACCATGTCCCAAAGGTCACCGGGCCTGGTGTCACTTTAAAGAAGTAGTCCAATTACACCTTTGAGGGCTTATAACTTGGTTTCTGAATGTCCTAGAGAGATCAGGTTTGTTTTAGTGTACTCCAATCAACAGCCCCTACAACCTCAAAAAGGAATGGAGTCATTAGCACTTATGGTTTTTAAATGGCACCCAGAATTATGTTGCACGAAGCACAATTTCACATCATTCTGGGTCGATTTGTGTGAAAACAAGGTCCAATCAGGCTGAAACGTTACAGGAAGGTAGAATCTATTGAGTTGTAAGTGATCTAAACGTTTCATGATGATAGCACTTTCCTAAGGGGGTCAAACCATGTCCCAAAGGTCACCGGATCTGGTGTCAATTTAAAGAAGTAGTCCAGTTACACATTTGTGGGCTTATAACTTGGCTTCTGAATGTCCTAGAGAGATCAGGTTAGTTTAAGTATACTCCAATCAACAGCCCCTACAACCACAAAAAGGAATGGAGTCATTAGCACTTATGGTTTTTAAATGGCACCCAGAATTATGTTGCACGAAGCACAATTTCACATCATTCTTGTTTCATTTGAGTGAAAACAAGGTCCAATCAGGCTGAAACGTTACAGAAAGGTAGAATCTATTGAGTTGTAAGTGATCTGAACGTTTCATGATGATAGCCCTTTCCTAAGGGGGTAAAACCATGTCCCAAAGGTCACCGGGCCTGGTGTCACTTTAAAGAAGTAGTCCAGTTACACATTTGTGGGCTTATAACTTGGCTTCTGAATGTCCTAGAGAGATCAGAATTGTTTTAGTATACTCCAATCAACAGCCCCTACAACCTCAAAAAGGAATGGAGCCATTAGCACTTATGGTTTGTAAATGGCACCCAGAATTATGTTGCACGAAGCACAATTTCACATCATTCTGGGTCCATTTGTGTGAAAACAAGGTCCAATCAGGGTGAAACGTTACAAGAAGGTAGAATCTATTGAGTTGTAAGTGATCTGAACGTTTCATGATGATCGCACATTCCTATAGGGGGTCAAACCATGTCCCAAAGGTCACCGGGCATGGTGTCACTTTAAAGAAGTAGTCCAATTACACCTTTGAGGGCTTAAAACTTGGTTTCTGAAAGTCCTAGAGAGATCAGGTTTGTTTTAGTGTACTCCAATCAACAGCCCCTACAACCTCAAAAAGGAATGGAGCCATTAGCACTTATGGTTTGTAAATGGCACCCAGAATTATGTTGCACGAAGCACAATTTCACATCATTCTGGGTCCATTTGTGTGAAAACAAGGTCCAATCAGGCTGAAACATTACAAGAAGGTAGAATCTATTGAGTTGTAAGTGATCTGAACGTTTCAAGATGATCGCACATTCCTATAGGGGGTAAAACCATGTCCCAAAGGTCACCGGGCCTGGTGTCACTTTAAAGAAGTAGTCCAGTTACACCTTTGTGGGCTTATAACTTGGCTTCTGAATATCCTAGATAGGTCAGGTTTGTTTTAGAGTACTCCAAATAACAGCCCCGTTACCACTAAAAGGAATGGAGTCATTAGCACTTAAGGTTTTTAAATGGCACCCAGAATTATGTTGCACGAAGCACAATTTCACATCATTCTGGGTTTATTTGTGTGAAAACAAGGTCCAATCAGGCTGAAACGTTACAAGAAGGTAGAATCTATTGAGTTGTAAGTGATCTGAACGTTTCATGATGATTGCACATTCCTATAGGGGGTAAAACCATGTCCCAAAGGTCACCGGGCCTGGTGTCACTTTAAAGAAGTAGTCCACTTACACCTTTGTGGGCTTATAACTTGTCTTCTGAATGTCCTAGAGAGATCATGTTTGTTTCAATGTACTCCAATCAACAGCCCCTACAACCACAAAAAGGAATGGAGTCATTAGCACTTATGGTTTGTAAATGGCACCCAGAATTATGTTGCATGAAGCACAATTTCACATCATTCTGGGTCCATTTGTGTGAAAACAAGGTCCAATCAGGCTGAAACGTTACAAGAAGGTAGAATCTATTGAGTTGTAAGTGATCTGAACGTTTCAAGATGATCGCACTTTCCTAAGGGGGTCAAACCATGTCCCAAAGGTCACCGAATCTGGTGTCAATTTAAAGAAGTAGTCCAGTTACACATTTGTGGGCTTATAACTTGGCTTCTGAATGTCCTAGAGAGATCAGAATTGTTTTAGTATACTCCAATCAACAGCCCCTACAACCTCAAAAAGGAATGGAGTCATTAGCACTTATGGGTTTTAAATGGCACCCAGAATTATGTTGCACGAAGCACAATTTCACATCATTCTGGGTCCATTTGTGTGAAAACAAGGTCCAATCAGGCTGAAACGTTACAGGAAGGTAGAATCTATTGAGTTTAAGTGATCTGAACGTTTCATGATGATAGCACTTTCCTAAGGGGGTCAAACCATGTCCCAAAGCTCACCGGATCTGGTGTCAATTTAAAGAAGTAGTCCAGTTACACATTTGTGGGCTTATAACTTGGCTTCTGAATGTCCTAGAGAGATCAGGTTTGTTTTAATGTACTCCAACCAACAGCCCCTACAACCACAAAAAGGAATGGAGTCATTAGAACTTATGGTTTGTAAATGGCACCCAGAATTATGTTGCACGAAGCACAATTTCACATCATTCTGGGTCCATTTGTGTGAAAACAAGGTCCAATCAGGCTGAAACGTTACAAGAAGGTAGAATCTATTGAGTTGTAAGTGATCTGAACGTTTCATGATGATCGCACATTCCTATAGGGGGTCAAACCATGTCCCAAAGGTCACCGGGCCTGGTGTCACTTTTAAGAAGTAGTCCAATTACACCTTTGAGGGCTTATAACTTGGTTTCTGAATGTCCTAGATAGATCAGGTTTGTTTTAGTGTACTCCAATCAACAGCCCCTACAACCTCAAAAAGGAATGGAGTCATTAGCACTTATGGTTTTTAAATGGCACCCAGAATTATGTTGCACGGAGCACAATTTCACATCATTCTGGGTCGATTTGTGTGAAAACAAGGTCCAATCAGGCAGAAACGTTACAAGAAGGTAGAATCTATTGAGTTGTAAGTGATCTGAACGTTTCATGATGATCGCACATTCCTATTGGGGGCCAAACCATGTCCCAAAGGTCACCGGGCCTTGTGTCACTTTAAAGAAGTAGTCCAATTACACCTTTGAGGGCTTATAACTTGGCTTCTGAATATCCTAGAGAGGTCAGGTTTGTTTTAGAGTACTCCAATTAACAGCCCCCATTACCACTAAAAGGAATGGAGTCATTAGCGCTTATGGTTTTTAAATGGCACCCAGAATTATGTTGTACGAAGCACAATTTCACATCATTCTGGGTTCATTTGTGTGAAAACAAGGTCCATTTAGGCTGAAACGTTACACGAAGGTAGAATATATTGAGTTGTAAGTTATCTGAACGTTTCATGATGATAGCACTTTCCTAAGGGGGTCAAACCATGTCCCAAAGGTCACCGGATCTGGTGTCAATTTAAAGAAGTAGTCCAGTTACACATTTGTGGGCTTATAACTTGGCTTCCGAATGTCCTAGAGAGATCAGGTTTGTTTTAGTATACTCCAATCAACAGCCCCTACAACCACAAAAAGGAATGGAGTCATTAGCACTTATGGTTTTTAAATGGCACCCAGAATTATGTTGCACGAAGCACAATTTCACATCATTCTGGGTCCATTTGTGTGAAAACAAGGTCAAATCAGGCTGAAACGTTACAGAAAGGTAGAATCTATTGAGTTGTAAGTGATCTGAACGTTTCATGATGATAGCCCTTTCCTAAGGGGGTCAAACCATGTCCCAAAGGTCACCGGATCTGGTGTCAATTTAAAGAAGTAGTCCAGTTACACATTTGTGGGCTTATAACTTGGCTTCTGAATGTCCCAGAGAGATCAGGTTTGTTTTAATGTACTCCAACCAACAGCCCCTACAACCACAAAAAGGAATGGAGTCATTAGCACTTATGGTTTGTAAATGGCACCCAGAATTATGTTGCACGAAGCACAATTTCACATCATTCTGGGTCCATTTGTGTGAAAACAAGGTCCAATCAGGCTGAAACGTTACAAGAAGGTAGAATCTATTGAGTTGTAAGTGATCTGAACGTTTCATGATGATCGCACATTCCTATAGGGGGTCAAACCATGTCCCAAAGGTCACCGGGTCTGGTGTCACTTTAAAGAAGTAGTCCAGTTACACCTTTGTGGGCTTATAACTTTGCTTCTGAATATCCTAGAGAGGTCAGGGTTGTTTTAGAGTACTCCAATTAACAACCCCCATTACCACTAAAAGGAATGGAGTCATTAGCACTTATGGTTTTTAAATGGCACCCAGAATTATGTTGCACGAAGCACAATTTCACATCATTCTGGTTTCATTTGAGTGAAAACAAGGTCCAATCAGGCTGAAACGTTACAAGAAGGTAGAATCTATTGAGTTGTAAGTGATCTGAACGTTTCATGATGATTCCACATTCCTATAGGGGGTAAAACCATGTCCCAAAGGTCACCGGGCCTGGTGTCACTTTAAAGAAATAGTCCAGTTACACATTTGTGGGCTTATAACTTGGCTTCTGAATGTCCTAGAGAGATCAGGTTTGTTTTAGAGTACTCCAATTAACAGCCCCCATTACCACTAAAAGGAATGGAGTCAATAGCACTTATGGTTTTTAATGGCACCCAGAATTATGTTGCACGAAGCACAATTTCACATCATTCTGGGTTCATTTGTGTGAAAACAAGTTCCAATCAGGCTGAAACGTTACAAGAAGGTAGAATCTATTGAGTTGTAAGTGATCTGAACGTTTCATGATGATCGCACATTCCTATAGGGGGTAAAATAATGTCCCAAAGGTCACCGGGCCTGGCGTCACTTTAAAGAAGTAGTCCATTTACACATTTGTGGGCTTATAACTTGGCTTCTGAATGTCCTAGAGAGATCAGGTTTGTTTTAGTGTACTCCAATCAACAGGCCCTACAACCACAAAAAGGAATGGAGTCATTAGCACGTATGGTTTGTAAATGGCACCCAGAATTATGTTGCACGAAGCACAATTTCACATCATTCTGGGTTCATTTGTGTGAAAACAAGGTCCAATCAGGCTGAAACGTTACAAGAAGGTAGAATCTATTGAGTTGTAAGTGATCTGAACGTTTCATGATGATCGCACATTCCTATAAGGGGTCAAACCATGTCCCAAAGGTCACCGGGCCTGGTGTCACTTTAAAGACGTAGTCCAATTACACCTTTGAGGGCTTATAACTTGGCTTCTGAATGTCCTAGAGAGATCAGGTTTGTTTTAGAGTACTCCAATCAACAGCCCCTACAACCTCAAAAAGGAATGGAATCATTAGCACTTATGGTTTTTAAATGGCACCCAGAATTATGTTGCACGAAGCAAAATTTCACATCATTCTGGGTTCATTTGTGTGAAAACAAGGTCCAATCAGGCTGAAACATTACAGGAAGGTAGAATCTATTGAGTTGTAAGTGATCTAAACGTTTCATGATGATAGCACTTTCCTAAGGGGGTCAAACCATGTCCCAAAGGTCACCGGATCTGGTGTCAATTTAACGAAGTAGTCCAGTTACACATTTGTGGGCTTATAACTTGGCTTCTGAATATCCTAGAGAAATCAGGTTTGTTTTAGTATACTCCAGTCAACAGCCCCTACAACCACAAACAGGAATGGAGTCATTAGCACTTATGGTTTTTAAATGGTACACAGAATTATGTGGCACGAAGCACAATTTCACATCATTCTGGGTTCATTTGTGTGAAAACAAGGTCCAATCAGGCTGAAACGTTACAGGAAGGTAGAATCTATTGAGTTGTAAGTGATCTGAACGTTTCATGATGATAGAACTTTCCTAAGGGGATCAAACCATGTCCCAAAGGTCACCGGATCTGGTGTCAATTTAAAGAAGTAGTCCAGTTACACATTTGTGGGCTTATAACTTGGCTTCTGAATGTCCTAGAGAGATCAGGTTTGTTTTAATGTACTCCAATCAACAGCCCCTACAACCACAAAAAGGAATGGAGTCATTAGCACTTATGGTTTGTAAATGGCACCCAGAATTATGTTGCATGAAGCACAATTTCACTTCATTCTGGGTCCATTTGTGTGAAAACAAGGTCCAATCAGGCTGAATCGTTACAAGAAGGTAGAATCTATTGAGTTGTAAGTGATCTGAACGTTTCAAGATGATCGCACTTTCGTAAGGGGGTCAAACCATGTCCCAAAGGTCACCGGATCTGGTGTCATTTTAAAGAAGTAGTCAGTTACACATTTGTGGGCTTATAACTTGGCTTCTGAATGTCCTAGAGAGATCAGGTTTGTTTTAGTATACTCCAATCAACAGCCCCTACAACCACAAAAAGGAATGGAGTCATTAGCACTTATGGTTTTTAAATGGCACCCAGAATTATGTTGCACGAAGCAAAATTTCACATCATTCTGGGTTCATTTGTGTGAAAACAAGGTCCAATCAGGCTGAAACGTTACAGGAAGGTAGAATCTATTGAGTTGTAAGTGATCTGAACGTTTCATGATGATAGTACTTTCCTAAGGGGATCAAACCATGTCCCAAAGGTCACCGGATCTGGTGTCAATTTAAAGAAGTAGTCCAGTTACACATTTGTGGGCTTATAACTTGGCTTCTGAATGTCCTAGAGAGATCAGGTTTGTTTTAATGTACTCCAATCAACAGCCCCTACAACCACAAAAAGGAATGGAGTCATTAGCACTTATGGTTTTTAAATGGCTCCCAGAATTATGTTGTACGAAGCCTAATTTCACATCATTCTGGGTTCATTTGTGTGAAAACAAGGTACAATCAGGCTGAAACGTTACAGGAAGGTAGAATCTATTGAATTGTAAGTGATCTGAACGTTTCATGATTATAGCACTTTCCTAAGGGGTCAAACCATGTCCCAAAGGTCACCGGATCTGGTGTCAATTTAAAGAAGTAGTCCAGTTACACATTTGTGGGCTTATAACTTGGCTTCTGACTGTCCTAGAGAGATCAGGTTTGTTTTAATGTACTCCAACCAACAGCCCCTACAACCACAAAAAGGAATGGAGTATTAGCACTTATGGCTTGTAAATGGCGCCCAGAATTATGTTGCACGAAGCACAATTTCACATCATTCTGGGTCCATTTGTGTGAAAACAAGGTCCAATCAGGCTGAAACGTTACAAGAAGGTAGAATCTATTGAGTTGTAAGTGATCTGAACGTTTCATGATGATCGCACATTCCTATAGGGGGTCAAACCATGTCCCAAAGGTCACCGGGCCTGGTGTCACTTTAAAGAAGTAGTCCAGTTACACATTTGTGGGCTTATAACTTGGCTTCTGAATGTCCTTGAGAGATCAGGTTTGTTTTAGCATACTCCAATCAACAGCCCCTACAACCACAAAAAGGAATGGAGTCATTAGCACTTATGGTTTTTAAATGGCACCCAGAATTATGTTGCACGAAGCACAATTTCACATCATTCTGGGTTCATTTGTGTGAAAACAAGGTCCAATCAGGCTGAAACGTTACAGGAAGGTAGAATCTATTGAGTTGTAAGTGATCTGAACGTTTCATGATGATAGCACTTTCCTAATGGGGTCAAACCATGTCCCAAAGGTCACCGGATCTGGTGTCAATTTAAAGAAGTAGTCCAGTTACACATTTGTGGGCTTATAACTTGGCTTCTGAATGTCCTAGAGGGATCAGGTTTGTTTTAGTATACTCCAATCAACAGCCCCTACAACCACAAAAAGGAATGGAGTCATTAGCACTTATGGTTTTTAAATGGCACCCAGAATTATGTTGCACGAAGCACAATTTCACATCATTCTGGGTTCATTAGAGTGAAAACAAGGTCCAATCAGGCTGAAACGTTACAGAAAGGTAGAATCTATTGAGTTGTAAGTGATCTGAACGTAACATGATGATAGCCCTTTCCTAAGGGGGTCAAACCATGTCCCAAAGGTCACCGGATATGGTGTCAATTTAAAGAAGTAGTCCAGTAACACATTTGTGGGCTTATAACTTGGCTTCTGAATGTCCTAGAGAGATCAGGTTTGTTTTAATGTACTCCAACCAACAGCCCCTACAACCACAAAAAGGAATGGAGTCATTAGCACTTATGGTTTGTAAATGGCACCCAGAATTATGTTGCACGAAGCACAATTTCACATCATTCTGGGTCCATTTGTGTGAAAACAAGGTCCAATCAGGCTGAAACGTTACAAGAAGGTAGAATCTATTGAGTTGTAAGTGATCTGAACGTTTCATGATGATCGCACATTCCTATAGGGGGTCAAACCATGTACTAAAGGTCACCGGGCCTGGTGTCACTTTAAAGAAGTAGTCCAATTACACCTTTGAGGGCTTATAACTTGGTTTCTGAAAGTCCTAGAGAGATCAGGTTTGTTTTAGTGTACTCCAATCAACAGCCCCTACAACCTCAAAAAGGAATGGAGCCATTAGCACTTATGGTTTGTAAATGGCACCCAGAATTATGTTGCACGAAGTACAATTTCACATCATTCTGGGTCCATTTGTGTGAAAACAAGGTCCAATCAGGCTGAAAAGTTACAAGAAGGTAGAATCTATTGAGTTGTAAGTGATCTGAACGTTTCATGATGATCGCACATTCCTATAGGGGGTCAAACCATGTCCCAAAGGTCACCGGGCCTGGTGTCACTTTAAAGAAGTAGTCCAATTACACCTTTGAGGGCTTATAACTTGGTTTCTGAATGTCCTAGAGAGATCAGGTTTGTTTTAGTGTACTCCAATCAACAGCCCCTACAACCTCAAAAAGGAATGGAGTCATTAGCACTTATGGTTTTTAAATGGCACCCAGAATTATGTTGCACGAAGCACAATTTCACATCATTCTGGGTCGATTTGTGTGAAAACAAGGTCCAATCAGGCTGAAACGTTACAGGAAGGTAGAATCTATTGAGTTGTAAGTGATCTGAACGTTTCATGATGATAGCACTTTCCTAAGGGGGTCAAACCATGTCCCAAAGGTCACCGGATCTGGTGTCAATTTAAAGAAGTAGTCCAGTTACACATTTGTGGGCTTATAACTTGGCTTCTGAATGTCCTAGAGAGATCAGGTTAGTTTAAGTATACTCCAATCAACAGCCCCTACAACCACAAAAAGGAATGGAGTCATTAGCACTTATGCTTTTTAAATGGCACACAGAATTATGTTGCACGAAGCACAATTTCACATCATTCTGGGTTCATTTGTGTGAAAACAAGGTCCAATCAGGCTGAAACGTTACAGGAAGGTAGAATCTATTGAGTTGTAAGTGATCTGAACGTTTCATGATGATAGCACTTTCCTAAGGGGGTCAAACCATGTCCCAAAGGTCACCGGATCTGGTGTCAATTTAAAGAAGTAGTCCAGTTACACATTTGTGGGCTTATAACTTGGCTTCTGAATGTCCTAGAGAGATCAGGTTAGTTTAAGTATACTCCAATCAACAGCCCCTACAACCACAAAAAAGAATGGAGTCATTAGCACTTATGCTTTTTAAATGGCACACAGAATTATGTTGCACGAAGCACAATTTCACATCATTCTGGGTTCATTTGTGTGAAAACAAGGTCCAATCAGGCTGAAACGTTACAGAAAGGTAGAATCTATTGAGTTGTAAGTGATCTGAACGTTTCATGATGATAGCCCTTTCCTAAGGGGGTCAAACCATGTCCCAAAGGTCACCGGATCTGGTGTCAATTTAAAGAAGTAGTCCAGTAACACAGTTGTGGGCTTATAACTTGGCTTCTGAATGTCCTAGAGAGATCAGGTTTGTTTTAATGTACTCCAACCAACAGCCCCTACAACCACAAAAAGGAATGGAGTCATTAGCACTTATGGTTTGTAAATGGCACCCAGAATTATGTTGCACGAAGCACAATTTCACATCATTCTGGGTCCATTTGTGTGAAAACAAGGTCCAATCAGGCTGAAACGTTACAAGAAGGTAGAATCTATTGAGTTGTAAGTGATCTGAACGTTTCATGATGATCGCACATTCCTATAGGGGGTCAAACCATGTCCCAAAGGTCACCGGGTCTGGTGTCACTTTAAAGAAGTAGTCCAGTTACACCTTTGTGGGCTTATAACTTGGCTTCTGAATATCCTAGAGAGGTCAGGTTTGTTTTAGAGTACTCCAGTTAACAGCCCCCATTACCACTAAAAGGAATGGAGTCATTAGCACTTATGGTTTTTAAATGGCACCCAGAATTATGTTGCACGAAGCACAATTTCACATCATTCTTGTTTCATTTGAGTGAAAACAAGGTCCAATCAGGCTGAAACGTTACAAGAAGGTAGAATCTATTGAGTTGTAAGTGATCTGAATGTTTCATGATGATTTCACATTCCTATAGGGGGTAAAACCATGTCCCAAAGGTCACCGGGCCTGGTGTCACTTTAAAGAAGTAGTCCAGTTACACATTTGTGGGCTTATAACTTGGCTTCTGAATGTCCTAGAGAGATCAGAATTGTTTTAGTATACTCCAATCAACAGCCCCTACAACCTCAAAAAGGAATGGAGCCATTAGCACTTATGGTTTGTAAATGGCACCCAGAATTATGTTGCACGAAGCACAATTTCACATCATTCTGGGTCCATTTGTGTGAAAACAAGGTCCAATCAGGGTGAAACGTTACAAGAAGGTAGAATCTATTGAGTTGTAAGTGATCTGAACGTTTCATGATGATCGCACATTCCTATAGGGGGTCAAACCATGTCCCAAAGGTCACCGGGCATGGTGTCACTTTAAAGAAGTAGTCCAATTACACCTTTGAGGGCTTAAAACTTGGTTTCTGAAAGTCCTAGAGAGATCAGGTTTGTTTTAGTGTACTCCAATAAACAGCCCCTACAACCTCAAAAAGGAATGGAGCCATTAGCACTTATGGTTTGTAAATGGCACCCAGAATTATGTTGCACGAAGCACAATTTCACATCATTCTGGGTCCATTTGTGTGAAAACAAGGTCCAATCAGGCTGAAACGTTACAAGAAGGTAGAATCTATTGAGTTGTAAGTGATCTGAACGTTTCAAGATGATCGCACATTCCTATAGGGGGTAAAACCATGTCCCAAAGGTCACCGGGCCTGGTGTCACTTTAAAGAAGTAGTCCAGTTACACCTTTGTGGGCTTATAACTTGGCTTCTGAATATCCTAGATAGGTCAGGTTTGTTTTAGAGTACTCCAAATAACAGCCCCGTTACCACTAAAAGGAATGGAGTCATTAGCACTTAAGGTTTTTAAATGGCACCCAGAATTATGTTGCACGAAGCACAATTTCACATCATTCTGGGTTTATTTGTGTGAAAACAAGGTCCAATCAGGCTGAAACGTTACAAGAAGGTAGAATCTATTGAGTTGTAAGTGATCTGAACGTTTCATGATGATTGCACATTCCTATAGGGGGTAAAACCATGTCCCAAAGGTCACCGGGCCTGGTGTCACTTTAAAGAAGTAGTCCACTTACACCTTTGTGGGCTTATAACTTGTCTTCTGAATGTCCTAGAGAGATCATGTTTGTTTCAATGTACTCCAATCAACAGCCCCTACAACCACAAAAAGGAATGGAGTCATTAGCACTTATGGTTTGTAAATGGCACCCAGAATTATGTTGCATGAAGCACAATTTCACATCATTCTGGGTCCATTTGTGTGAAAACAAGGTCCAATCAGGCTGAAACGTTACAAGAAGGTAGAATCTATTGAGTTGTAAGTGATCTGAACGTTTCAAGATGATCGCACTTTCCTAAGGGGGTCAAACCATGTCCCAAAGGTCACCGAATCTGGTGTCAATTTAAAGAAGTAGTCCAGTTACACATTTGTGGGCTTATAACTTGGCTTCTGAATGTCCTAGAGAGATCAGAATTGTTTTAGTATACTCCAATCAACAGCCCCTACAACCTCAAAAAGGAATGGAGTCATTAGCACTTATGGGTTTTAAATGGCACCCAGAATTATGTTGCACGAAGCACAATTTCACATCATTCTGGGTCCATTTGTGTGAAAACAAGGTCCAATCAGGCTGAAACGTTACAGGAAGGTAGAATCTATTGAGTTTAAGTGATCTGAACGTTTCATGATGATAGCACTTTCCTAAGGGGGTCAAACCATGTCCCAAAGCTCACCGGATCTGGTGTCAATTTAAAGAAGTAGTCCAGTTACACATTTGTGGGCTTATAACTTGGCTTCTGAATGTCCTAGAGAGATCAGGTTTGTTTTAATGTACTCCAACCAACAGCCCCTACAACCACAAAAAGGAATGGAGTCATTAGAACTTATGGTTTGTAAATGGCACCCAGAATTATGTTGCACGAAGCACAATTTCACATCATTCTGGGTCCATTTGTGTGAAAACAAGGTCCAATCAGGCTGAAACGTTACAAGAAGGTAGAATCTATTGAGTTGTAAGTGATCTGAACGTTTCATGATGATCGCACATTCCTATAGGGGGTCAAACCATGTCCCAAAGGTCACCGGGCCTGGTGTCACTTTTAAGAAGTAGTCCAATTACACCTTTGAGGGCTTATAACTTGGTTTCTGAATGTCCTAGATAGATCAGGTTTGTTTTAGTGTACTCCAATCAACAGCCCCTACAACCTCAAAAAGGAATGGAGTCATTAGCACTTATGGTTTTTAAATGGCACCCAGAATTATGTTGCACGGAGCACAATTTCACATCATTCTGGGTCGATTTGTGTGAAAACAAGGTCCAATCAGGCAGAAACGTTACAAGAAGGTAGAATCTATTGAGTTGTAAGTGATCTGAACGTTTCATGATGATCGCACATTCCTATTGGGGGCCAAACCATGTCCCAAAGGTCACCGGGCCTTGTGTCACTTTAAAGAAGTAGTCCAATTACACCTTTGAGGGCTTATAACTTGGCTTCTGAATATCCTAGAGAGGTCAGGTTTGTTTTAGAGTACTCCAATTAACAGCCCCCATTACCACTAAAAGGAATGGAGTCATTAGCGCTTATGGTTTTTAAATGGCACCCAGAATTATGTTGTACGAAGCACAATTTCACATCATTCTGGGTTCATTTGTGTGAAAACAAGGTCCATTTAGGCTGAAACGTTACACGAAGGTAGAATATATTGAGTTGTAAGTTATCTGAACGTTTCATGATGATAGCACTTTCCTAAGGGGGTCAAACCATGTCCCAAAGGTCACCGGATCTGGTGTCAATTTAAAGAAGTAGTCCAGTTACACATTTGTGGGCTTATAACTTGGCTTCCGAATGTCCTAGAGAGATCAGGTTTGTTTTAGTATACTCCAATCAACAGCCCCTACAACCACAAAAAGGAATGGAGTCATTAGCACTTATGGTTTTTAAATGGCACCCAGAATTATGTTGCACGAAGCACAATTTCACATCATTCTGGGTCCATTTGTGTGAAAACAAGGTCAAATCAGGCTGAAACGTTACAGAAAGGTAGAATCTATTGAGTTGTAAGTGATCTGAACGTTTCATGATGATAGCCCTTTCCTAAGGGGGTCAAACCATGTCCCAAAGGTCACCGGATCTGGTGTCAATTTAAAGAAGTAGTCCAGTTACACATTTGTGGGCTTATAACTTGGCTTCTGAATGTCCTAGAGAGATCAGGTTTGTTTTAATGTACTCCAACCAACAGCCCCTACAACCACAAAAAGGAATGGATTCATTAGCACTTATGGTTTGTAAATGGCACCCAGAATTATGTTGCACGAAGCACAATTTCACATCATTCTGGGTCCATTTGTGTGAAAACAAGGTCCAATCAGGCTGAAACGTTACAAGAAGGTAGAATCTATTGAGTTGTAAGTGATCTGAACGTTTCATGATGATCGCACATTCCTATAGGGGGTCAAACCATGTCCCAAAGGTCACCGGGTCTGGTGTCACTTTAAAGAAGTAGTCCAGTTACACCTTTGTGGGCTTATAACTTTGCTTCTGAATATCCTAGAGAGGTCAGGGTTGTTTTAGAGTACTCCAATTAACAACCCCCATTACCACTAAAAGGAATGGAGTCATTAGCACTTATGGTTTTTAAATGGCACCCAGAATTATGTTGCACGAAGCACAATTTCACATCATTCTGGTTTCATTTGAGTGAAAACAAGGTCCAATCAGGCTGAAACGTTACAAGAAGGTAGAATCTATTGAGTTGTAAGTGATCTGAACGTTTCATGATGATTCCACATTCCTATAGGGGGTAAAACCATGTCCCAAAGGTCACCGGGCCTGGTGTCACTTTAAAGAAATAGTCCAGTTACACATTTGTGGGCTTATAACTTGGCTTCTGAATGTCCTAGAGAGATCAGGTTTGTTTTAGAGTACTCCAATTAACAGCCCCCATTACCACTAAAAGGAATGGAGTCAATAGCACTTATGGTTTTTAATGGCACCCAGAATTATGTTGCACGAAGCACAATTTCACATCATTCTGGGTTCATTTGTGTGAAAACAAGTTCCAATCAGGCTGAAACGTTACAAGAAGGTAGAATCTATTGAGTTGTAAGTGATCTGAACGTTTCATGATGATCGCACATTCCTATAGGGGGTAAAATAATGTCCCAAAGGTCACCGGGCCTGGCGTCACTTTAAAGAAGTAGTCCATTTACACATTTGTGGGCTTATAACTTGGCTTCTGAATGTCCTAGAGAGATCAGGTTTGTTTTAGTGTACTCCAATCAACAGGCCCTACAACCACAAAAAGGAATGGAGTCATTAGCACGTATGGTTTGTAAATGGCACCCAGAATTATGTTGCACGAAGCACAATTTCACATCATTCTGGGTTCATTTGTGTGAAAACAAGGTCCAATCAGGCTGAAACGTTACAAGAAGGTAGAATCTATTGAGTTGTAAGTGATCTGAACGTTTCATGATGATCGCACATTCCTATAAGGGGTCAAACCATGTCCCAAAGGTCACCGGGCCTGGTGTCACTTTAAAGACGTAGTCCAATTACACCTTTGAGGGCTTATAACTTGGCTTCTGAATGTCCTAGAGAGATCAGGTTTGTTTTAGAGTACTCCAATCAACAGCCCCTACAACCTCAAAAAGGAATGGAATCATTAGCACTTATGGTTTTTAAATGGCACCCAGAATTATGTTGCACGAAGCAAAATTTCACATCATTCTGGGTTCATTTGTGTGAAAACAAGGTCCAATCAGGCTGAAACATTACAGGAAGGTAGAATCTATTGAGTTGTAAGTGATCTAAACGTTTCATGATGATAGCACTTTCCTAAGGGGGTCAAACCATGTCCCAAAGGTCACCGGATCTGGTGTCAATTTAACGAAGTAGTCCAGTTACACATTTGTGGGCTTATAACTTGGCTTCTGAATATCCTAGAGAAATCAGGTTTGTTTTAGTATACTCCAGTCAACAGCCCCTACAACCACAAACAGGAATGGAGTCATTAGCACTTATGGTTTGTAAATGGCACCCAGAATTATGTTGCACGAAGCACAATTTCACATCATTCTGGGTCCATTTGTGTGAAAACAAGGTCCAATCAGGCTGAAACGTTACAAGAAGGTAGAATCTATTGAGTTGTAAGTGATCTGAACGTTTCATGATGATCGCACATTCCTATAGGGGGTCAAACCATGTCCCAAAGGTCACCGGGTCTGGTGTCACTTTAAAGAAGTAGTCCAGTTACACCTTTGTGGGCTTATAACTTTGCTTCTGAATATCCTAGAGAGGTCAGGGTTGTTTTAGAGTACTCCAATTAACAACCCCCATTACCACTAAAAGGAATGGAGTCATTAGCACTTATGGTTTGTAAATGGCACCCAGAATTATGTTGCATGAAGCACAATTTCACTTCATTCTGGGTCCATTTGTGTGAAAACAAGGTCCAATCAGGCTGAATCGTTACAAGAAGGTAGAATCTATTGAGTTGTAAGTGATCTGAACGTTTCAAGATGATCGCACTTTCGTAAGGGGGTCAAACCATGTCCCAAAGGTCACCGGATCTGGTGTCATTTTAAAGAAGTAGTCAGTTACACATTTGTGGGCTTATAACTTGGCTTCTGAATGTCCTAGAGAGATCAGGTTTGTTTTAGTATACTCCAATCAACAGCCCCTACAACCACAAAAAGGAATGGAGTCATTAGCACTTATGGTTTTTAAATGGCACCCAGAATTATGTTGCACGAAGCAAAATTTCACATCATTCTGGGTTCATTTGTGTGAAAACAAGGTCCAATCAGGCTGAAACGTTACAGGAAGGTAGAATCTATTGAGTTGTAAGTGATCTGAACGTTTCATGATGATAGTACTTTCCTAAGGGGATCAAACCATGTCCCAAAGGTCACCGGATCTGGTGTCAATTTAAAGAAGTAGTCCAGTTACACATTTGTGGGCTTATAACTTGGCTTCTGAATGTCCTAGAGAGATCAGGTTTGTTTTAATGTACTCCAATCAACAGCCCCTACAACCACAAAAAGGAATGGAGTCATTAGCACTTATGGTTTTTAAATGGCTCCCAGAATTATGTTGCACGAAGCCTAATTTCACATCATTCTGGGTTCATTTGTGTGAAAACAAGGTACAATCAGGCTGAAACGTTACAGGAAGGTAGAATCTATTGAATTGTAAGTGATCTGAACGTTTCATGATTATAGCACTTTCCTAAGGGGTCAAACCATGTCCCAAAGGTCACCGGATCTGGTGTCAATTTAAAGAAGTAGTCCAGTTACACATTTGTGGGCTTATAACTTGGCTTCTGACTGTCCTAGAGAGATCAGGTTTGTTTTAATGTACTCCAACCAACAGCCCCTACAACCACAAAAAGGAATGGAGTATTAGCACTTATGGCTTGTAAATGGCGCCCAGAATTATGTTGCACGAAGCACAATTTCACATCATTCTGGGTCCATTTGTGTGAAAACAAGGTCCAATCAGGCTGAAACGTTACAAGAAGGTAGAATCTATTGAGTTGTAAGTGATCTGAACGTTTCATGATGATCGCACATTCCTATAGGGGGTCAAACCATGTCCCAAAGGTCACCGGGCCTGGTGTCACTTTAAAGAAGTAGTCCAGTTACACATTTGTGGGCTTATAACTTGGCTTCTGAATGTCCTTGAGAGATCAGGTTTGTTTTAGCATACTCCAATCAACAGCCCCTACAACCACAAAAAGGAATGGAGTCATTAGCACTTATGGTTTTTAAATGGCACCCAGAATTATGTTGCACGAAGCACAATTTCACATCATTCTGGGTTCATTTGTGTGAAAACAAGGTCCAATCAGGCTGAAACGTTACAGGAAGGTAGAATCTATTGAGTTGTAAGTGATCTGAACGTTTCATGATGATAGCACTTTCCTAATGGGGTCAAACCATGTCCCAAAGGTCACCGGATCTGGTGTCAATTTAAAGAAGTAGTCCAGTTACACATTTGTGGGCTTATAACTTGGCTTCTGAATGTCCTAGAGGGATCAGGTTTGTTTTAGTATACTCCAATCAACAGCCCCTACAACCACAAAAAGGAATGGAGTCATTAGCACTTATGGTTTTTAAATGGCACCCAGAATTATGTTGCACGAAGCACAATTTCACATCATTCTGGGTTCATTAGAGTGAAAACAAGGTCCAATCAGGCTGAAACGTTACAGAAAGGTAGAATCTATTGAGTTGTAAGTGATCTGAACGTAACATGATGATAGCCCTTTCCTAAGGGGGTCAAACCATGTCCCAAAGGTCACCGGATATGGTGTCAATTTAAAGAAGTAGTCCAGTAACACATTTGTGGGCTTATAACTTGGCTTCTGAATGTCCTAGAGAGATCAGGTTTGTTTTAATGTACTCCAACCAACAGCCCCTACAACCACAAAAAGGAATGGAGTCATTAGCACTTATGGTTTGTAAATGGCACCCAGAATTATGTTGCACGAAGCACAATTTCACATCATTCTGGGTCCATTTGTGTGAAAACAAGGTCCAATCAGGCTGAAACGTTACAAGAAGGTAGAATCTATTGAGTTGTAAGTGATCTGAACGTTTCATGATGATCGCACATTCCTATAGGGGGTCAAACCATGTCCCAAAGGTCACCGGGTCTGGTGTCACTTTAAAGAAGTAGTCCAGTTACACCTTTGTGGGCTTATAACTTGGCTTCTGAATATCCTAGAGAGGTCAGGTTTGTTTTAGAGTACTCCAATTAACAGCCCCCATTACCACTAAAAGGAATGGAGTCATTAGCACTTATGGTTTTTAAATGGCACCCAGAATTATGTTGCACGAAGCACAATTTCACATCATTCTGGTTTCATTTGAGTGAAAACAAGGTCCAATCAGGCTGAAACGTTACAAGAAGGTAGAATCTATTGAGTTGTAATTGATCTGAATGTTTCATGATGATTGCACATTCCTATAGGGGGTAAAACCATGTCCCAAAGGTCACCGGGCCTGGTGTCACTTTAAAGAAGTAGTCCAGTTACACATTTGTGGGCTTATAACTTGTCTTCTGAATGTCCTAGAGAGATCAGGTTTGTTTTATAGTACTCCAATTAACAGCCCCCATTACCACTAAAAGGAATGGAGTCAATAGCACTTATGGTTTTTAATGGCACCCAGAATTATGTTGCACGAAGCACAATTTCACATCATTCTGGGTTCATTTGTGTGAAATCAAGTTCCAATCAGGCTGAAACGTTACAAGAAGGTAGAATCTATTGAGTTGTAAGTGATCTGAACGTTTCATGATGATCGCACATTCCTATAGGGGGTAAAACCATGTCCCAAAGGTCACCGGGCCTGGCGTCACTTTAAAGAAGTAGTCCATTTACACATTTGTGGGCTTATAACTTGGCTTCTGAATGTCCTAGAGAGATCAGGTTTGTTTTAGTGAACTCCAATCAACAGGCCCTACAACCACAAAAAGGAATGGAGTCATTAGCACGTATGGTTTGTAAATGGCACCCAGAATTATGTTGCACGAAGCACAATTTCACATCATTCTGGGTTCATTTGTGTGAAAACAAGTTCCAATCAGGCTGAAACGTAACAAGAAGGTAGAATCTATTGAGTTGTAAGTGATCTGAACGTTTCATGATGATCGCACATTCCTATAGGGGGTCAAACCATGTCCCAAAGGTCACCGGGCCTGGTGTCACTTTAAAGACGTAGTCCAATTACACCTTTGAGGGCTTATTACTTGGCTTCTGAATGTCCTAGAGAGATCAGGTTTGTTTTAGTGTACTCCAATCAACAGCCCCTACAACCTCAAAAAGGAATGGAATCATTAGCACTTATGGTTTTTAAATGGCACCCAGAATTATGTTGCACAAAGCACAATTTCACATCATTCTGGGTTCATTTGTGTGAAAACAAGGTCCAATCAGGCTGAACCATTACAGGAAGGTAGAATCTATTGAGTTGTAAGTGATCTAAACGTTTCATGATGATAGCACTTTCCTAAGGGGGTCAAACCATGTCCCAAAGGTCACCGGATCTGGTGTCAATTTAACGAAGTAGTCCAGTTACACATTTGTGGGCCTAAAACTTGGCTTCTGAATATCTTAGAGAGGTCAGGTTTGTTTTAGAGTACTCCAATTAACAGCCCCCATTAACCCCAAAAGGAATGGAGTCATTAGCACTTGTGGTTTTTAAATGGCACCCAGAATTATGTTGCACGAAGCACAATTTCACATCATTCTGGGTTCATTTGTGTGAAAACAAGGTCCAATCAGGCTGAAACGTTACAGGAAGGTAGAATCTATTGAGTTGTAAGTGATCTGAACGTTTCATGATGATAGCACTTTCCTAAGGGGGTCAAACCATGTCCCAAAGGTCACCGGATCTGGTGTCAATTTAAAGAAGTAGTCCAGTTACACATTTGTGGGCTTATAACTTGGCTTCTGAATGTCCTAGAGAGATCAGGTTTGTTTTAATGTACTCCAATCAACAGCCCCTACAACCACAAAAAGGAATGGAGTCATTAGCACTTAAGGTTTTTAAATGGCACCCAGAATTATGTTGCACGAAGCACAATTTCACATCATTCTGGGTTCATTTGTGTGAAAACAAGGTCCAATCAGGCTGAAACGTTACAGGAAGGTAGAATCTATTGAGTTGTAAGTGATCTGAACGTTTCATGATGATAGTTCTTTCCTAAGGGGATCAAACCATGTCCCAAAGGTCACCGGATCTGGTGTCAATTTAAAGAAGTAGTCCAGTTACACATTTGTGGGCTTATAACTTGGCTTCTGAATGTCCTATAGAGATCAGGTTTGTTTTAATGTACTCCAATCAACAGCCCCTACAACCACAAAAAGGAATGGAGTCATTAGCACTTATGGTTTTTAAATGGCTCCCAGAATTATGTTGCACGAAGCCTAATTTCACATCATTCTGGGTTCATTTGTGTGAAAACAAGGTACAATCAGGCTGAAACGTTACAGGAAGGTAGAATCTATTGAATTGTAAGTGATCTGAACGTTTCATGATTATAGCACTTTCCTAAGGGGGTCAAACCATGTCCCAAAGGTCACCGGATCTGGTGTCAATTTAAAGAAGTAGTCCAGTTACACATTTGTGGGCTTATAACTTGGCTTCTGACTGTCCTAGAGAGATCAGGTTTGTTTTAATGTACTCCAACCAACAGCCCCTACAACCACAAAAAGGAATGGAGTATTAGCACTTATGGCTTGTAAATGGCGCCCAGAATTATGTTGCACGAAGCACAATTTCACATCATTCTGGGTCCATTTGTGTGAAAACAAGGTCCAATCAGGCTGAAACGTTACAAGAAGGTAGAATCTATTGAGTTGTAAGTGATCTGAACGTTTCATGATGATCGCACATTCCTATAGGGGGTCAAACCATGTCCCAAAGGTCACCGGGCCTGGTGTCACTTTAAAGAAGTAGTCCAATTACACCTTTGAGGGCTTATAACTTGGTTTCTGAATGTCCTAGAGAGATCAGGTTTGTTTTAGTGTACTCCAATCAACAGCCCCTACAACCTCAAAAAGGATTGGAGTCATTAGCACTTATGGTTTTTAAATGGCACCCAGAATTATGTTGCACGAAGCACAATTTCACATCATTCTGGGTCCATTTGTGTGAAAACAAGGTCCAATCAGGCTGAAACGTTACAGGAAGGTAGAATCTATTGAGTTGTAAGTGATCTGAACGTTTCATGATGATAGCACTTTCCTAAGGGGGTCAAACCATGTCCCAAAGGTCACCGGATCTGGTGTCAACTTAAAGAAGTAGTCCAGTTACACATTTGTGGGCTTATAACTTGGCTTCTGAATGTCCTAGAGAGATCAGGTTTGTTTTAGCATACTCCAATCAACAGCCCCTACAACCACAAAAAGGAATGGAGTCATTAGCACTTATGGTTTTTAAATGGCACCCAGAATTATGTTGCACGAAGCACAATTTCACATCATTCTGGGTTCATTTGTGTGAAAACAAGGTCCAATCAGGCTGAAACGTTACAGGAAGGTAGAATCTATTGAGTATTAAGTGATCTGAACGTTTCATGATGATAGCACTTTCCTAATGGGGTCAAACCATGTCCCAAAGGTCACCGGATCTGGTGTCAATTTAAAGAAGTAGTCCAGTTACACATTTGTGGGCTTATAACTTGGCTTCTGAATGTCCTAGAGGGATCAGGTTTGTTTTAGTATACTCCAATCAACAGCCCCTACAACCACAAAAAGGAATGGAGTCATTAGCACTTATGGTTTTTAAATGGCACCCAGAATTATGTTGCACGAAGCACAATTTCACATCATTCTGGGTTCATTAGAGTGAAAACAAGGTCCAATCAGGCTGAAACGTTACAGAAAGGTAGAATCTATTGAGTTGTAAGTGATCTGAACGTAACATGATGATAGCCCTTTCCTAAGGGGGTCAAACCATGTCCCAAAGGTCACCGGATATGGTGTCAATTTAAAGAAGTAGTCCAGTAACACATTTGTGGGCTTATAACTTGGCTTCTGAATGTCCTAGAGAGATCAGGTTTGTTTTAATGTACTCCAACCAACAGCCCCTACAACCACAAAAAGGAATGGAGTCATTAGCACTTATGGTTTGTAAATGGCACCCAGAATTATGTTGCACGAAGCACAATTTCACATCATTCTGGGTCCATTTGTGTGAAAACAAGGTCCAATCAGGCTGAAACGTTACAAGAAGGTAGAATCTATTGAGTTGTAAGTGATCTGAACGTTTCATGATGATCGCACATTCCTATAGGGGGTCAAACCATGTCCCAAAGGTCACCGGGTCTGGTGTCACTTTAAAGAAGTAGTCCAGTTACACCTTTGTGGGCTTATAACTTGGCTTCTGAATATCCTAGAGAGGTCAGGTTTGTTTTAGAGTACTCCAATTAACAGCCCCCATTACCACTAAAAGGAATGGAGTCATTAGCACTTATGGTTTTTAAATGGCACCCAGAATTATGTTGCACGAAGCACAATTTCACATCATTCTGGTTTCATTTGAGTGAAAACAAGGTCCAATCAGGCTGAAACGTTACAAGAAGGTAGAATCTATTGAGTTGTAATTGATCTGAATGTTTCATGATGATTGCACATTCCTATAGGGGGTAAAACCATGTCCCAAAGGTCACCGGGCCTGGTGTCACTTTAAAGAAGTAGTCCAGTTACACATTTGTGGGCTTATAACTTGTCTTCTGAATGTCCTAGAGAGATCAGGTTTGTTTTATAGTACTCCAATTAACAGCCCCCATTACCACTAAAAGGAATGGAGTCAATAGCACTTATGGTTTTTAATGGCACCCAGAATTATGTTGCACGAAGCACAATTTCACATCATTCTGGGTTCATTTGTGTGAAATCAAGTTCCAATCAGGCTGAAACGTTACAAGAAGGTAGAATCTATTGAGTTGTAAGTGATCTGAACGTTTCATGATGATCGCACATTCCTATAGGGGGTAAAACCATGTCCCAAAGGTCACCGGGCCTGGCGTCACTTTAAAGAAGTAGTCCATTTACACATTTGTGGGCTTATAACTTGGCTTCTGAATGTCCTAGAGAGATCAGGTTTGTTTTAGTGAACTCCAATCAACAGGCCCTACAACCACAAAAAGGAATGGAGTCATTAGCACGTATGGTTTGTAAATGGCACCCAGAATTATGTTGCACGAAGCACAATTTCACATCATTCTGGGTTCATTTGTGTGAAAACAAGTTCCAATCAGGCTGAAACGTAACAAGAAGGTAGAATCTATTGAGTTGTAAGTGATCTGAACGTTTCATGATGATCGCACATTCCTATAGGGGGTCAAACCATGTCCCAAAGGTCACCGGGCCTGGTGTCACTTTAAAGACGTAGTCCAATTACACCTTTGAGGGCTTATTACTTGGCTTCTGAATGTCCTAGAGAGATCAGGTTTGTTTTAGTGTACTCCAATCAACAGCCCCTACAACCTCAAAAAGGAATGGAATCATTAGCACTTATGGTTTTTAAATGGCACCCAGAATTATGTTGCACAAAGCACAATTTCACATCATTCTGGGTTCATTTGTGTGAAAACAAGGTCCAATCAGGCTGAACCATTACAGGAAGGTAGAATCTATTGAGTTGTAAGTGATCTAAACGTTTCATGATGATAGCACTTTCCTAAGGGGGTCAAACCATGTCCCAAAGGTCACCGGATCTGGTGTCAATTTAACGAAGTAGTCCAGTTACACATTTGTGGGCCTAAAACTTGGCTTCTGAATATCTTAGAGAGGTCAGGTTTGTTTTAGAGTACTCCAATTAACAGCCCCCATTAACCCCAAAAGGAATGGAGTCATTAGCACTTGTGGTTTTTAAATGGCACCCAGAATTATGTTGCACGAAGCACAATTTCACATCATTCTGGGTTCATTTGTGTGAAAACAAGGTCCAATCAGGCTGAAACGTTACAGGAAGGTAGAATCTATTGAGTTGTAAGTGATCTGAACGTTTCATGATGATAGCACTTTCCTAAGGGGGTCAAACCATGTCCCAAAGGTCACCGGATCTGGTGTCAATTTAAAGAAGTAGTCCAGTTACACATTTGTGGGCTTATAACTTGGCTTCTGAATGTCCTAGAGAGATCAGGTTTGTTTTAATGTACTCCAATCAACAGCCCCTACAACCACAAAAAGGAATGGAGTCATTAGCACTTATGGTTTTTAAATGGCACCCAGAATTATGTTGCACGAAGCACAATTTCACATCATTCTGGGTTCATTTGTGTGAAAACAAGGTCCAATCAGGCTGAAACGTTACAGGAAGGTAGAATCTATTGAGTTGTAAGTGATCTGAACGTTTCATGATGATAGTTCTTTCCTAAGGGGATCAAACCATGTCCCAAAGGTCACCGGATCTGGTGTCAATTTAAAGAAGTAGTCCAGTTACACATTTGTGGGCTTATAACTTGGCTTCTGACTGTCCTAGAGAGATCAGGTTTGTTTTAATGTACTCCAACCAACAGCCCCTACAACCACAAAAAGGAATGGAGTATTAGCACTTATGGCTTGTAAATGGCGCCCAGAATTATGTTGCACGAAGCACAATTTCACATCATTCTGGGTCCATTTGTGTGAAAACAAGGTCCAATCAGGCTGAAACGTTACAAGAAGGTAGAATCTATTGAGTTGTAAGTGATCTGAACGTTTCATGATGATCGCACATTCCTATAGGGGGTCAAACCATGTCCCAAAGGTCACCGGGCCTGGTGTCACTTTAAAGAAGTAGTCCAATTACACCTTTGAGGGCTTATAACTTGGTTTCTGAATGTCCTAGAGAGATCAGGTTTGTTTTAGTGTACTCCAATCAACAGCCCCTACAACCTCAAAAAGGATTGGAGTCATTAGCACTTATGGTTTTTAAATGGCACCCAGAATTATGTTGCACGAAGCACAATTTCACATCATTCTGGGTCCATTTGTGTGAAAACAAGGTCCAATCAGGCTGAAACGTTACAGGAAGGTAGAATCTATTGAGTTGTAAGTGATCTGAACGTTTCATGATGATAGCACTTTCCTAAGGGGGTCAAACCATGTCCCAAAGGTCACCGGATCTGGTGTCAACTTAAAGAAGTAGTCCAGTTACACATTTGTGGGCTTATAACTTGGCTTCTGAATGTCCTAGAGAGATCAGGTTTGTTTTAGCATACTCCAATCAACAGCCCCTACAACCACAAAAAGGAATGGAGTCATTAGCACTTATGGTTTTTAAATGGCACCCAGAATTATGTTGCACGAAGCACAATTTCACATCATTCTGGGTTCATTTGTGTGAAAACAAGGTCCAATCAGGCTGAAACGTTACAGGAAGGTAGAATCTATTGAGTATTAAGTGATCTGAACGTTTCATGATGATAGCACTTTCCTAATGGGGTCAAACCATGTCCCAAAGGTCACCGGATCTGGTGTCAATTTAAAGAAGTAGTCCAGTTACACATTTGTGGGCTTATAACTTGGCTTCTGAATGTCCTAGAGGGAT
Organism: Nothobranchius furzeri; assembly: GCF_043380555.1. Classification (NCBI taxonomy): domain Eukaryota; kingdom Metazoa; phylum Chordata; class Actinopteri; order Cyprinodontiformes; family Nothobranchiidae; genus Nothobranchius; species Nothobranchius furzeri. Next base: position 24,612,364 of record NC_091743.1, read on the forward strand.
CAGGTTTGTTTTAGTATTCTCCAATCAACAGCCCCTACAACCACAAAAAGGAATGGAGTCATTAGCACTTATGGTTTTTAAATGGCACCCAGAATTATGTTGCACGAAGCACAATTTCACATCATTCTGGGTTCATTAGAGTGAAAACAAGGTCCAATCAGGCTGAAACGTTACAGAAAGGTAGAATCTATTGAGTTGTAAGTGATCTGAACGTAACATGATGATAGCCCTTTCCTAAGGGGGTCAAACCATGTCCCAAAGGTCACCGGATATGGTGTCAATTTAAAGAAGTAGTCCAGTAACACATTTGTGGGCTTATAACTTGGCTTCTGAATGTCCTAGAGAGATCAGGTTTGTTTTAATGTACTCCAACCAACAGCCCCTACAACCACAAAAAGGAATGGAGTCATTAGCACTTATGGTTTGTAAATGGCACCCAGAATTATGTTGCACGAAGCACAATTTCACATCATTCTGGGTCCATTTGTGTGAAAACAAGGTCCAATCAGGCTGAAACGTTACAAGAAGGTAGAATCTATTGAGTTGTAAGTGATCTGAACGTTTCATGATGATCGCACATTCCTATAGGGGGTCAAATCATGTCCCAAAGGTCACCGGGTCTGGTGTCACTTTAAAGAAGTAGTCCAGTTACACCTTTGTGGGCTTATAACTTGGCTTCTGAATATCCTAGAGAGGTCAGGTTTGTTTTAGAGTACTCCAATTAACAGCCCCCATTACCACTAAAAGGAATGGAGTCATTAGCACTTATGGTTTTTAAATGGCACCCAGAATTATGTTGCACGAAGCACAATTTCACATCATTCTGGTTTCATTTGAGTGAAAACAAGGTCCAATAAGGCTGAAACGTTACAAGAAGGTAGAATCTATTGAGTTGTAATTGATCTGAATGTTTCATGATGATTGCACATTCCTATAGGGGGTAAAACCATGTCCCAAAGGTCACCGGGCCTGGTGTCACTTTAAAGAAGTAGTCCAGTTACACATTTGTGGGCTTATAACTTGTCTTCTGAATGCCCTAGAGAGATCAGGTTTGTTTTATAGTACTCCAATTAACAGCCCCCATTACCACTAAAAGGAATGGAGTCAATAGCACTTATGGTTTTTAATGGCACCCAGAATTATGTTGCACGAAGCACAATTTCACATCATTCTGGGTTCATTTGTGTGAAATCAAGTTCCAATCAGGCTGAAACGTTACAAGAAGGTAGAATCTATTGAGTTGTAAGTGATCTGAACGTTTCATGATGATCGCACATTCCTATAGGGGGTAAAACCATGTCCCAAAGGTCACCGGGCCTGGCGTCACTTTAAAGAAGTAGTCCATTTACACATTTGTGGGCTTATAACTTGGCTTCTGAATGTCCTAGAGAGATCAGGTTTGTTTTAATGTACTCCAATCAACGGCCCCTACAACCACAAAAAGGAATGGAGTCATTAGCACTTATGGTTTGTAAATGGCACCCAGAATTATGTTGCATGAAGCACAATTTCACTTCATTCTGGGTCCATCTGTGTGAAAACAAGGTCCAATCAGGCTGAATCGTTACAAGAAGGTAGAATCTATTGAGTTGTAAGTGATCTGAACGTTTCAAGATGATCGCACTTTCGTAAGGGGGTCAAACCATGTCCCAAAGGTCACCGGATCTGGTGTCATTTTAAAGAAGTAGTCAGTTACACATTTGTGGGCTTATAACTTGGCTTCTGAATGTCCTAGAGAGATCAGGTTTGTTTTAGTATACTCCAATCAACAGCCCCTACAACCACAAAAAGGAATGGAGTCATTAGCACTTATGGTTTTTAAATGGCACCCAGAATTATGTTGCACGAAGCACAATTTCACATCATTCTGGGTTCATTTGTGTGAAAACAAGGTCCAATCAGGCTGAAACGTTACAGGAAGGTAGAATCTATTGAGTTGTAAGTGATCTGAACGTTTCATGATGATAGTTCTTTCCTAAGGGGATCAAACCATGTCCCAAAGGTCACCGGATCTGGTGTCAATTTAAAGAAGTAGTCCAGGTACACATTTGTGGGCTTATAACTTGGCTTCTGAATGTCCTATAGAGATCAGGTTTGTTTTAATGTACTCCAATCAACAGCCCCTACAACCACAAAAAGGAATGGAGTCATTAGCACTTATGGTTTTTAAATGGCTCCCAGAATTATGTTGCACGAAGCCTAATTTCACATCATTCTGGGTTCATTTGTGTGAAAACAAGGTACAATCAGGCTGAAACGTTACAGGAAGGTAGAATCTATTGAATTGTAAGTGATCTGAACGTTTCATGATTATAGCACTTTCCTAAGGGGGTCAAACCATGTCCCAAAGGTCACCGGATCTGGTGTCAATTTAAAGAAGTAGTCCAGTTACACATTTGTGGGCTTATAACTTGGCTTCTGACTGTCCTAGAGAGATCAGGTTTGTTTTAATGTACTTCAACCAACAGCCCCTACAACCACAAAAAGGAATGGAGTATTAGCACTTATGGCTTGTAAATGGCGCCCAGAATTATGTTGCACGAAGCACAATTTCACATCATTCTGGGTCCATTTGTGTGAAAACAAGGTCCAATCAGGCTGAAACGTTACAAGAAGGTAGAATCTATTGAGTTGTAAGTGATCTGAACGTTTCATGATGATCGCACATTCCTATAGGGGGTCAAACCATGTCCCAAAGGTCACCGGGCCTGGTGTCACTTTAAAGAAGTAGTCCAATTACACCTTTGAGGGCTTATAACTTGGTTTCTGAATGTCCTAGAGAGATCAGGTTTGTTTTAGTGTACTCCAATCAACAGCCCCTACAACCTCAAAAAGGATTGGAGTCATTAGCACTTATGGTTTTTAAATGGCACCCAGAATTATGTTGCACGAAGCACAATTTCACATCATTCTGGGTCCATTTGTGTGAAAACAAGGTCCAATCAGGCTGAAACGTTACAGGAAGGTAGAATCTATTGAGTTGTAAGTGATCTGAACGTTTCATGATGATAGCACTTTCCTAAGGGGGTCAAACCATGTCCCAAAGGTCACCGGATCTGGTGTCAACTTAAAGAAGTAGTCCAGTTACACATTTGTGGGCTTATAACTTGGCTTCTGAATGTCCTAGAGAGATCAGGTTTGTTTTAGCATACTCCAATCAACAGCCCCTACAACCACAAAAAGGAATGGAGTCATTAGCACTTATGGTTTGTAAATGGCACCCAGAATTAAGTTGCACAAAGCACAATTTCACATCATTCTGGGTTCATTTGTGTGAAAACAAGGTCTAATCAGGCTGAAACGTTACAGGAAGGTAGAATCTATTGAGTTGTAAGTGATCTGAACGTTTCATGATGATAGCACTTTCCTAATGGGGTCAAACCATGTCCCAAAGGTCACCGGATCTGGTGTCAATTTAAAGAAGTAGTCCAGTTACACATTTGTGGGCTTATAACTTGGCTTCTGAATGTCCTAGAGGGATCAGGTTTGTTTTAGTATACTCCAATCAACAGCCCCTACAACCACAAAAAGGAATGGAGTCATTAGCACTTATGGTTTTTAAATGGCACCCAGAATTATGTTGCACGAAGCACAATTTCACATCATTCTGGGTTCATTAGAGTGAAAACAAGGTCCAATCAGGCTGAAACGTTACAGAAAGGTAGAATCTATTGAGTTGTAAGTGATCTGAACGTAACATGATGATAGCCCTTTCCTAAGGGGGTCAAACCATGTCCCAAAGGTCACCGGATATGGTGTCAATTTAAAGAAGTAGTCCAGTAACACATTTGTGGGCTTATAACTTGGCTTCTGAATGTCCTAGAGAGATCAGGTTTGTTTTAATGTACTCCAATCAACAGCCCCTACAACCACAAAAAGGAATGGAGTCATTAGCACTTATGGTTTGTAAATGGCACCCAGAATTATGTTGCACGAAGCACAATTTCACATCATTCTGGGTCCATTTGTGTGAAAACAAGGTCCAATCAGGCTGAAACGTTACAAGAAGGTAGAATCTATTGAGTTGTAAGTGATCTGAACGTTTGATGATGATCGCACATTCCTATAGGGGGTCAAACCATGTCCCAAAGGTCACCGGGTCTGGTGTCACTTTAAAGAAGTAGTCCAGTTACACCTTTGTGGGCTTATAACTTGGCTTCTGAATATCCTAGAGAGGTCAGGTTTGTTTTAGAGTACTCCAATTAACAGCCCCCATTACCACTAAAAGGAATGGAGTCATTAACACTTATGGTTTTTAAATGGCACCCAGAATTATGTTGCACGAAGCACAATTTCACATCATTCTGGTTTCATTTGAGTGAAAACAAGGTCCAATCAGGCTGAAACGTTACAAGAAGGTAGAATCTATTGAGTTGTAATTGATCTGAATGTTTCATGATGATTGCACATTCCTATAGGGGGTAAAACCATGTCCCAAAGGTCACCGGGCCTGGTGTCACTTTAAAGAAGTAGTCCAGTTACACATTTGTGGGCTTATAACTTGTCTTCTGAATGTCCTAGAGAGATCAGGTTTGTTTTATAGTACTCCAATTAACAGCCCCCATTACCACTAAAAGGAATGGAGTCAATAGCACTTATGGTTTTTAATGGCACCCAGAATTATGTTGCACAAAGCACAATTTCACATCATTCTGGGTTCATTTGTGTGAAATCAAGTTCCAATCAGGCTGAAACGTTACAAGAAGGTAGAATCTATTGAGTTGTAAGTGATCTGAACGTTTCATGATGATCGCACATTCCTATAGGGGGTCAAACCATGTCCCAAAGGTCACCGGGCCTGGTGTCACTTTAAAGACGTAGTCCAATTACACCTTTGAGGGCTTATTACTTGGCTTCTGAATGTCCTAGAGAGATCAGGTTTGTTTTAGTGTACTCCAATCAACAGCCCCTACAACCTCAAAAAGGAATGGAATCATTAGCACTTATGGTTTTTAAATGGCACCCAGAATTATGTTGCACGAAGCACAATTTCACATCATTCTGGGTTCATTTGTGTGAAAACAAGGTCCATTCAGGCTGAAACATTACAGGAAGGTAGAATCTATTGAGTTGTAAGTGATCTAAACGTTTCATGATGATAGCACTTTCCTTAGGGGGTCAAACCATGTCCCAAAGGTCACCGGATCTGGTGTCAATTTAACGAAGTAGTCCAGTTACACATTTGTGGGCCTAAAACTTGGCTTCTGAATATCTTAGAGAGGTCAGGTTTGTTTTAGAGTACTCCAATTAACAGCCCCCATTAACCCCAAAAGGAATGGAGTCATTAGCACTTGTGGTTTTTAAATGGCACCCAGAATTATGTTGCACGAAGCACAATTTCACATAATTCTGGGTTCATTTGTGTGAAAACAAGGTCCAATCAGGCTGAAACGTTACAGGAAGGTAGAATCTATTGAGTTGTAAGTGATCTGAACGTTTCATGATGATAGCACTTTCCTAAGGGGGTCAAACCATGTCCCAAAGGTCACCGGATCTGGTGTCAATTTAAAGAAGTAGTCCAGTTACACATTTGTGGGCTTATAACTTGGCTTCTGAATGTCCTAGAGAGATCAGGTTTGTTTTAGTATACTCCAATCAACAGCCCCTACAACCACAAAAAGGAATGGAGTCATTAGCACTTATGGTTTGTAAATGGCACCCAGAATTATGTTGCACGAAGCACAATTTCACATCATTCTGGGTCCATTTGTGTGAAAACAAGGTCCAATCAGGCTGAAACGTTACAAGAAGGTAAAATCTATTGAGTTGTAAGTGATCTGATCGTTTCATGATGATCGCACATTCCTATTGGGGGTCAAACCATGTCCCAAAGGTCACCGGGCGTGGTGTCACTTTAAAGAAGCAGTCCAGTTACACCTTTGTGAGCTTATAACTTGGCTTCTGAATATCCTAGAGAGGTCAGGTTTGTTTTAGAGTACTCCAGTTAGCAGCCCCCTTACCTCTAAAAGGAATGGAGTCATTTGCACTTATGGTTTTTAAATGGCACCCAGAATTATGTTGCACGAAGCACAATGTCACATCATTCTGGGTTCATTTGTGTGAAAACAAGGTCCAATCAGGCTGAAACGTTACAGGAAGGTAGAATTTATTAAGTTGTAAGTGATCTGAACGTTTCATGATGATAGCACTTTCCTAAGGGGGTCAAACCATGTCCCAAAGGTCACCGGATCTGGTGTCAATTTAAAGAAGTAGTCCAGTTACACATGTGTGGGCTTATAACTTGGCTTCTGAATGTCCTAGAGAGATCAGGTTTGTTTTAATGTACTCCAACCAACAGCCCCTACAACCACAAAAAGGAATGGAGTCATTAGCACTTATGGTTTGTGAATGGCACCCAGACTTATGTTGCACGAAGCACAATTTCACATCATTCTGGGTCCATTTGTGTGAAAACAAGGTCCAATCAGGCTGAAATGTTACAAGAAGGTAGAATCTATTGAGTTGTAAGTGATCTGAACGTTTCATGATTATAGCACTTTCCTAGGGGGTCAAACCATGTCCCAAAGGTCACCGGATCTGGTGTCAATTTAAAGAAGTAGTCCAGTTACACATTTGTGGGCTTATAACTTGGCTTCTGAATGTCCTAGAGAGATCAGGTTTGTTTTAGTATACTCCAATCAACAGCCCCTACAACCACAAAAAGGAATGGAGTCATTAGCACTTATGGTTTTTAAATGGCACCCAGAATTATGTTGCACGAAGCACAATTTCACATCATTCTGGGTCCATTTGTGTGAAAACAAGGTCCAATCAGGCTGAAACGTTAAAAGACGGTAGAATCTATTGAGTTGTAAGTGATCTGAACTTTTCATGATGATCGCACTTTCCTAAGGGGGTCAAACCATGTCCCAAAGGTCACCGGATCTGGTGTCAATTTAAAGTAGTCCAGTTACACATTTGTGGGCTTATAACTTGGCTTCTGAATGTCCTAGAGAGATCAGGTTTGTTTTAGTATACTCCAATCAACAGCCCCTACAAACACAAAAAGGAATGGAGTCTTTAGCACTTATAGTTTATAAATGGCACCCAGAATTTTGTTGCACAAAGCAAAATTTCACATCATTCTGGGTCCATTTGTGTGAAAACAAGGTCCAATCAGGCTGAAACGTTACAAGAAGGTAGAATCTATTGAGTTGTAAGTGATCTGAACGTTTCATGATGATCACACGTTCCTATTGGGGGTCAAACCATGCCCCAAAGGTCACCGGGCCTGGTGTCACTTTAAAGAAGTAGTCCAGTTACACCTTTGTGAGCTTATAACTTGGCTTCTGAATATCCTAGAGCGGTCAGGTTTGTTTTAGAGTACTCCAGTTAGCAGCCCCCATTACCCCAAAAAGGAATGGAGTCATTAGCACTTATGATTTTTAAAGGCACCCAGAGTTATGTTGCACGAAGCACAATTTCACATCATTCTGGGTCCATTTGTGTGTAAACAAGGTCCAATCAGGCTGAAACGTTACAAGAAGGTAGAATCTATTGAGTTGTAAGTGATCTGAACGTTTCATGATGATAGCACTTTCCTAAGGGGGTCAAACCATATCCCAAAAGTCACATGATCTGGTGTCAATTTAAAGAAGTAGTCCAGTTACACATTTGTGGGCTTATAACTTGGCTTCTGAATGTCCTAGAGAGATCAGGTTTGTTTTAATATACTCCAATCAACAGCCCCTACAACCACAAAAAGGAATGGAGTCATTAGCACTTATGGTTTTTAAATGGCACCCAGAATTATGTTGCACGAAGAACAATTTCACATCATTCTGGGTCCATTTGTGTGAAAACAAGGTCCAATCAGGCTGAAATGTTACAAGAAGGTAGAATCTATTGAGTTGTAAGTGATCTGAACGTTTCATGATGATCGCACATTCCTATAGGGGGTCAAACCATGTCCCAAAGGTCACCAGGCCTGGTGTCACTTTAAAGAAGTAGTCCAATTACACCTTTGTGGGCTTATAACTTGGTTTCTGAATGTCCTAGAGAGATCAGGTTTGTTTTAGTGTACTCCAATCAACAGCCCCTACAACCTCAAAAAGGAATGGAGTCATTAGCACTTATGGTTTTTAAATGGCACCCAGAATTATGTTGCACGAAGCAAAATTTCACATCATTCTGGGTCCATTTGTGTGAAAAAAAGGTCCAATCAGGCTGAAACGTTACAAGAAGGTAGAATCTATTGAGTTGTAAGTGATCTGAACGTTTCATGATGATCACACATTCCTATTGGGGGTCAAACCATGTCCCAAAGGTCACCGGGCCTGGTGTCACTTTAAAGAAGTAGTCCAGTTACACCTTTGTGAGCTTATAACTTGGCTTCTGAATATCCTAGAGAGGTCAGGTTTGTTTTAGAGTACTCCAGTTAGCAGCCCCCATTACCACTAAAAGGAATGGAGTCATTAGCACTTATGGTTTTTAAATGGCACCCAGAATTATGTTGCACGAAGCACAATTTCACATTTTTCTGGGTTCATTTGTGTGAAAACAAGGTCCAATCAGGCTGAAACGTTACAGGAAGGTAGAATTTATTGAGTTGTAAGTGATCTGAACGTTTCATGATGATAGCACTTTCCTAAGGGGGTCAAACCATGTCCCAAAGGTCACCGGATCTGGTGTCAATTTAAAGAAGTAGCCCAGTTACACATTTGTGGGCTTATAACTTGGCTTCTGAATGTCCTAGAGAGATCAGGTTTGTTTTAATGTACTCCAACCAACAGCCCCTACAACCACAAAATGGAATGGAGTCATTAGCACTTATGGTTTGTAAATGGCACCCAGAATTATGTTGCACGAAGCACAATTTCACATCATTCTGGGTTCATTTGTGTGAAAACAAGGTCCAATCAGGCTGAAACGTTACAGGAAGGTAGAATTTATTAAGTTGTAAGTGATCTGAACGTTTCATGATGATAGCACTTTCCTAAGGGGGTCAAACCATGTCCCAAAGGTCACCGGATCTGGTGTCAATTTAACGAAGTAGTCCAGTTACACATTTGTGGGCCTAAAACTTGGCTTCTGAATATCTTAGAGAGGTCAGGTTTGTTTTAGAGTACTCCAATTAACAGCCCCCATTAACCCCAAAAGGAATGGAGTCATTAGCACTTGTGGTTTTTAAATGGCACCCAGAATTATGTTGCACGAAGCACAATTTCACATCATTCTGGGTTCATTTGTGTGAAAACAAGGTCCAATCAGGCTGAAACGTTACAGGAAGGTAGAATCTATTGAGTTGTAAGTGATCTGAACGTTTCATGATGATAGCACTTTCCTAAGGGGGTCAAACCATGTCCCAAAGGTCACCGGATCTGGTGTCAATTTAAAGAAGTAGTCCAGTTACACATTTGTGGGCTTATAACTTGGCTTCTGAATGTCCTAGAGAGATCAGGTTTGTTTTAGTATACTCCAATCAACAGCCCCTACAACCACAAAAAGGAATGGAGTCATTAGCACTTATGGTTTGTAAATGGCACCCAGAATTATGTTGCACGAAGCACAATTTCACATCATTCTGGGTCCATTTGTGTGAAAACAAGGTCCAATCAGGCTGAAACGTTACAAGAAGGTAGAATCTATTGAGTTGTAAGTGATCTGATCGTTTCATGATGATCGCACATTCCTATTGGGGGTCAAACCATGTCCCAAAGGTCACCGGGCGTGGTGTCACTTTAAAGAAGCAGTCCAGTTACACCTTTGTGAGCTTATAACTTGGCTTCTGAATATCCTAGAGAGGTCAGGTTTGTTTTAGAGTACTCCAGTTAGCAGCCCCCTTACCTCTAAAAGGAATGGAGTCAATTGCACTTATGGTTTTTAAATGGCACCCAGAATTATGTTGCACGAAGCACAATTTCACATCATTCTGGGTTCATTTGTGTGAAAACAAGGTCCAATCAGGCTGAAACGTTACAGGAAGGTAGAATTTATTAAGTTGTAAGTGATCTGAACGTTTCATGATGATAGCACTTTCCTAAGGGGGTCAAACCATGTCCCAAAGGTCACCGGATCTGGTGTCAATTTAAAGAAGTAGTCCAGTTACACATGTGTGGGCTTATAACTTGGCTTCTGAATGTCCTAGAGAGATCAGGTTTGTTTTAATGTACTCCAACCAACAGCCCCTACAACCACAAAAAGGAATGGAGTCATTAGCACTTATGGTTTGTGAATGGCACCCAGACTTATGTTGCACGAAGCACAATTTCACATCATTCTGGGTCCATTTGTGTGAAAACAAGGTCCAATCAGGCTGAAATGTTACAAGAAGGTAGAATCTATTGAGTTGTAAGTGATCTGAACGTTTCATGATGATAGCACTTTCCTAGGGGGTCAAACCATGTCCCAAAGGTCACCGGATCTGGTGTCAATTTAAAGAAGTAGTCCAGTTACACATTTGTGGGCTTATAACTTGGCTTCTGAATGTCCTAGAGAGATCAGGTTTGTTTTAGTATACTCCAATCAACAGCCCCTACAACCACAAAAAGGAATGGAGTCTTTAGCACTTATGGTTTTTAAATGGCACCCAGAATTATGTTGCACAAAGCAAAATTTCACATCATTCTGGGTCCATTTGTGTGAAAACAAGGTCCAATCAGGCTGAAACGTTACAAGAAGGTAGAATCTATTGAGTTGTAAGTGATCTGAACGTTTCATGATGATCGCACATTCCTAATGGGGGTCAAACCATGCCCCAAAGGTCACCGGGCCTGGTGTCACTTTAAAGAAGTAGTCCAGTTACACCTTTGTGAGCTTATAACTTGGCTTCTGAATATCCTAGAGCGGTCAGGTTTGTTTTAGAGTACTCCAGTTAGCAGCCCTCATTACCCCAAAAAGGAATGGAGTCATTAGCACTTATGGTTTTTAAATGGCACCCAGAATTATGTTGCACGAAGAACAATTTCACATCATTCTGGGTCCATTTGTGTGAAAACAAGGTCCAATCAGGCTGAAATGTTACAAGAAGGTAGAATCTATTGAGTTGTAAGTGATCTGAACGTTTCATGATGATCGCACATTCCTATAGGGGGTCAAACCATGTCCCAAAGGTCACCGGGCCTGGTGTCACTTTAAAGAAGTAGTCCAATTACACCTTTGTGGGCTTATAACTTGGTTTCTGAATGTCCTAGAGAGATCAGGTTTGTTTTAGTGTACTCCAATCAACAGCCCCTACAACCTCAAAAAGGAATGGAGTCATTAGCACTTATGGTTTTTAAATGGCACCCAGAATTATGTTGCACGAAGCAAAATTTCACATCATTCTGGGTCCATTTGTGTGAAAAAAAGGTCCAATCAGGCTGAAGCGTTACAAGAAGGTAGAATCTATTGAGTTGTAAGTGATCTGAACGTTTCATGATGATCACACATTCCTATTGGGGGTCAAACCATGTCCCAAAGGTCACCGGGCCTGGTGTCACTTTAAAGAAGTAGTCCAGTTACACCTTTGTGAGCTTATAACTTGGCTTCTGAATATCCTAGAGAGGTCAGGTTTGTTTTAGAGTACTCCAGTTAGCAGCCCCCATTACCACTAAAAGGAATGGAGTCATTAGCACTTATGGTTTTTAAATGGCACCCAGAATTATGTTGCACGAAGCACAATTTCACATTTTTCTGGGTTCATTTGTGTGAAAACAAGGTCCAATCAGGCTGAAACGTTACAGGAAGGTAGAATTTATTGAGTTGTAAGTGATCTGAACGTTTCATGATGATAGCACTTTCCTAAGGGGGTCAAACCATGTCCCAAAGGTCACCGGATCTGGTGTCAATTTAAAGAAGTAGCCCAGTTACACATTTGTGGGCTTATAACTTGGCTTCTGAATGTCCTAGAGAGATCAGGTTTGTTTTAATGTACTCCAACCAACAGCCCCTACAACCACAAAATGGAATGGAGTCATTAACACTTATGGTTTGTAAATGGCACCCAGAATTATGTTGCACGAAGCACAATTTCACATCATTCTGGGTCCATTTGTGTTAAAACAAGGTCCAATCAGGCTGAAACGTTACAAGACGGTAGAATCTATTGAGTTGTAAGTGATCTGAACGTTTCATGATGATAGCACTTTCCTAGGGGGTCAAACCATGTCCCAAAGGTCACCGGATCTGGTGTCAATTTAAAGAAGTAGTCCAGTTACACATTTGTGGGCTTATAACTTGGCTTCTGAATGTCCTAGAGAGATCAGGTTTGTTTTAGTATACTCCAATCAACAGCCCCTACAACCACAAAAAGGAATGGAGTCATTAGCACTTATGGTTTTTAAATGGCACCCAGAATTATGTTGCACGAAGCACAATTTCACATCATTCTGGGTCCATTTGTGTGAAAACAAGGTCCAATCAGGCTGAAACGTTAAAAGACGGTAGAATCTATTGAGTTGTAAGTTATCTGAACGTTTCATGATGATCGCACTTTCCTAAGGGGGTCAAACCATGTCCCAAAGGTCACCGGATCTGGTGTCAATTTAAAGTAGTCCAGTTACACATTTGTGGGCTTATAACTTGGCTTCTGAATGTCCTAGAGAGATCAGGTTTGTTTTAGTATACTCCAATCAACAGCCCCTACAACCACAAAAAGGAATGGAGTCATTAGCACTTATGGTTTTTAAATGGCACCCAGAATTATGTTGCACAAAGCAAAATTTCACATCATTCTGGGTCCATTTGTGTGAAAACAAGGTCCAATCAGGCTGAAACGTTACAAGAAGGTAGAATCTATTGAGTTGTAAGTGATCTGAACGTTTCATGATGATCGCACATTCCTATTGGGGGTCAAACCATGCCCCAAAGGTCACCGGGCCTGGTGTCACTTTAAAGAAGTAGTCCAGTTACACCTTTGTGAGCTTATAACTTGGCTTCTGAATATCCTAGAGCGGTCAGGTTTGTTTTAGAGTACTCCAGTTAGCAGCCCCCATTACCCCAAAAAGGAATGGAGTCATTAGCACTTATGATTTTTAAAGGCACCCAGAGTTATGTTGCACGAAGCACAATTTCACATCATTCTGGGTCCATTTGTGTGTAAACAAGGTCCAATCAGGCTGAAACGTTACAAGAAGGTAGAATCTATTGAGTTGTAAGTGATCTGAACGTTTCATGATGATAGCACTTTCCTAAGGGGGTCAAACCATATCCCAAAAGTCACATGATCTGGTGTCAATTTAAAGAAGTAGTCCAGTTACACATTTGTGGGCTTATAACTTGGCTTCTGAATGTCCTAGAGAGATCAGGTTTGTTTTAGTATACTCCAATCAACAGCCCCTACAACCACAAAAAGGAATGGAGTCATTAGCACTTATGGTTTTTAAATGGCACCCAGAATTATGTTGCACGAAGAACAATTTCACATCATTCTGGGTCCATTTGTGTGAAAACAAGGTCCAATCAGGCTGAAATGTTACAAGAAGGTAGAATCTATTGAGTTGTAAGTGATCTGAACGTTTCATGATGATCGCACATTCCTATAGGGGGTCAAACCATGTCCCAAAGGTCACCGGGCCTGGTGTCACTTTAAAGAAGTAGTCCAATTACACCTTTGTGGGCTTATAACTTGGTTTCTGAATGTCCTAGAGAGATCAGGTTTGTTTTAGTGTACTCCAATCAACAGCCGCTACAACCTCAAAAAGGAATGGAGTCATTAGCACTTATGGTTTTTAAATGGCACCCAGAATTATGTTGCACGAAGCAAAATTTCACATCATTCTGGGTCCATTTGTGTGAAAAAAAGGTCCAATCAGGCTGAAACGTTACAAGAAGGTAGAATCTATTGAGTTGTAAGTGATCTGAACGTTTCATGATGATCACACATTCCTATTGGGGGTCAAACCATGTCCCAAAGGTCACCGGGCGTGGTGTCACTTTAAAGAAGTAGTCCAGTTACACCTTTGTGAGCTTATAACTTGGCTTCTGAATATCCTAGAGAGGTCAGGTTTGTTTTAGAGTACTCCAGTTAGCAGCCCCCATTACCACTAAAAGGAATGGAGTCATTAGCACTTATGGTTTTTAAATGGCACCCAGAATTATGTTGCACGAAGCACAATTTCACATTTTTCTGGGTTCATTTGTGTGAAAACAAGGTCCAATCAGGCTGAAACGTTACAGGAAGGTAGAATTTATTGAGTTGTAAGTGATCTGAACGTTTCATGATGATAGCACTTTCCTAAGGGGGTCAAACCATGTCCCAAAGGTCACCGGATCTGGTGTCAATTTAAAGAAGTAGCCCAGTTACACATTTGTGGGCTTATAACTTGGCTTCTGAATGTCCTAGAGAGATCAGGTTTGTTTTAATGTACTCCAACCAACAGCCCCTACAACCACAAAAAGGAATGGAGTCATTAGCACTTATGGTTTGTAAATGGCACCCAGAATTATGTTGCACGAAGCACAATTTCACATCATTCTGGGTCCATTTGTGTTAAAACAAGGTCCAATCAGGCTGAAACGTTACAAGACGGTAGAATCTATTGAGTTGTAAGTGATCTGAGCGTTTCATGATGATCGCACTTTCCTAAGGGGGTCAAACCATGTCCCAAAGGTCACCGGATCTGGTGTCAATTTAAAGAAGTAGTCCAGTTACACATTTGTGGGCTTATAACTTGGCTTCTGAATGTCCTAGAGAGATCAGGTTTGTTTTAATGTACTCCAACGAACAGCCCCTACAACCACAAAAAGTAATGGAGTCATTAGCACTTATGGTTTGTGAATGGCACCCAGACTTATGTTGCACGAAGCACAATTTCACATCATTCTGGGTCCATTTGTGTGAAAACAAGGTCCAATCAGGCTGAAACGTTACAAGAAGGTAGGATCTATTGAGTTGTAAGTGATCTGAACGTGTCATGATGATAGCACTTTCCTAAGGGGGTCAAACCATGTCCCAAAGGTCACCGGATCTGGTGTCAATTTAAAGAAGTAGTCCAGTTACACATTTGTGGGCTTATAACTTGGCTTCTGAATGTCCTAGAGAGATCAGGTTTGTTTTAGTATACTCCAATCAACAGCCCCTACAACCACAAAAAGGAATGGAGTCATTAGCACTTATGGTTTTTAAATGGCACCCAGAATTATGTTGCACGAAGCACAATTTCACATCATTCTGGGTTCATTTGTGTGAAAACAAGGTCCAATCAGGCTGAAACGTTACAGGAAGGTAGAATCTATTGAGTTGTAAGTGATCTGAACGTTTCATGATGATCGCACTTTCCTAAGGGGGTCAAACCATGTCCCAAAGGTCACCGGATCTGGTGTAAATTTAAAGAAGTAGTCCAGTTACACATTTGTGGGCTTATAACTTGGCTTCTGAATGTCCTAGAGAGATCAGGTTTGTGTTAATGTACTCCAACCAACAGCCCCTACATCCACAAAAAGGAATGGAGTCATATGCACTTATGGTTTTTAAGTGGCACCCAGAATTATGTTGCACGAAGCACAATTTCACATCATTCTGGGTCCATTTGTGTGAAAACAAGGTCCAATCAGGCTGAAACGTTACAAGAAGGTAGAATCTATTGAGTTGTAAGTGATCTGAACGTTTCATGATGATCGCACATTCCTATAGTGGGTCAAACCATGTCCCAAAGGTCACCGGGCCTGGTGTCACTTTAAAGAAGTAGTCCAATTACACCTTTGAGGGCTTATAACTTGGTTTCTGAATGTCCTAGAGAGATCAGGTTTGTTTTAGTGTACTCCAATCAACAGCCCCTACAACCTCAAAAAGGAATGGAGTCATTAGCACTTATGGTTTTTAAATGGCACCCAGAATTATGTTGCACGAAGCAAAATTTCACATCATTCTGGGTCCATTTGTGTGAAAACAAGGTCCAGTCAGGCTGAAACGTTACAAGAAGGTAGAATCTATTGAGTTGTAAGTGATCTGAACGTTTCATGATGATCGCACATTCCTATTGGGGGTCAAACCATGTCCCAAAGGTCACCGGGCCTGGTGTCAATTTAAAGAAGTAGTCCAGTTACACCTTTTCTGAGCTTATAACTTGGCTTCTGAATATCCTAGAGAGGTCAGGTTTGTTTTAGAGTACGCCAATTAGCAGCCCCCATTACCACTAAAAGGAATGGAGTCATTAGCACTTATGGTTTTTAAATGGCACCCAGAATTATGTTGCACGAAGCACAATTTCACATCATTCTGGGTCCATTTGTGTGAAAACAAGGTCCAATCAGGCTGAAACGTTACAAGAAGGTAGAATCTATTGAGTTGTAAGTGATCTGAACGTTTCAAGATGATCGCAAATTACTAAGGGGGTCAAACCACCAGTCAGAAGCCAAGTTGTAAGCCCACAAATGTGTAACTGGACTACTTCTTTAAATTGACACCAGATCCAGTGACCTTTGGGACATGGTTTGACCCCCTTAGGAAAGTGCTATCATCATGAAACGTTCAGATCACTTACAACTCAATAGATTCTACCTTCCTGTAACGTTTCAGCCTGACTGGACCTTGTTTTCACACAAATGAACCCAGAATGATGTGAAATTGTGCTTCGTGCAACATAATTTTGGGTGCCATTTAAAAACCATAAGTGCTAAGACTGCATTCCTTTTTGTGGTTGTAGGGGCTGTTGATTGGAGTACACTAAAACAAACCTGATCTCTCTAGGACATTCATAAGCCAAGTTATAAGCCCACAAATGTGTAACTGTACTACTTCTTTAAATTGACACCAGATCCGGTGACCTCTGGGACATGGTTTGACCCCCTTAGGAAGGTGCTATCATCATGAAATGTTCAGATCACTTACAACTCAATAGATTCTACCTTCCTGTAACGTTTCAGCCTGATTGGACCTTGTTTTCACACAAATGAACCCCGAATGATGTGAAATTGTGCTTCGTGCAACATAATTCTGGGTGCCATTTAAAAACCATAAGTGCTAAGACTCCATTCCTTTTTGTGGTTGTAGGGGCTGTTGATTGGAGTACACTAAAACAAACCTGATCTCTCTAGGACATTCAGAAGCCAAGTTATAAGCCCACAAATGTGTAACTGGACTACTACTTTAAATTGACACCAGATCCGGTGACCTCTGGGACATGGTTTGACCCCCTTAGGAAAGTGCTATCATCATGAAATGTTCAGATCACTTAAAATTCAATAGATTCTACCTTCCTGTAACGTTTCAGCCTGATTGGACCTTGTTTTCACACAAATGAACCCGGAATGATGTGAAATTGTGCTTCGTGCAACATAATTCTGGGTGCCATTTAAAAACCATAAGTGCTAATGACTCCATTCCTTTTTGGGGTAATGGGGGCTGTTAATTGGAGTACACTAAAACAAACCTGACCTCTCTAGGATATTCAGAAGCCAAGTTATAAGCCCACAAAGGTGTAACTGGACTACTTCTTTAAAGTGACGCCAGGCCCGGTGACCTTTGGGACATGGTTTGACCCCCTTAGGAAAGTGCTATCATCATGACACGTTCAGATCACTTACAACTCAATAGATTCTACCTTCCTGTAACGTTTCAGCCTGATTGGACCTTGTTTTCACACAAATGGACCCAGAATGATGTGAAATTGTGCTTCGTGCAACATATTTCTGGGTGCCATTTCCAAACCATAAGTGCTAATGACTCCATTCCTTTTTGTGGTTGTAGGGGCTGTTGATTGGAGTACACTAAAACAAACCTGACCTCTCTAGGACATTCAGAAGCCAAGTTATAAGCCCACAAATGTGTAACTGGACTACTTCTTTAAAGTGACACCAGGCCCGGTGACCTTTGGGACATGGTTTGACCCCCTATAGGAATGTGCGATCATCAAGAAACGTTCAGATCACTTACAACTCAATAGATTCTACCTTCTTGTAACGTTTCAGCCTGATTGGACCTTGTTTTCAAACAAATGGAACCAGAATGATGTGAAATTTTACATCGTGCAACATAATTCTGGGTGCCATTTACAAACCATAAGTGCTAATGACTCCATTCCTTTTTGTGGTTGTAGGGGCTGTTGATTGGAGAACACTAAAACAAACCTGATCTCTCCAGGACATTCAGAAGCCAAGTTATAAGCCCACAAATGTGTAACTGGACTACTTCTTTAAATTGACACCAGATCCGGTGACCTTTGGGACATGGTTTGACCCCCTTAGGAAAGTGATATCATCATGAAACGTTCAGATCACTTACAACTCAATAGATTCTACCTTCCTGTAACGTTTCAGCCTGATTGGACCTTGTTTTCACACAAATGAACCCAGAATGATGTGAAATTGTGCTTCGTGCAACATAATTCTGGGTGCCATTTAAAAACCATAAGTGCTAATGACTCCATTCCTTTTTTGGGGTAATGGGGGCTGTTAATTGGAGTACACTAAAACAAACCTGACCTCTCTAGGATATTCAGAAGCCAAGTTATAAGCCCACAAAGATGTAACTGGACTACTTCTTTAAAGTGACACCAGGCCCGGTGACCTTTGGGACATGGTTTGACCCCCTATTGGAAAGTGCGATCATCATGAAACGTTCAGATCACTTACAACTCAATAGATTCTACCTTCTTGTAACGTTTCAGCCTGATTGGACCTTGTTTTCACACAAATGGACCCAGAATGATGTGAAATTGTGCTTCGTGCAACATAATTCTGGGTGCCATTTACAAACCATAACTGCTAATGACTCCATTCCTTTTTGTGGTTGTAGGGGCTGTTTATTGGAGTACATTAAAACAAACCTGATCTCTCTAGGACATTCAGAAGCCAAGTTATAAGCCCGCAAATGTGTAACTGGACTACTTTAAATTGACACCAGATCCGGTGACGTTTGGGACATGGTTTGACCCCCTTAGGAAAGTGCTATCATCATGAAACTTTCAGATCACTAACAACTCAATAGATTCTACCTTCCTGTAACGTTTCAGCCTGATTGGACCTTGTTTTCACACAAATGAACCCAGAATGATGTGAAATTGTGCTTCGTGCAACAAATCTCTGGGTGCCATTTAAAAACCATAAGTGCTAATGACTCCATTCCTTTTTGGGGTAATGGGGGCTGTTAATTGGAGTACACTAAAACAAACCTGACCTCTCTAGGATATTCAGAAGCCAAGTTATAAGCCCACAAAGGTGTAACTGGACTACTTCTTTAAAGTGACACCAGGCCCGGTGACCTTTGGGACATGGTTTGACCCCCTTAGGAAAGTGCTATCATCATGAAACGTTCAGATCACTTACAACTCAATAGATTCTACCTTCCTGTAACGTTTCAGCCTGATTGGACCTTGTTTTCACACAAATGGACCCAGAATGATGTGAAATTGTGCTTCGTGCAACATATTTCTGGGTGCCATTTCCAAACCATAAGTGCTAATGACTCCATTCCTTTTTGTGGTTGTAGGGGCTGTTGATTGGAGCACACTAAAACAAACCTGACCTCTCTAGGACATTCAGAAGCCAAGTTATAAGCCCACAAATGTGTAAATGGACTACTTCTTTAAAGTGACACCAGGCCCGGTGACCTTTGGGACATGGTTTGACCCCCTATAGGAATGTGCGATCATCAAGAAACGTTCAGATCACTTACAACTCAATAGATTCTACCTTCTTGTAACGTTTCAGCCTGATTGGACCTTGTTTTCACACAAATGGAACCAGAATGATGTGAAATTGTACATCGTGCAACATAATTCTGGGTGCCATTTCCAAACCATAAGTGCTAATGACTCCATTCCTTTTTGTGGTTGTAGGGGCTGTTGATTGGAGAACACTAAAACAAACCTGATCTCTCCAGGACATTCAGAAGCCAAGTTATAAGCCCACAAATGTGTAACTGGACTACTTCTTTAAATTTACACCAGATCCGGTGACCTTTGGGACATGGTTTGACCCCCTTAGGAAAGGGATATCATCATGAAACGTTCAGATCACTTACAACTCAATAGATTCTACCTTCCTGTAACGTTTCAGCCTGATTGGACCTTGTTTTCACACAAATGAACCCAGAATGATGTGAAATTGTGCTTCGTGCAACATAATTCTGGGTGCCATTTAAAAACCATAAGTGCTAATGACTCCATTCCTTTTTTGGGGTAATGGGGGCTGTTAATTGGAGTACACTAAAACAAACCTGACCTCTCTAGGATATTCAGAAGCCAAGTTATAAGCCCACAAAGATGTAACTGGACTACTTCTTTAAAGTGACACCAGGCCCGGTGACCTTTGGGACATGGTTTGACCCCCTATTGGAAAGTGCGATCATCATGAAACGTTCAGATCACTTACAACTCAATAGATTCTACCTTCTTGTAACGTTTCAGCCTGATTGGACCTTGTTTTCACACAAATGGACCCAGAATGATGTGAAATTGTGCTTCGTGCAACATAATTCTGGGTGCCATTTACAAACCATAACTGCTAATGACTCCATTCCTTTTTGTGGTTGTAGGGGCTGTTTATTGGAGTACATTAAAACAAACCTGATCTCTCTAGGACATTCAGAAGCCAAGTTATAAGCCCACAAATGTGTAACTGGACTACTTTAAATTGACACCAGATCCGGTGACGTTTGGGACATGGTTTGACCCCCTTAGGAAAGTGCTATCATCATGAAACTTTCAGATCGCTAACAACTCAATAGATTCTACCTTCCTGTAACGTTTCAGCCTGATTGGACCTTGTTTTCACACAAATGAACCCAGAATGATGTGAAATTGTGCTTCGTGCAACAAATCTCTGGGTGCCATTTAAAAACCATAAGTGCTAATGACTCCATTCCTTTTTGGGGTAATGGGGGCTGTTAATTGGAGTACTCTAAAACAAACCTGACCTCTCTAGGATATTCAGAAGCCAAGTTAAAAGCCCACAAAGGTGTAACTGGACGACTTCTTTAAAGTGACACCAGGCCCGGTGACCTTTGGGACATGGTTTGACCCCCTATAGGAATGTGCGATCATCATGAAACATTCAGATCACTAACAGCTCAATAGATTCTACCTTCTTGTAACGTTTCAGCCTGATTTGACCTTGTTTTCACACAAATGAACCCAGAATGATGTGAAATTGTGCTTCGTGCAACATAATTCTGGGTGCCATTTAAAAACCATAAGTGCTAATGACTCCATTCCTTTTTGTGGTTGTAGGGGCTGTTGATTGGAGTACACTAAAACAAACCCGACCTCTCTAGGATATTCAAAAGCCAAGTTATAAGCCCACAAAGGTGTAACTGGACTACTTCTTTAAAGTGACACCAGGCCCGGTGACCTTTGGGACATGGTTTGACCCCCTATAGGAATGTGCGATCATCATGAAACGTTCAGATCACTTACAACTCAATAGATTCTACCTTCTTGTAACGTTTCAGCCTGATTGGACCTTGTTTTCACACAAATGGACCCAGAATGATGTGAAATTGTGCTTGGTGCAACATAATTCTGGGTGCCATTTACAAACCATAAGTGCTAATGATTCCATTCCTTTTTGTGGTTGTAGGGGCTGTTGATTGGAGTACACTAAAACAAACCTGATCTCTCTAGGACATTCAGAAGCCAAGTTATAAGCCCGCAAATGTGTAACTGGACTACTTCTTTAAATTGACACCAGATCCGGTGACCTTTGGGACATGGTTTGACCCCCTTAGGAAAGTGCTATCATCATGAAACGTTCAGATCACTTACAACTCAATAGATTCTACCTTCCTGTAACGTTTCAGCCTGATTGGACCATGTTTTCACACAAATGAACCCAGAATGATGTGAAATTGTGCTTCGTGCAACATAACTCTGGGTGCCTTTAAAAATCATAAGTGCTAATGACTCCATTCCTTTTTGGGGTAATGAGTGCTGTTAATTGGAGAACTCTAAAACAAACCTGACCTCTCTAGGATATTCAGAAGCCAAGTTAAAAGCCCACAAAGGTGTAACTGGACTACTTCTTTAAATTGACACCAGGCCCGGTGACCTTTGGGACATGGTTTGACCCCCTTAGGAAAGTGCTATCATCATGAAACGTTCAGATCACTTACAACTCAATAGATTCTACCTTCCTGTAACGTTTCAGCCTGATTGGACCTTGTTTTCACACAAATGAACCCAGAATGATGTGAAATTGTGCTTCGTGCACCATAATTCTGGGTGCCATTTAAAAACCATAAGTGCTAATGACTCCATTCCTTTTTGGGGTAATGGGGGCTGTTAATTGGAGTACTCTAAAACAAACCTGACCTCTCTAGGACATTCAGAAGCCAAGTTATAAGCCCACAAAGGTGTAACTGGACTACTTCTTTAAAGTGACGCCAGGCCCGGTGACCTTTGGGACATGGTTTGACCCCCTATAGGAATGTGCGATCATCATGAAACGTTCAGATCACTTACAACTCAATAGATTCTACCTTCTTGTAACGTTTCAGCCTGATTGGACCTTGTTTTCACACAAATGGACCCAGAATGATGTGAAATTGTGCTTCGTGCAACATAATTCTGGGTGCCATTTCCAAACCATAAGTGCTAATGACTCCATTCCTTTTTGTGGGTGTAGGGGCTGTTGATTGGAGTACATTAAAACAAACCTGATCTCTCTAGGACATTCAGAAGCCAAGTTATAAGCCCACAAATGTGTAACTGGACTACTTCTTTAAAATGACACCAGATCCGGTTACCTTTGGGACATCGTTTGACCCCCTTAGGAAAGTGCTATCATCATGAAACATTCAGATCACTTATAACTCAATAGATTCTACCTTCCTGTAACGTTTCAGCCTGATTGGACCTTGTTTTCAAACAAATGAACCCAGAATGATGTGAAATTGTGCTTCGTGCAACATAATTCTGGGTGCCATTTAAAAACCATAAGTGCTAATGACTCCATTCCTTTTTGGGTTAATGGGGGCTGTTAATTGGAGTACTCTAAAAGAAACCTGACCTCTCTAGGATATTCAAAAGCCAAGTTACAAGCCAACAAAGGTGTAACTGGACTACTTCTTTAAAGTGACAGCAGGACCGGTGACCTCTGGGACATGGTTTGACCCCCTATAGGAATGTGCGATCTTCATGAAACGTTCAGATCACTTACAACTCAATAGATTCTACCTTCTTGTAACGTTTCAGCCTGATTGGACCTTGTTTTCACACAAATGGACCCAGAATGATATGAAATTGTGCTTCGTGCAACATAATTCTGGGTGCCATTTACAAACCATAAGTGCTAATGACTCCATTCCTTTTTGTGGTTGTTGGGGCTGTTGATTGGAGTACACTAAAACAAACCTGACCTCTCTAGGACATTCAGAAGCCAAGTTATAAGCCCACAAAGGTGTAACTGGACTACTTCTTTAAATTGACACCAGGCCCAGTGACCTTTGGGACATGGTTTTACCCCCTATAGGAATGTGCGATCATCATGAAACGTTCAGATCACTTACAACTCAATAGATTCTACCTTCTTGTAACGTTTCAGCCTGACTGGACATTGTTTTCACACAAATGGACCCAGAATGATGTGAAATTGTGCTTCTTGCAACATAATTCTGGGTGCCATTTACAAACCATAAGGGCTAATGACTCCATTCCTTTTTGTGGTTGTAGGGGCTGTTGATTGGAGTACACTAAAACAAACCTGATCCCACTAGGACATTCAGAAGCCAAGTTATAAGCCCACAAAGGTGTAACTGGACTACTTCTTTAAATTGACACCAGATCCGGTGACCTTTGGGACATGGTTTTACCCCCTATAGGAATGTTCGATCATCATGAAACGTTCAGATCACTTACAACTCAATAGATTATACCTTCTTGTAACGTTTCAGCCTGATTGGACATTGTTTTCACACAAATGGACCCAGAATGATGTGAAATTGTGCTTCGTGCAACATAATTCTGGGTGCCATTTACAAACTATAAGTTCTAATGACTCCATTCCTTTTTGTGGTTGTAGGGGCTGTTGATTGGAGTACACTAAAACAAACCTGATCTCTCTAGGACATTCATAAGCCAAGTTATAAGCCCACAAATGTGTAACTGGACTACTTCTTTAAATTGTCACCAGATCCGGTGACCTTTGGGACATGGTTTGACCCCCTATAGGAAAGTTCTATCATCATGAAACCTTCAGATCACTTACAACTCAATAGATTCTACCTTCCTGTAACGTTTCAGCCTGATTGGACCTTGTTTTCACACAAATGAACCCAGAATGATGTGAAATTGTGCTTCGTGCAACATAATTCTGGGTGCCATTTAAAAACCATAAGTGCTAATGACTCCATTCCTTTTTGAGGTAATAGGGGCTGTTAATTGGAGTACTCTAAACCAAACCTGACCTCTCTAGGATAATCAGAAGCCAAGTTATAAGCCCACAAATGTCTAAATGGACTACTTCTTTAAAGTGACACCAGGCCCAGTGACTTTTGGGACATGGTTTGACCCCCTATAGGAATGTGCGATCATCATGAAACGTTCAGATCCCTTACAACTCAATAGATTCTACCTTCCTGTAACGTTTAGGCCTGATTGGACCTTGTTTTCACACAAATGAACCCAGAATGATGTGAAATTGTGCTTCCTGCAACATAATTCTGGGTGCCATTTACAAACCTTATGCTAATGACTCCGTTCCTTTTTGTGGTTGTAGGGGCTGTTGATTGGAGTACACTAAAACAAACCTGACCTCTCTAGGATATTCAGAAGCCAAGTTATAAGCCCACAAAGGTGTAACTGGACCACTTCTTTTAATTTACACCAGATCCGGTGACCTTTGGGACATGGTTTGACCCCCTTAGGAAAGTGCTATCATCATGAAACGTTCAGATCACTTACAACTCAATAGATTCTACCTTCCTGTAACGTTTCCGCCTGATTGGACCTTGTTTTCACACAAATGAACCCAGAATGATGTGAAATTGTGCTTCGTGCAACATAATTCTGGGTGCCATTTAAAAACCATAAGCGCTAATGACTCCATTCCTATTTGGGGTAATGGGGGCTGTTAATTGGAGTACTCTAAAACAAACCTGACCTCTCTAGGATATTCAGAAGCCAAGTTATAAGCCCACAAATGTGTAACTGGACTACTTCTTTAAAGTGACACCAGGCCCGGTGACCTTTGGGACATGGTTTGACCCCCTATAGGAATGTGCGATCATCATGAAACGTTCAGATCACTTACAACTCAATAGATTCTACCTTCCTGTAACGTTTCAGCCTGATTGGACCTTGTTTTCACACAAATGGACCCAGAATGATGTGAAATTGTTCTTCGTGCAACATAATTCTGGGTGCCATTTACAAACCATAAGTGCTAATGACTCCATTCATTTTTGTGGTTGTAGGGGCTGTTGATTGGAGTACACTAAAACAAACCTGACCTCTCTAGGACATTCAGAAGCCAAGCTATAAGCCCACAAAGGTGTAACTGGACTACTTCTTTAAATTGACACCAGGCCCAGTGACCTTTGGGACATGGTTTTACCCCCTATAGGAATGTGCGATCATCATGAAACGTTCAGATCACTTACAACTCAATAGATTCTACCTTCTTGTAACGTTTCAGCCTGATTGGACATTGTTTTCACACAAATGGACCCAGAATGATGTGAAATTGTGCTTCTTGCAACATAATTCTGGGTGCCATTTACAAACCATAAGGGCTAATGACTCCATTCCTATTTGGGGTAATGGGGGCTGTTAATTGGAGTACTCTAAAACAAACCTGACCTCTCTAGGATATTCAGAAGCCAAGTTATAATCCCACAAATGTGTAACTGGACTACTTCTTTAAAGTGACACCAGGCCCGGTGACCTTTGGGACATGGTTTGACCCCCTATAGGAATGTGCGATCATCATGAAACGTTCAGATCACTTACAACTCAATAGATTCTACCTTCTTGTAACGTTTCAGCCTGATTGGACCTTGTTTTCACACAAATTGACCCAGAATGATGTGAAATTGTGCTTCTTGCAACATAATTCTGGGTGCCTTTTCCAAACCATAAGGGCTAATGACTCCATTCCTTTTTGTGGTTGTAGGGGCTGTTGAATGGAGTACACTAAAACAAACCTGATCTCTCTAGGACATTCAGAAGCCAAGTTATAAGCCCACAAAGGTGTAACTGGACTACTTCTTTAAATTGACACCAGATCCGGTGACCTTTGGGACATGGTTTGACCCCCTATAAGATTGTGCGATCATCATGAAACGTTCAGATCACTTACAACTCAATAGATTCTACCTTCCTGTAACGTTTCAGGCTGATTGGACCTTGTTTTCACAAAAATGAACCCAGAATGATGTGAAATTGTGCTTCGTGCAACATAATTCTGGGTGCCATTTAAAAACCATAAGTGCTAATGACTCCATTCCTTTTTGTGGATGTAGGGGCTGTTGATTGGAGTACACTAAAACAAATCTGATCTCTCTAGGACATTTAGAAGCCAAGTTATAAGCCCACAAAGGTGTAACTGGACTACTTCTTTAAATTGACACCAGATCCGGTGACCTTTGTTACATGGTTTGACCCCCTTAGGAAAGTGCTATCATCATGAAACATTCAGATCACTTACAACTCAATAGATTCTACCTTCCTGTAACGTTTCAGCCTGACTGGACCTTGCTTTCACACAAATGAACCCAGAATGATGTGAATTTGTGCTTCGTGCAACATAATTCTGGGTGCCATTTAAAAACCATAAGTGCTAATGACTCCATTCCTTTTTGGGGTTGTAGGGGCTGTTGATCTGAGTACGGAGTACACTAAAACAAGCCTGACCTCTCTAGGACATTCAGAAGCCAAGTTACAAGCCCACAAAGGTGTAACTGGACTACTTCTTTAAAGTGGCCTCAGGCCCGATGACCTTTGGGACATGGTTTGACCCCCTATAGGAATGTGCGATCATCATGAAACGTTCAGATCACTTACAACTCAATAGATTCTACCTTCTTGTAAAGTTTCAGCCTGATTGGACCTTGTTTTCACACAAATGAACCCAGAATGATGTGAAATTGTGCTTTGTGCCACATAATTCTGGGTGCCATTTACAAACCATAAGTGCTAATGACTCCATTCCTTTTTGTGGTTGTAGAGGCTGTTGATTGGAGTACATTAAAACAAACCTGATCTCTCTAGGACATTCAGAAGCCAAGTTATAAGCCCACAAAGGTGTAACTGGACTACTTCTTTAAATTGACACCAGATCCGGTGACCTTTGGGACATGGTTTGACCCCCTATAAGATTGTGCGATCATCATGAAACGTTCAGATCACTTACAACTCAATAGATTCTACCTTCCTGTAACGTTTCAGGCTGATTGGACCTTGTTTTCACACAAATGAACCCAGAATGATGTGAAATTGTGCTTCGTGCAACATAATTCTGGGTGCCATTTAAAAACCATAAGTGCTAATGACTCCATTCCTTTTTGTGGATGTAGGGGCTGTTGATTGGAGTACACTAAAACAAATCTGATCTCTCTAGGACATTTAGAAGCCAAGTTATAAGCCCACAAAGGTGTAACTGGACTACTTCTTTAAATTGACACCAGATCCGGTGACCTTTGTTACATGGTTTGACCCCCTTAGGAAAGTGCTATCATCATGAAACATTCAGATCACTTACAACTCAATAGATTCTACCTTCCTGTAACGTTTCAGCCTGACTGGACCTTGCTTTCACACAAATGAACCCAGAATGATGTGAATTTGTGCTTCGTGCAACATAATTCTGGGTGCCATTTAAAAACCATAAGTGCTAATGACTCCATTCCTTTTTGGGGTTGTAGGGGCTGTTGATCTGAGTACGGAGTACACTAAAACAAGCCTGACCTCTCTAGGACATTCAGAAGCCAAGTTACAAGCCCACAAAGGTGTAACTGGACTACTTCTTTAAAGTGGCCTCAGGCCCGATGACCTTTGGGACATGGTTTGACCCCCTATAGGAATGTGCGATCATCATGAAACGTTCAGATCACTTACAACTCAATAGATTCTACCTTCTTGTAAAGTTTCAGCCTGATTGGACCTTGTTTTCACACAAATGAACCCAGAATGATGTGAAATTGTGCTTTGTGCCACATAATTCTGGGTGCCATTTACAAACCATAAGTGCTAATGACTCCATTCCTTTTTGTGGTTGTAGAGGCTGTTGATTGGAGTACATTAAAACAAACCTGATCTCTCTAGGACATTCAGAAGCCAAGTTATAAGCCCACAAATGTGTAACTGGACTACTTCTTTAAATTGACACCGATCCGGTGACCTTTGGGACATGGTTATACCCCCTTAGGAATGTGCGATCATCATGAAACGTTCAGATCACTTACAACTCAATAGATTCTACCTTCCTGTAACGTTTCAACCTGATTGGACCTTGTTTTCACACAAATCCACCCAGAATGATGTGAAATGGTGCTTCATGCAACATAATTCTGGGTGCCATTTACAAATCATAAGTGCTAATGACTCCATTCCTTTTTGTGGTTGTAGGGGCTGTTGATTGGAGTACACTCAAACAAACCTGACCTCTCTAGGATATTCAGAAGCCAAGTTATAAGCCCACAAAGGTGTAACTGGACTACTTCTCTAAATTGACACCAGATCCGGTGACCTTTGGGACATGGTTTGACCCCCTTAGGAAAGCGCTATCATCATGAAACGTTCAGATCACTTACAACTCAATAGATTCTACCTTCCTGTAACGTTTCAGGCTGATTGGACCTTGTTTTCACACAAATGAACCCAGAATGATGTGAAATTGTGCTTCGTGCAACATAATTCTGGGTGCCATTTAAAAACCATAAGTGCTAATGACTCCATTCCTTTTTGTGGTTGTAGGGGCTGTTGATTAGAGTACACTAAAACAAATCTGATCTCTCTAGGACATTTAGAAGCCAAGTTATAAGCCCACAAAGCTGTAACTGGACTACTTCTTTAAATTGACACCAGATCCGGTGACATTTGTTACATGGTTTGACCCCCTTAGGAAAGTGCTATCATCATGAAACGTTCAGATCACTTACAACTCAATAGATTATACCTTCTTGTAACGTTTCAGCCTGATTGGACATTGTTTTCACACAAATGGACCCAGAATGATGTGAAATTGTGCTTCGTGCAACATAATTCTGGGTGCCATTTACAAACTATAAGTTCTAATGACTCCATTCCTTTTTGTGGTTGTAGGGGCTGTTGATTGGAGTACACTAAAACAAACCTGATCTCTCTAGGACATTCATAAGCCAAGTTATAAGCCCACAAATGTGTAACTGGACTACTTCTTTAAATTGTCACCAGATCCGGTGACCTTTGGGACATGGTTTGACCCCCTATAGGAAAGTTCTATCATCATGAAACCTTCAGATCACTTACAACTCAATAGATTCTACCTTCCTGTAACGTTTCAGCCTGATTGGACCTTGTTTTCACACAAATGAACCCAGAATGATGTGAAATTGTGCTTCGTGCAACATAATTCTGGGTGCCATTTAAAAACCATAAGTGCTAATGACTCCATTCCTTTTTGAGGTAATAGGGGCTGTTAATTGGAGTACTCTAAACCAAACCTGACCTCTCTAGGATAATCAGAAGCCAAGTTATAAGCCCACAAATGTCTAAATGGACTACTTCTTTAAAGTGACACCAGGCCCAGTGACTTTTGGGACATGGTTTGACCCCCTATAGGAATGTGCGATCATCATGAAACGTTCAGATCCCTTACAACTCAATAGATTCTACCTTCCTGTAACGTTTAGGCCTGATTGGACCTTGTTTTCACACAAATGAACCCAGAATGATGTGAAATTGTGCTTCCTGCAACATAATTCTGGGTGCCATTTACAAACCTTATGCTAATGACTCCGTTCCTTTTTGTGGTTGTAGGGGCTGTTGATTGGAGTACACTAAAACAAACCTGACCTCTCTAGGATATTCAGAAGCCAAGTTATAAGCCCACAAAGGTGTAACTGGACCACTTCTTTTAATTTACACCAGATCCGGTGACCTTTGGGACATGGTTTGACCCCCTTAGGAAAGTGCTATCATCATGAAACGTTCAGATCACTTACAACTCAATAGATTCTACCTTCCTGTAACGTTTCCGCCTGATTGGACCTTGTTTTCACACAAATGAACCCAGAATGATGTGAAATTGTGCTTCGTGCAACATAATTCTGGGTGCCATTTAAAAACCATAAGCGCTAATGACTCCATTCCTATTTGGGGTAATGGGGGCTGTTAATTGGAGTACTCTAAAACAAACCTGACCTCTCTAGGATATTCAGAAGCCAAGTTATAATCCCACAAATGTGTAACTGGACTACTTCTTTAAAGTGACACCAGGCCCGGTGACCTTTGGGACATGGTTTGACCCACTATAGGAATGTGCGATCATCATGAAACGTTCAGATCACTTACAACTCAATAGATTCTACCTTCCTGTAACGTTTCAGCCTGATTGGACCTTGTTTTCACACAAATGGACCCAGAATGATGTGAAATTGTTCTTCGTGCAACATAATTCTGGGTGCCATTTACAAACCATAAGTGCTAATGACTCCATTCATTTTTGTGGTTGTAGGGGCTGTTGATTGGAGTACACTAAAACAAACCTGACCTCTCTAGGACATTCAGAAGCCAAGCTATAAGCCCACAAAGGTGTAACTGGACTACTTCTTTAAATTGACACCAGGCCCAGTGACCTTTGGGACATGGTTTTACCCCCTATAGGAATGTGCGATCATCATGAAACGTTCAGATCACTTACAACTCAATAGATTCTACCTTCTTGTAACGTTTCAGCCTGATTGGACATTGTTTTCACACAAATGGACCCAGAATGATGTGAAATTGTGCTTCTTGCAACATAATTCTGGGTGCCATTTACAAACCATAAGGGCTAATGACTCCATTCCTATTTGGGGTAATGGGGGCTGTTAATTGGAGTACTCTAAAACAAACCTGACCTCTCTAGGATATTCAGAAGCCAAGTTATAATCCCACAAATGTGTAACTGGACTACTTCTTTAAAGTGACACCAGGCCCGGTGACCTTTGGGACATGGTTTGACCCCCTATAGGAATGTGCGATCATCATGAAACGTTCAGATCACTTACAACTCAATAGATTCTACCTTCTTGTAACGTTTCAGCCTGATTGGACCTTGTTTTCACACAAATTGACCCAGAATGATGTGAAATTGTGCTTCTTGCAACATAATTCTGGGTGCCTTTTCCAAACCATAAGGGCTAATGACTCCATTCCTTTTTGTGGTTGTAGGGGCTGTTGAATGGAGTACACTAAAACAAACCTGATCTCTCTAGGACATTCAGAAGCCAAGTTATAAGCCCACAAAGGTGTAACTGGACTACTTCTTTAAATTGACACCAGATCCGGTGACCTTTGGGACATGGTTTGACCCCCTATAAGATTGTGCGATCATCATGAAACGTTCAGATCACTTACAACTCAATAGATTCTACCTTCCTGTAACGTTTCAGGCTGATTGGACCTTGTTTTCACACAAATGAACCCAGAATGATGTGAAATTGTGCTTCGTGCAACATAATTCTGGGTGCCATTTAAAAACCATAAGTGCTAATGACTCCATTCCTTTTTGTGGATGTAGGGGCTGTTGATTGGAGTACACTAAAACAAATCTGATCTCTCTAGGACATTTAGAAGCCAAGTTATAAGCCCACAAAGGTGTAACTGGACTACTTCTTTAAATTGACACCAGATCCGGTGACCTTTGTTACATGGTTTGACCCCCTTAGGAAAGTGCTATCATCATGAAACATTCAGATCACTTACAACTCAATAGATTCTACCTTCCTGTAACGTTTCAGCCTGACTGGACCTTGCTTTCACACAAATGAACCCAGAATGATGTGAATTTGTGCTTCGTGCAACATAATTCTGGGTGCCATTTAAAAACCATAAGTGCTAATGACTCCATTCCTTTTTGGGGTTGTAGGGGCTGTTGATCTGAGTACGGAGTACACTAAAACAAGCCTGACCTCTCTAGGACATTCAGAAGCCAAGTTACAAGCCCACAAAGGTGTAACTGGACTACTTCTTTAAAGTGGCCTCAGGCCCGATGACCTTTGGGACATGGTTTGACCCCCTATAGGAATGTGCGATCATCATGAAACGTTCAGATCACTTACAACTCAATAGATTCTACCTTCTTGTAAAGTTTCAGCCTGATTGGACCTTGTTTTCACACAAATGAACCCAGAATGATGTGAAATTGTGCTTTGTGCCACATAATTCTGGGTGCCATTTACAAACCATAAGTGCTAATGACTCCATTCCTTTTTGTGGTTGTAGAGGCTGTTGATTGGAGTACATTAAAACAAACCTGATCTCTCTAGGACATTCAGAAGCCAAGTTATAAGCCCACAAAGGTGTAACTGGACTACTTCTTTAAATTGACACCAGATCCGGTGACCTTTGGGACATGGTTTGACCCCCTATAAGATTGTGCGATCATCATGAAACGTTCAGATCACTTACAACTCAATAGATTCTACCTTCCTGTAACGTTTCAGGCTGATTGGACCTTGTTTTCACACAAATGAACCCAGAATGATGTGAAATTGTGCTTCGTGCAACATAATTCTGGGTGCCATTTAAAAACCATAAGTGCTAATGACTCCATTCCTTTTTGTGGATGTAGGGGCTGTTGATTGGAGTACACTAAAACAAATCTGATCTCTCTAGGACATTTAGAAGCCAAGTTATAAGCCCACAAAGGTGTAACTGGACTACTTCTTTAAATTGACACCAGATCCGGTGACCTTTGTTACATGGTTTGACCCCCTTAGGAAAGTGCTATCATCATGAAACATTCAGATCACTTACAACTCAATAGATTCTACCTTCCTGTAACGTTTCAGCCTGACTGGACCTTGCTTTCACACAAATGAACCCAGAATGATGTGAATTTGTGCTTCGTGCAACATAATTCTGGGTGCCATTTAAAAACCATAAGTGCTAATGACTCCATTCCTTTTTGGGGTTGTAGGGGCTGTTGATCTGAGTACGGAGTACACTAAAACAAGCCTGACCTCTCTAGGACATTCAGAAGCCAAGTTACAAGCCCACAAAGGTGTAACTGGACTACTTCTTTAAAGTGGCCTCAGGCCCGATGACCTTTGGGACATGGTTTGACCCCCTATAGGAATGTGCGATCATCATGAAACGTTCAGATCACTTACAACTCAATAGATTCTACCTTCTTGTAAAGTTTCAGCCTGATTGGACCTTGTTTTCACACAAATGAACCCAGAATGATGTGAAATTGTGCTTTGTGCCACATAATTCTGGGTGCCATTTACAAACCATAAGTGCTAATGACTCCATTCCTTTTTGTGGTTGTAGAGGCTGTTGATTGGAGTACATTAAAACAAACCTGATCTCTCTAGGACATTCAGAAGCCAAGTTATAAGCCCACAAATGTGTAACTGGACTACTTCTTTAAATTGACACCGATCCGGTGACCTTTGGGACATGGTTATACCCCCTTAGGAATGTGCGATCATCATGAAACGTTCAGATCACTTACAACTCAATAGATTCTACCTTCCTGTAACGTTTCAACCTGATTGGACCTTGTTTTCACACAAATCCACCCAGAATGATGTGAAATGGTGCTTCATGCAACATAATTCTGGGTGCCATTTACAAATCATAAGTGCTAATGACTCCATTCCTTTTTGTGGTTGTAGGGGCTGTTGATTGGAGTACACTCAAACAAACCTGACCTCTCTAGGATATTCAGAAGCCAAGTTATAAGCCCACAAAGGTGTAACTGGACTACTTCTCTAAATTGACACCAGATCCGGTGACCTTTGGGACATGGTTTGACCCCCTTAGGAAAGCGCTATCATCATGAAACGTTCAGATCACTTACAACTCAATAGATTCTACCTTCCTGTAACGTTTCAGGCTGATTGGACCTTGTTTTCACACAAATGAACCCAGAATGATGTGAAATTGTGCTTCGTGCAACATAATTCTGGGTGCCATTTAAAAACCATAAGTGCTAATGACTCCATTCCTTTTTGGGGTTGTAGGGGCTGTTGATCTGAGTACGGAGTACACTAAAACAAGCCTGACCTCTCTAGGACATTCAGAAGCCAAGTTACAAGCCCACAAAGGTGTAACTGGACTACTTCTTTAAAGTGGCACCAGGCCCGATGACCTTTGGGACATGGTTTGACCCCCTATAGGAATGTGCGATCATCATGAAACGTTCAGATCACTTACAACTCAATAGATTCTACCTTCTTGTAAAGTTTCAGCCTGATTGGACCTTGTTTTCACACAAATGAACCCAGAATAATGTGAAATTGTGCTTCGTGCCACATAATTCTGGGTGCCATTTACAAACCATAAGTGCTAATGACTCCATTCCTTTTTGTGGTTGTAGGGTCTGTTGATTGGAGTACACTAAAACAAACCTGACCTCTCTAGGACATTTAGAAGCCAAGTTATAAGCCCACAAAGGTGTAACTGGACTACTTCTTTAAATTGACACCAGAGCCGGTGACCTTTGGGACATGGTTTGACCCCCTTAGGAAAGTGCTATCATCATGAAACGTTCAGATCACTTACAACTCAATAGATTCTACCTTCCTGTAACGTTTCAGCCTGATTGGACCGTGTTTTCACACAAATGAACCCAGAATGATGTGAAATTGTGCTTCGTGCAACATAATTCTGGGTGCCATTTAAAAACCATAAGCGCTAATGACTCCATTCCTATTTGGGGTAATGGGGGCTGTTATTGGAGTACTCTAAAACAAACCTGACCTCTCTAGGATATTCAGAAGCCAAGTTATAATCCCACAAATGTGTAACTGGACTACTTCTTTAAATTGACACCAGGCCCGGTGACCTTTGGGACATGGTTTGACCCCCTATAGGAATGTGCGATCATCATGAAACGTTCAGATCACTTACAACTCAACAGATTCTACCTTCTTGTAACGTTTCAGCCTGATTGGACCTTGTTTTCACACAAATGAACCCAGAATGATGTGAAATTGTGCTTCGTGCAACATAATTCTGGGTGCCATTTAAAAACCATAAGTGCTAATGACTCCATTCCTTTTTGTGGTTGTAGGGGCTGTTGATTGGAGTACACTAAAACAAATCTGATCTCTCTAGGACATTTAGAAGCCAAGTTATAAGCCCACAAAGGTGTAACTGGACTACTTCTTTAAATTGACACCAGATCCGGTGACCTTTGTTACATGGTTTGACCCCCTTAGGAAAGTGCTATCATCATGAAACATTCAGATCACTTACAACTCAATAGATTCTACCTTTCTGTAACGTTTCAGCCTGACTGGACCTTGTTTTCACACAAATGAACCCAGAATGATGTGAAATTGTGCTTCGTGCAACATAATTCTGGGTGCCATTTAAAAACCATAAGTGCTAATGACTCCATTCCTTTTTGGGGTTGTAGGGGCTGTTGATCTGAGTACGGAGTACACTAAAACAAGCCTGACCTCTCTAGGACATTCAGAAGCCAAGTTACAAGCCCACAAAGGTGTAACTGGACTAATTCTTTAAAGTGGCACCAGGCCCGATGACCTTTGGGACATGGTTTGACCCCCTATAGGAATGTGCGATCATCATGAAACGTTCAGATCACTTACAACTCAATAGATTCTACCTTCTTGTAAAGTTTCAGCCTGATTGGACCTTGTTTTCACACAAATGAACCCAGAATGATGTGAAATTGTGCTTCGTGCCACATAATTCTGGGTGCCATTTACAAACCATAAGTGCTAATGACTCCATTCCTTTTTGTGGTTGTAGGGGCTGTTGATTGGAGTACACTAAAACAAACCTGACCTCTCTAGGACATTCAGAAGCCAAGTTATAAGCCCACAAAGGTGTAACTGGACTACTTCTTTAAGGTGACAAAAGGCCCGGTGACCTTTGGGACATGGTTTGACCCCCTATAGGAATGTGCGATCATCATGAAACGTTCAGATCACTTACAACTCAATAGATTCTACCTTCTTGTAACGTTTCAGCCTGATTGGACCTTGTTTTCACACAAATTGACCCAGAATGATGTGAAATTGTGCTTCTTGCAACATAATTCTGGGTGCCTTTTCCAAACCATAAGGGCTAATGACTCCATTCCTTTTTGTGGTTGTAGGGGCTGTTGAATGGAGTACACTAAAACAAACCTGATCTCTCTAGGACATTCAGAAGCCAAGTTATAAGCCCACAAAGGCGTAACTGGACTACTTCTTTAAATTGACACCAGATCCGGTGACCTTTGGGACATGGTTTGACCCCCTATAAGAATGTGCGATCATCATGAAACGTTCAGATCACTTACAACTCAATAGATTCTACCTTCCTGTAACGTTTCAGGCTGATTGGACCTTGTTTTCACACAAATGAACCCAGAATGATGTGAAATTGTGCTTCGTGCAACATAATTCTGGGTGCCATTTAAAAACCATAAGTGCTAATGACTCCATTCCTTTTTGTGGTTGTAGGGGCTGTTGATTGGAGTACACTAAAACAAATCTGATCTCTCTAGGACATTTAGAAGCCAAGTTATAAGCCCACAAAGGTGTAACTGGACTACTTCTTTAAATTGACACCAGATCCGGTGACCTTTGTTACATGGTTTGACCCCCTTAGGAAAGTGCTATCATCATGAAACATTCAGATCACTTACAACTCAATAGATTCTACCTTCCTGTAACGTTTCAGCCTGACTGGACCTTGCTTTCACACAAATGAACCCAGAATGATGTGAATTTGTGCTTCGTGCAACATAATTCTGGGTGCCATTTAAAAACCATAAGTGCTAATGACTCCATTCCTTTTTGGGGTTGTAGGGGCTGTTGATCTGAGTACGGAGTACACTAAAACAAGCCTGACCTCTCTAGGACATTCAGAAGCCAAGTTACAAGCCCACAAAGGTGTAACTGGACTACTTCTTTAAAGTGGCCTCAGGCCCGATGACCTTTGGGACATGGTTTGACCCCCTATAGGAATGTGCGATCATCATGAAACGTTCAGATCACTTACAACTCAATAGATTCTACCTTCTTGTAAAGTTTCAGCCTGATTGGACCTTGTTTTCACACAAATGAACCCAGAATGATGTGAAATTGTGCTTCGTGCCACATAATTCTGGGTGCCATTTACAAACCATAAGTGCTAATGACTCCATTCCTTTTTGTGGTTGTAGAGGCTGTTGATTGGAGTACATTAAAACAAACCTGATCTCTCTAGGACATTCAGAAGCCAAGTTATAAGCCCACAAATGTGTAACTGGACTACTTCTTTAAATTGACACCGATCCGGTGACCTTTGGGACATGGTTATACCCCCTTAGGAATGTGCGATCATCATGAAACGTTCAGATCACTTACAACTCAATAGATTCTACCTTCCTGTAACGTTTCAACCTGATTGGACCTTGTTTTCACACAAATCCACCCAGAATGATGTGAAATTGTGCTTCATGCAACATAATTCTGGGTGCCATTTACAAATCATAAGTGCTAATGACTCCATTCCTTTTTGTGGTTGTAGGGGCTGTTGATTGGAGTACACTCAAACAAACCTGACCTCTCTAGGATATTCAGAAGCCAAGTTATAAGCCCACAAAGGTGTAACTGGACTACTTCTCTAAATTGACACCAGATCCGGTGACCTTTGGGACATGGTTTGACCCCCTTAGGAAAGCGCTATCATCATGAAACGTTCAGATCACTTACAACTCAATAGATTCTACCTTCCTGTAACGTTTCAGGCTGATTGGACCTTGTTTTCACACAAATGAACCCAGAATGATGTGAAATTGTGCTTCGTGCAACATAATTCTGGGTGCCATTTAAAAACCATAAGTGCTAATGACTCCATTCCTTTTTGTGGTTGTAGGGGCTGTTGATTAGAGTACACTAAAACAAATCTGATCTCTCTAGGACATTTAGAAGCCAAGTTATAAGCCCACAAAGGTGTAACTGGACTACTTCTTTAAATTGACACCAGATCCGGTGACATTTGTTACATGGTTTGACCCCCGTAGGAAAGTGCTATCATCATGAAACATTCAGATCACTTACAACTCAATAGATTCTACCTTCCTGTAACGTTTCAGCCTGACTGGACCTTGTTTTCACACAAATGAACCCAGAATGATGTGAAATTGTGCTTCGTGCAACATAATTCTGGGTGCCATTTAAAAACCATAAGTGCTAATGACTCCATTCCTTTTTGGGGTTGTAGGGGCTGTTGATCTGAGTACGGAGTACACTAAAACAAGCCTGACCTCTCTAGGACATTCAGAAGCCAAGTTACAAGCCCACAAAGGTGTAACTGGACTACTTCTTTAAAGTGGCACCAGGCCCGATGACCTTTGGGACATGGTTTGACCCCCTATAGGAATGTGCGATCATCATGAAACGTTCAGATCACTTACAACTCAATAGATTCTACCTTCTTGTAAAGTTTCAGCCTGATTGGACCTTGTTTTCACACAAAT
Organism: Nothobranchius furzeri; assembly: GCF_043380555.1. Classification (NCBI taxonomy): domain Eukaryota; kingdom Metazoa; phylum Chordata; class Actinopteri; order Cyprinodontiformes; family Nothobranchiidae; genus Nothobranchius; species Nothobranchius furzeri. Next base: position 24,650,830 of record NC_091743.1, read on the forward strand.
GAACCCAGAATAATGTGAAATTGTGCTTCGTGCCACATAATTCTGGGTGCCATTTACAAACCATAAGTGCTAATGACTCCATTCCTTTTTGTGGTTGTAGGGGCTGTTGATTGGAGTAAACTAAAACAAACCTGACCTCTCTAGGACATTTAGAAGCCAAGTTATAAGCCCACAAAGGTGTAACTGGACTACTTCTTTAAATTGACACCAGAGCCGGTGACCTTTGGGACATGGTTTGACCCCCTTAGGAAAGTGCAATCATCATGAAACGTTCAGATCACTTACAACTCAATAGATTCTACCTTCCTGTAACGTTTCAGCCTGATTGGACCGTGTTTTCACACAAATGAACCCAGAATGATGTGAAATTGTGCTTCGTGCAACATAATTCTGGGTGCCATTTAAAAACCATAAGCGCTAATGACTCCATTCCTATTTGGGGTAATGGGGGCTGTTATTGGAGTACTCTAAAACAAACCTGACCTCTCTAGGATATTCAGAAGCCAAGTTATAATCCCACAAATGTGTAACTGGACTACTTCTTTAAATTGACACCAGGCCCGGTGACCTTTGGGACATGGTTTGACCCCCTATAGGAATGTGCGATCATCATGAAACGTTCAGATCACTTACAACTCAACAGATTCTACCTTCTTGTAACGTTTCAGCCTGATTGGACCTTGTTTACACACAAATCGACCCAGAATGATGTGAAATTGTGCTTCGTGCAACATAATTCTGGGTGCCATTTACAAATCATAAGTGCTAATGACTCCATTCCTTTTTGTGGTTGTAGGGGCTGTTGATTGGAGTACACTCAAACAAACCTGACCTCTCTAGGATATTCAGAAGCCAAGTTATAAGCCCACAAAGGTGTAACTGGACTACTTCTCTAAATTGACACCAGATCCGGTGACCTTTGGGACATGGTGTGACCCCCTTAGGAAAGCGCTATCATCATGAAACGTTCAGATCACTTACAACTCAATAGATTCTACCTTCCTGTAACGTTTCAGGCTGATTGGACCTTGTTTTCACACAAATGAACCCAGAATGATGTGAAATTGTGCTTCGTGCAACATAATTCTGGGTGCCATTTAAAAACCATAAGTGCTAATGACTCCATTCCTATTTGTGGTTGTAGGGGCTGTTGATTGGAGTACACTAAAACAAATCTGATCTCTCTAGGACATTTAGAAGCCAAGTTATAAGCCCACAAAGGTGTAACTGGACTACTTCTTTAAATTGACACCAGAGCCGGTGACCTTTGTTACATGGTTTGACCCCCTTAGGAAAGTGCTATCATCATGAAACGTTCAGATCACTTACAACTCAATAGATTCTACCTTTCTGTAACGTTTCAGCCTGACTGGACCTTGTTTTCACACAAATGAACCCAGAAAGATGTGAAATTGTGCTTCGTGCAACATAATTCTGGGTGCCATTTAAAAACCATAAGTGCTAATGACTCCATTCCTTTTTGGGGTTGTAGGGGCTGTTGATCTGAGTACGGAGTACACTAAAACAAGCCTGACCTCTCTAGGACATTCAGAAGCCAAGTTACAAGCCCACAAAGGTGTAACTGGACTAATTCTTTAAAATGGCACCAGGCCCGATGACCTTTGGGACATGGTTTGACCCCCTATAGGAATGTGCGATCATCATGAAACGTTCAGATCACTTACAACTCAATAGATTCTACCTTCTTGTAAAGTTTCAGCCTGATTGGACCTTGTTTTCACACAAATGAACCCAGAATGATGTGAAATTGTGCTTCGTGCCACATAATTCTGGGTGCCATTTACAAACCATAAGTGCTAATGACTCCATTCCTTTTTGTGGTTGTAGGGGCTGTTGATTGGAGTACACTAAAACAAACCTGATCTCTCTAGGACATTCAGAAGCCAAGTTATAAGCCCACAAAGGTGTAACTGGACTACTTCTTTAAGGTGACAAAAGGCCCGGTGACCTTTGGGACATGATTTTACTCCCTATAGGAATGTGCGATCATCATGAAACATTCAGATCAATTACAACTCAATAGATTCTACCTTCTTGTAACGTTTCAGCCTGATTGGACCTTGTTTTCACACAAATGGACCCAGAATGATGTGAAATTGTGATTCGTGCAACATAATTCTGGGTGCCATTTAAGAACCATAAGTGCTAATGACTCCATTCCTTTTTGTGGTTGTAGGGGCTGTTGATTGGAGTACACTAAAACAAACCTGACCTCTCTAGGACATTCAGAAGCCAAGTTATAAGCCCACAAAGGTGTAACTGGACTACTTCTTTAAAGTGACACCAGGCCCGGTGACCTTTGGGACATGGTTTGACCCCCTTAGGAAAGTGTTATCATCATGAAAAGTTCAGATCACTTACAACTCAATAGATTCTACCTTCTTGTAACGTTTCAGCCTGATTGGACCTTGTTTTCACACAAATGGACCCAGAATGATGTCAAATTGTGCTTCGTGCAACATAATTCTGGGTACCATTTACAAACCATAAGTGCTAATGACTCCATTCCTTTTTGTGGTTGTAGGGGCTGTTGATTGGAGTACACTAAAACAAACCTGACCTCTCTAGGACATTCAGAAGCCAAGTTATAAGCCCACAAAAGTGTAACTGGACTACTTCTTTAAAGTGACACCAGGCCCGGTGACCTTTGGCACATGGTTTGACCCTCTATAGGAATGTGCGATCATCATGAAATGTTCAGATCACTTACAACTATATAGATTCTACCTTCTTGTAACGTTTCAGCCTGATTGGACCTTGTTTTCACACAAATGGACCCAGAATGATGTGAAATTGTGCTTCGTGCAACATAATTATGGGTGCCATTTCCAAACCATAAGTGCTAATGACTCCATTCCTTTTTGGGGTAATGGGGGCTGTTAATTGGAGTACTCTAAATTAAACCTGACCTCTCTAGGATATTCAGAAGCCAAGTTATAAGCCCGCAAAGGTGTAACTGCACTACTTCTTTAAAGTGACACCAGGCCCGGTGACCTTTGGGACATGGTTTGACCCCCTTAGGAATGTGCGATCATCATGAAACGTTCAGATCACTTACAACTCAATAGATTCTACCTTCTTGTAACGTTTCAGCCTGATTGGACCTTGTTTTTACACAAATGGGCCCAGAATGATGTGACATTGTGCTTCTTGCCACATAATTCTGGGTGCCATTTACAAACCATAAGTGCTAATGACTCCATTCCTTTTTGTGGTTGTAGGGGCTGTTAATTGGAGTACACTAAAACAAACCTGATCTCTCTAGGACATTCAGAAGCCAAGTTATAAGCCCACAAATGTGTAACTGGACTACTTCTTTAAATTGACACCAGATCCGGTGACCTTTGGGACATGGTTTGACCCCCTATAGGAATGTGCGATCATCATGAAACGTTCAGATCACTTACAACTCAATAGATTCTACCTTCCTGTAACATTTCAGCCTGATTGGACCTTGTTTTCACACAAATGAACCCAGAATGATGTGAAATTGTGCTTCGTGCAACATAATTCTGGGTGCCATTTAAAAACCATAAGTGCTAATGACTCCATTCCTTTTTGTGGTTGTAGGGGCTGTTGATTGGAGTATACTAAAACAAACCTGATCTCTCTAGGACATTCAGAAGCCAAGTTATAAGCCCACAAATGTGTAACTAGACTACTTCTTTAAATTGACACCAGATCCGGTGACCTTTGGGACATGGTTTGACCCCCTTAGGAATGTGCGATCATCATGAAATGTTCAGATCACTTACAACTCAATAGATTCTACCTTCTTGTAACGTTTAAGCCTGATTGGACCTTGTTTTCACACAAATGGACCCAGAATGTTGTGAAATTGTGCTTCGTGCAACATAATTCTGGGTGCCATTTACAAACCATAAGTGCTAATGACTCCATTCCTTTTAGTGGTTGTAGGGGCTGTTGATTGGAGTACACTAAAACAAACCTGATCTCTCTAGGACATTCAGAAGCCAAGTTATAAGCCCACAAATGTGTAACTGGACTTCTTCTTTAAAGTGACACCAGGCCCGGTGTCCTTTGGGACATGTTTTGACCCCCTATAGGAATGTGCTATCATCAGGAAACGTTCAGATCACTTACAACTCAATAGATTCTACCTTCCTGTAACGTTTCTGCCTGATTGGACCTTGTTTTCACACAAATGAACCCAGAATGATGTGAAATTGTGCTTCGTGCAACATAATTCTGGGTGCCATTTACAAACCATAAGTGCTAATGACTCCATTCCTTTTTGTGGTTGTAGGGGCTGTTGATTGGAGTACATTAAAACAAACCTGACCTCTCTAGGGCATTCAGAAGCCAAGTTATAAGCCCACAAATGTGTAACTGGACTACTTCTTTAAATTGACACCAGGCCCGGTGACCTTTGGGACATGGTTTGACCCCCTATAGGAATGTGCGATCATCATGAAATGTTCAGATCACTTACAACTCAATAGATTCTACCTTCTTGTAACGTTTCAGCCTGATTGGACCTTGTTTTCACACAAATGGACCCAGAATGTTGTGAAATTGTGCTTCGTGCAACATAATTCTGGGTGCCATTTACAAACCATAAGTGCTAATGACTCCATTCCTTTTAGTGGTTGTAGGGGCTGTTGATTGGAGTACACTAAAACAAACCTGATCTCTCTAGGACATTCAGAAGCCAAGTTATAAGCCCACAAATGTGTAACTGGACTTCTTCTTTAAAGTGACACCAGGCCCGGTGTCCTTTGGGACATGTTTTGACCCCCTATAGGAATGTGCTATCATCATGAAACGTTCAAATCACTTACAACTCATAAGATTCTACCTTCCTGTAACGTTTCAGCCTGATTGGACCTTGTTTTCACACAAATGAACCCAGAATGATGTGAAATTGTGCTTCGTGCAACATAATTCTGGGTGCCATTTAAAAACCATAAGTGCTAATGACTCCATTCCTTTTTGTGGTTGTAGGGGCTGTTGATTGGAGTACACTAAAACAAACCTGACCTCTCTAGGACATTCAGAAGCCAAGTTATAAGCCCCTAAAGGTGTAACTGGACTACTTCTTTAAAGTGACACCAGGCACGGTCACCTTTGGGACATGGTTTGACCCCCTATAGGAATGTGCGATCATCATGAAACGTTCAGATCACTTACAACTCAATAGATTCTACCTTCTTGTAACGTTTCAGCCTGATTGGACCTTGTTTTCACACAAATGAACCCAGAATGATGTGAAATTGTGCTTCGTGCAACATAATTCTGGGTGCCAATTCATAAACCATAAGTGCTAATGACTCCATTCCTTTTTGTGGTTGTAGGGGCTGTTGATTGGAGTACACTAAAACAAACCTAACCTCTCTAGGACATTCAGAAACCAAGTTATAAGCCCCACAAAGATGTAACTGGACTACTTCTTTAAAGTGACACCAGGCCCGGTGACCTTTGGGACATGGTTTTACCCCCTATAGGAATGTGCGATCATCTTGAAACGTTCAGATCACTTACAACTCAATAGATTCTACCTTCTTGTAACGTTTCAGCCTGATTGGACCTTGTTTTCACACAAATGAACCCAGAATGATGTGAAATTGTGCTTCGTGCAACAAAATTCTGGGTGCCAATTACAAACCATAAGTGCTAATGACTCCATTCCTTTTTGTGGTTGTAGGGGCTGTTGATTGGAGTACACTAAAACAAACCTAACCTCTCTAGGACATTCAGAAGCCAAGTTATAAGCCCACAAAGATGTAACTGGACTACTTCTTTAAAGTGACACCAGGCCCAATGACCTTTGGGACATGGTTTTACCCCCTATAGGAATGTGCGATCATCTTGAAATGTTCAGATCACTTACAACTCAATAGATTCTACCTTCCTGTAACGTTTTATCCTGATTGGACCTTGTTTTCACACAAATGGACCCCGAATGATGTGAAATTGTGCTTCGTGCAACATAATTCTGGGTGCCATTTACAAACCATAAGTGCTAATGACTCCATTCCTTTTTGTGGTTGTAGGGGCTGTTGATTGGAGTACACTAAAACAAACCTGACCTCTCTAGGACATTCAGAAGCCAAGTTATAAGCCCACAAATGTGTAACTGGACTACTTCTTTAAAGTGACACCAGGCCCGGTGACCTTTGGAACATGGTTTGACCCCCTATAGGAATGTGCGATCATCATGAAACGTTCAGATCACTTACAACTCAATAGATTCTACCTTCTTGTAACGTTTCAGCCTGATTGGACCTTGTTTTCACACAAATGGACCCAAAATGATGTGAAATTGTGCTTCGTGCAACATAATTCTGGGTGCCATTTACAAACCATAAGAGCTAATGACTCCATTCCTTTTTGTGGTTGTAGGGGCTGTTGATTGGAGTACACTAAAACAAACCTGATCTCTCTAGGACATTCAGAAGCCAAGTTATAAGCCCACAAAGGTGTAACTGGACTACTTCTTTAAAGTGACACCAGGCCCGGTGACCTTTGGGACATGGTTTGACCCCCTATAGGAATGTGCGATCATCATGAAACGTTCAGATCACTTACAACTCAATAGATTCTACCTTCTTGTAACGTTTCAGCCTGATTGGACCTTGTTTTCACACTAATGAACCCAGAATGATGTGAAATTGTGCTTCGTGCAACATAATTCTGGGTGCCATTTAAAAGCCATAAGTGCTAATGACTCCATTCCTTTTTGTGGTTGTAGGGGCTGTTGATTGGAGTACACTAAAACAAACCTGATCGCTCTAGGACATTAAGAAGCCAAGTTATAAGCCCACAAATGTGTAACTGGACTACTTCTTTAAATTGACACCAGGCCCGGTGACCTTTGGGACATGGTTTGACCCCCTATAGGAATGTGCGATCATCATGAAATGTTCAGATCACTTACAACTCAATAGATTCTACCTTCTTGTAACGTTTCAGCCTGATTGGACCTTGTTTTCACACAAATGGACCCAGAATGTTGTGAAATTGTGCTTCGTGCAACATAATTCTGGGTGCCATTTACAAACCATAAGTGCTAATGACTCCATTCCTTTTAGTGGTTGTAGGGGCTGTTGATTGGAGTACACTAAAACAAACCTGATCTCTCTAGGACATTCAGAAGCCAAGTTATAAGCCCACAAATGTGTAACTGGACTTCTTCTTTAAAGTGACACCAGGCCCGGTGTCCTTTGGGACATGTTTTGACCCCCTATAGGAATGTGCTATCATCATGAAACGTTCAAATCACTTACAACTCATAAGATTCTACCTTCCTGTAACGTTTCAGCCTGATTGGACCTTGTTTTCACACAAATGAACCCAGAATGATGTGAAATTGTGCTTCGTGCAACATAATTCTGGGTGCCATTTAAAAACCATAAGTGCTAATGACTCCATTCCTTTTTGTGGTTGTAGGGGCTGTTGATTGGAGTACACTAAAACAAACCTGACCTCTCTAGGACATTCAGAAGCCAAGTTATAAGCCCCTAAAGGTGTAACTGGACTACTTCTTTAAAGTGACACCAGGCACGGTCACCTTTGGGACATGGTTTGACCCCCTATAGGAATGTGCGATCATCATGAAACGTTCAGATCACTTACAACTCAATAGATTCTACCTTCTTGTAACGTTTCAGCCTGATTGGACCTTGTTTTCACACAAATGAACCCAGAATGATGTGAAATTGTGCTTCGTGCAACATAATTCTGGGTGCCAATTCATAAACCATAAGTGCTAATGACTCCATTCCTTTTTGTGGTTGTAGGGGCTGTTGATTGGAGTACACTAAAACAAACCTAACCTCTCTAGGACATTCAGAAACCAAGTTATAAGCCCCACAAAGATGTAACTGGACTACTTCTTTAAAGTGACACCAGGCCCGGTGACCTTTGGGACATGGTTTTACCCCCTATAGGAATGTGCGATCATCTTGAAACGTTCAGATCACTTACAACTCAATAGATTCTACCTTCTTGTAACGTTTCAGCCTGATTGGACCTTGTTTTCACACAAATGAACCCAGAATGATGTGAAATTGTGCTTCGTGCAACAAAATTCTGGGTGCCAATTACAAACCATAAGTGCTAATGACTCCATTCCTTTTTGTGGTTGTAGGGGCTGTTGATTGGAGTACACTAAAACAAACCTAACCTCTCTAGGACATTCAGAAGCCAAGTTATAAGCCCACAAAGATGTAACTGGACTACTTCTTTAAAGTGACACCAGGCCCAATGACCTTTGGGACATGGTTTTACCCCCTATAGGAATGTGCGATCATCTTGAAATGTTCAGATCACTTACAACTCAATAGATTCTACCTTCCTGTAACGTTTTATCCTGATTGGACCTTGTTTTCACACAAATGGACCCCGAATGATGTGAAATTGTGCTTCGTGCAACATAATTCTGGGTGCCATTTACAAACCATAAGTGCTAATGACTCCATTCCTTTTTGTGGTTGTAGGGGCTGTTGATTGGAGTACACTAAAACAAACCTGACCTCTCTAGGACATTCAGAAGCCAAGTTATAAGCCCACAAATGTGTAACTGGACTACTTCTTTAAAGTGACACCAGGCCCGGTGACCTTTGGAACATGGTTTGACCCCCTATAGGAATGTGCGATCATCATGAAACGTTCAGATCACTTACAACTCAATAGATTCTACCTTCTTGTAACGTTTCAGCCTGATTGGACCTTGTTTTCACACAAATGGACCCAAAATGATGTGAAATTGTGCTTCGTGCAACATAATTCTGGGTGCCATTTACAAACCATAAGAGCTAATGACTCCATTCCTTTTTGTGGTTGTAGGGGCTGTTGATTGGAGTACACTAAAACAAACCTGATCTCTCTAGGACATTCAGAAGCCAAGTTATAAGCCCACAAAGGTGTAACTGGACTACTTCTTTAAAGTGACACCAGGCCCGGTGACCTTTGGGACATGGTTTGACCCCCTATAGGAATGTGCGATCATCATGAAACGTTCAGATCACTTACAACTCAATAGATTCTACCTTCTTGTAACGTTTCAGCCTGATTGGACCTTGTTTTCACACTAATGAACCCAGAATGATGTGAAATTGTGCTTCGTGCAACATAATTCTGGGTGCCATTTAAAAGCCATAAGTGCTAATGACTCCATTCCTTTTTGTGGTTGTAGGGGCTGTTGATTGGAGTACACTAAAACAAACCTGATCGCTCTAGGACATTAAGAAGCCAAGTTATAAGCCCACAAATGTGTAACTGGACAACTTCTTTAAATTGACACCAGATCCGGTGACCTTTGGGACATGGTTTGACCCCCTTAGGAAAGTGCTATCATCATGAAACGTTCAGATCACTTACAACTCAATAGATTCTACCTTCCTGTAACGTTTCAGCCTGATTGGACCTTGTTTTCACACAAATGGACCCAGAATGATGTGAAATAGTGCTTCGTGCAACATAATTCTGGGTGCCATTTACAAACCATAAGTGCTAATGACTCCATTCCTTTTTGTGGTTGTAGGGGCTGTTGATTGGAGTACACTAAAATAAACCTGATCTCTCTAGGACATTCAGAAGCCAAGTTATAAGCCCACAAATGTGTAACTGGACTACTTCTTTAAATTGACACCAGATTTGGTGACCTTTGGGACATGGTTTGACCCCCTTAGGAAAGTGCTATCATCATTAAACGTTCAGATCACTTACAACTCAATAGATTCTACCTTCCTGTAACGTTTCAGCCTGATTGGACCTTGTTTTCACACAAATGAACCGAGAATGATGTGAAATTGTGCTTCGTGCAACATAATTCTGGGTGCCATTTACAAACCATAAGTGCTAATGACTCCATTCCTTTTTGTGGTTGTAGGGGCTGTAGATTGGAGTACACTAAAACAAACCTAACCTCTCTAGGACATTCAGAAGCCAAGTTATAAGCCCACAAAGGTGTAACTGGACTACTTCTTTAAATTGACACCAGGCCCAATGACCTTTGGGACATGGTTTTACCCCCTATAGGAATGTGCGATCATCTTGAAATGTTCAGATCACTTACAACTCAATAGATTCTACCTTCCTGTAACGTTTCAGCCTGATTGGACCTTGTTTTCACACAAATGGACCCCGAATGATGTGAAATTGTGCTTCGTGCAACATAATTCTGGGTGCCATTTACAAACCATAAGTGCTAATGACTCCATTCCTTTTTGTGGTTGTAGGGGCTGTTGATTGGAGTACATTAAAACAAACCTAACCTCTCTAGGACATTCAGAAGCCAAGTTATAAGCCCACAAAGATGTAACTAGACTACTTCTTTAAAGTGACACCAGGCCCAATGACCTTTGGGACATGGTTTTACCCCCTATAGGAATGTGCGATCATCTTGAAATGTTCAGATCACTTACAACTCAATAGATTCTACCTTCCTGTAACGTTTCAGCCTGATTGGACCTTGTTTTCAGATAAATGGACCCCGAATGATGTGAAATAGTGCTTCGTGCAACATAATTTTGGGTGCCATGTACAAACCATAAGTGCTAATGACTCCATTCCTTTTTGTGGTTGTAGGGGCTGTTGATTGGCGTACACTAAAACAAACCTGACCTCTCTAGGACATTCAGAAGCCAAGTTATAAGCCCACAAAGATGTAACTGGACTACTTCTTTAAAGTGACACCAGGCCCGGTGACCTTTGGGACATGGTTTTACCCCCTATAGGAATGTGCGATCATCTTGAAACGTTCAGATCACTTACAACTCAATAGATTCTACCTTCTTGTAACGTTTCAGCCTGATTGGACCTTGTTTTCACACTAATGAACCCAGAATGATGTGAAATTGTGCTTCGTGCAACATAATTCTGGGTGCCATTTAAAAGCCATAAGTGCTAATGACTCCATTCCTTTTTGTGGTTGTAGGGGCTGTTGATTGGAGTACACTAAAACAAACCTGATCGCTCTAGGACATTAAGAAGCCAAGTTATAAGCCCACAAATGTGTAACTGGACAACTTCTTTAAATTGACACCAGATCCGGTGACCTTTGGGACATGGTTTGACCCCCTTAGGAAAGTGCTATCATCATGAAACGTTCAGATCACTTACAACTCAATAGATTCTACCTTCCTGTAACGTTTCAGCCTGATTGGACCTTGTTTTCACACAAATGGACCCAGAATGATGTGAAATAGTGCTTCGTGCAACATAATTCTGGGTGCCATTTACAAACCATAAGTGCTAATGACTCCATTCCTTTTTGTGGTTGTAGGGGCTGTTGATTGGAGTACACTAAAACAAACCTAACCTCTCTAGGACATTCAGAAGCCAAGTTATAAGCCCACAAAGGTGTAACTGGACTACTTCTTTAAAGTGACACCAGATCCCGTGACCTTTGGGACATGGTTTGACCCCCTTAGGAAAGTGCTATCATCATGAAATGTTCAGATCACTTACAACTCAATAGATTCTACCTTCCTGTGACGTTTCAGCCTGATTGGACCTTGTTTTCACACAAATGGACCCAGAATGATGTGAAATAGTGCTTCGTGCAACATAATTCTGGGTGCCATTTACAAACCATAAGTGCTAATGACTCCATTCCTTTTTGTGGTTGTAGGGGCTGTTGATTGGAGTACACTAAAACAAACCTGATCGCTCTAGGACATTCAGAAGCCAAGTTATAAGCCCACACATGTGTAACTGGACTACTTCTTTAAATTGACACCAGATCCGGTGACCTTTGGGATATGGTTTGACCCCCTTAGGAAAGTGCTATCATAATGAAACGTTCAGATCGCTTACAACTCAATAGATTCTACCTTCCCGTAACGTTTCAGCCTGATTGGTCCTTGTTTTCACACAAATGGACCCAGAATGATGTGAAATAGTGCTTCGTGCAACATAATTCTGGGTGCCATTTACAAACCATAAGTGCTAATGACTCCATTCCTTTTTGTGGTTTTAGGGGCTGTTGATTGGAGTACACTAAAACAAACCTGATCGCTCTAGGACATTCAGAAGCCAAGTTTTAAGCCCACAAATGTGTAACTGGACTACTTCTTTAAAGTGACACCAGGCCCGGTGACCTTTGGGACATGGTTTGACCCCCTATAGGAATGTGCGATCATCATGAAACGTTCAGATCACTTACAACTCAATAGATTCTACCTTCTTGTAATGTTTCAGCCTGATTGGACCTTGTTTTCACACAAATGAACCCAGAATGATGTGAAATTGTGCTTCGTGCAACAAAATTCTGGGTGCCAATTACAAACCATAAGTGCTAATGACTCCATTCCTTTTTGTGGTTGTAGGGGCTGTTGATTGGAGTACATTAAAACAAACCTAACCTCTCTAGGACATTCAGAAGCCAAGTTATAAGCCCACAAAGATGTAACTAGACTACTTCTTTAAAGTGACACCAGGCCCAATGACCTTTGGGACATGGTTTTACCCCCTATAGGAATGTGCGATCATCTTGAAATGTTCAGATCACTTACAACTCAATAGATTCTACCTTCCTGTAACGTTTCAGCCTGATTGGACCTTGTTTTCACACAAATGGACCCAGAATGATGTGAAATAGTGCTTCGTGCAACATAATTCTGGGTGCCATTTACAAACCATAAGTGCTAATGACTCCATTCCTTTTTGTGGTTGTAGGGGCTGTTGATTGGAGTACACTAAAACAAACCTGATCGCTCTAGGACATTCAGAAGCCAAGTTATAATCCCACAAATGTGTAACTGGACTACTTCTTTAAAGTGACACCAGGCCCGGTGACCTTTGGGACATGGTTTGACCCCCTATAGGAATGTGCGATCATCATGAAACGTTCAGATCACTTACAACTCAATAGATTCTACCTTCTTGTAACGTTTCAGCCTGATTGGACCTTGTTTTCACACAAATGAACCCAGAATGATGTGAAATTGTGCTTCGTGCAACAAAATTCTGGGTGCCAATTACAAACCTGTTGAGGGTCTGACCTCATGAGGAAATTACTATGCAGTGATTTTCTCCAAAATGACTGTGCTTAAATTGCTCTGAAAAGCAAATAATCACATCAGCGCCAAGAAACTTCATTTCCCATGATGCTTTGCACACGGAAGCATTGGGATGATGTCACCGCCTAGTACCAGAAACACGTTCTGCGCATGTGCGGGAAGCCGTGGAGCTTTTCCCGCGAACTAAGACCATAAATCTTCAGCAGAGACAAAGAAACCTGGTTCTTTTGCCCAGGATACCTGGCGGTAAGGACACGCTTGTCGAACGCTCCGTCAACTTGAGCACGCGGAAGCTCTAAGTGCCAAGTTGAGCCCACGCAATCGCTGGAAACTACACTCAACTCCATCGGGACCTGACTGGGAACGAGCGGAGCTCCATTCAGCTCTCAGAGACGCTGTAAGTTGTCAAACTCAGCACAAAAGAAACTTCGTTCTCTTTGTGTCCAGCCGTGGAGAAACACACGTGGAGCCAAACAACGGAGAAAGCATCAAACCGACGGATGACGCTGAAAACTGCGGAGAAAAACGGAGAACCGTCAAGTCATAACAGCGGGGGACGCCTCGCTCATCTGGTGATCAGAAAATTCATTTCTCTCTCTCCTTTTCTTCTCCCGTTTCCTCTATAGTCCAGAATAAGCAATAAAACCGCGCTATTGCTTAAAAAGTAGCTTCGTGTTTTCCTCTTTCGCTCCCAATTCGTCCTTCGGGTCATTTTGAAAGAATAAACTGCTTATTGATCATCGCTAATATCTTTAGTCGTCAGCTCTGGCCAGGCTGCCGACTCCTTTTAGATTAAATAATTTACAAGTGACCTTTTGTTGCTTGTTAACTTTTGAAGTGTTTGAGTTAAGTTTTACTGTGATTCTAAGCCACTAAGTGTTCGGGAAAGTAGAAAACTTTACACATCCAGGTCTCCTGTTGAATGCGAGGGGAGGAAAAGAGCCCCACACACACTCACAGCTCACTCCCCCCACCTACTCTGGGGAAACAAAGACCCATTCATCTCTCACACACACACACACACACACACACACACACACACACACACACACTCACTCACACACACCACACAAACACCTTGAACATTATTTTGAATATACATCCTTTTATTATATCACATGGTTATTATTCATTTATGCCACTGTTTATTCATTTGACAAATTGTTAATTAAACGTTATAAAATTCAGATTTTCGTCTCCAGTAGCTTTGTTGTGTCGAAGAGAAGTCTCTGCTCCAAGGATTCTACGAACTTCAAGAAAGACTGATAAGAGTTTTGGATTCAATTTTTCCCCGGAAAAAGGGGAATGGTGCCCCGTATATCTAAGAATATCTTAATTAATTAATAAATCAGTAAATATTCCCATATTTACAGAATTTATTGAAGAATCCAAAAGTAAGTTGAAGCTTACTAATTGTTCGCTCCTAATAACCCCAACAAACCATAAGTGCTAATGACTCCATTCCTTTTTGTGGTTGTAGGGGCTGTTGATTGGAGTACATTAAAACAAACCTAACCTCTCTAGGACATTCAGAAGCCAAGTTATAAGCCCACAAAGATGTAACTGGACTACTTCTTTAAAGTGACACCAGGCCCAATGACCTTTGGGACATGGTTTTACCCCCTATAGGAATGTGCGATCATCTTGAAATGTTCAGATCACTTACAACTCAATAGATTCTACCTTCCTGTAACGTTTCAGCCTGATTGGACCTTGTTTTCACACAAATGGACCCCGAATGATGTGAAATTGTGCTTCGTGCAACATAATTCTGGGTGCCATTTACAAACCATAAGTGCTAATGACTCCATTCCTTTTTGTGGTTGTAGGGGCTGTTGATTGGAGTACACTAAAACAAACCTGACCTCTCTAGGACATTCAGAAGCCAAGTTATAAGCCCACAAATGTGTAACTGGACTACTTCTTTAAAGTGACACCAGGCCCGGTGACCTTTGGAACATGGTTTGACCCCCTATAGGAATGTGCGATCATCATGAAACGTTCAGATCACTTACAACTCAATAGATTCTACCTTCTTGTAACGTTTCAGCCTGATTGGACCTTGTTTTCACACAAATGGACCCAGAATGATGTGAAATTGTGCTTCGTGCAACATAATTCTGGGTGCCATTTACAAACCATAAGTGCTAATGACTCCATTCCTTTTTGTGGTTGTAGGGGCTGTTGATTGGAGTACACTAAAACAAACCTGATCTCTCTAGGACATTCAGAAGCCAAGTTATAAGCCCACAAATGTGTAACTGGACTACTTCTTTAAATTGACACCAGATCCGGTGACCTTTGGGACATGGTTTGACCCCCTTAGGAAAGTGCTATCATCATGAAACGTTCAGATCACTTACAACTCAATAGATTCTACCTTCCTGTAACGTTTCAGCCTGATTGGACCTTGTTTTCACACAAATGAACCCAGAATGATGTGAAATTGTGCTTCGTGCACCATAATTCTGGGTGCCATTTAAAAACCATAAGTGCTAATGACTCCATTCCTTTTTGTGGTTGTAGGGGCTGTTGATTGGAGTACACTAAAACAAACCTGATCTCTCTAGGACATTCAGAAGCCAAGTTATAAGCCCACAAATGTGTAACTGGACTACTTCGTTAAAGTGACACCAGATCCGGTGACCTTTGGGACATGGTTTGACCCCCTTAGGAAAGTGCTATCATCATGAAACGTTCAGATCACTTACAACTCAATAGATTCTACCTTCCTGTAACGTTTCAGCCTGATTGGACCTTGTTTTCACACAAATGAACCCAGAATGATGTGAAATTGTGCTTCGTGCAACATAATTCTGGGTGCCATTTAAAAACCATAAGTGCTAATGTCTCCATTCCTTTTTGTGGTTCTAGGGGCTGTTGATTGGAGTACACTAAAACAAACCTGATCGCTCTAGGACATTCAGAAGCCAAGTTATAAGCCCACAAATGTGTAACTGGACTACTTCTTTAAATTGACACCAGATCCGGTGACACTTGAGACATGGTTTCACCCCCTTAGGAAAGTGCTATCATCATGAAACCTTCAGATCACTTACAACTCAATAGATTCTACCTTCATGTAACGTTTCAGCCTGATTGGACCTTGTTTTCACACAAATGAACCCAGAATGATGTGAAATTGTGCTTCGTGCAACATAATTCTGGGTGCCATTTAAAAGCCATAAGTGCTAATGACTCCATTCCTTTTTGTGGTTGTAGGGGCTGTTGATTGGAGTACACTAATACAAACCTGATCGCTCTAGGACATTAAGAAGCCAAGTTATAAGCCCACAAATGTGTAACTGGACAACTTCTTTAAATTGACACCAGATCCGGTGACCTTTGGGACATGGTTTGACCCCCTTAGGAAAGTGCTATCATCATGAAACGTTCAGATCACTTACAACTCAATAGATTCTACCTTCCTGTAACGTTTCAGCCTGATTGGACCTTGTTTTCACACAAATGGACCCAGAATGATGTGAAATAGTGCTTCGTGCAACATAATTCTGGGTGCCATTTACAAACCATAAGTGCTAATGACTCCATTCCTTTTTGTGGTTGTAGGGGCTGTTGATTGGAGTACACTAAAATAAACCTGATCTCTCTAGGACATTCAGAAGCCAAGTTATAAGCCCACAAATGTGTAACTGGACTACTTCTTTAAATTGACACCAGATCCGGTGACCTTTGGGACATGGTTTGACCCCCTTAGGAAAGTGCTATCATCATGAAACGTTCAGATCACTTACAACTCAATAGATTCTACCTTCCTGTAACGTTTCAGCCTGATTGGACCTTGTTTTCACACAAATGAACCCAGAATGATGTGAAATTGTGCTTCGTGCAACATAATTCTGGGTGCCATTTACAAACCATAAGTGCTAATGACTCCATTCCTTTTTGTGGTTGTAGGGGCTGTAGATTGGAGTACACTTAAACAAACCTAACCTCTCTAGGACATTCAGAAGCCAAGTTATAAGCCCACAAAGGTGTAACTGGACTACTTCTTTAAATTGACACCAGATCCCGTGACCTTTGGGACATGGTTTGACCCCCTTAGGAAAGGGCTATCATCATGAAATGTTCAGATCACTTACAACTCAATAGATTCTACCTTCCTGTGACGTTTCAGCCTGATTGGACCTTGTTTTCACACAAATGGACCCAGAATGATGTGAAATAGTGCTTCGTGCAACATAATTCTGGGTGCCATTTACAAACCATAAGAGCTAATGACTCCATTCCTTTTTGTGGTTTTAGGGGCTGTTGATTGGAGTACACTAAAACAAACCTGATCTCTCTAGGACATTCAGAAGCCAAGTTATAAGCCAACAAAGGTGTAACTGGACTACTTCTTTAAAGTGACACCAGGCCCGGTGACCTTTGGGACATGGTTTGACCCCCTTAGGAATGTGCGATCATCATGAAACGTTCAGATCACTTACAACTCAATAGAGTCTACCTTCTTGTAACGTTTCAGCCTGATTGGACCTTGTTTTCACACTAATGAACTCAGAATGATGTGAAATTGTGCTTCGTGCAACATAATTCTGGGTGCCATTTAAAAACCATAAGTGCTAATGTCTCCATTCCTTTTTGTGGTTCTAGGGGCTGTTGATTGGAGTACACTAAAACAAACCTGATCGCTCTAGGACATTCAGAAGCCAAGTTATAAGCCCACAAATGTGTAACTGGACTACTTCTTTAAATTGACACCAGATCCGGTGACCTTTGAGACATGGTTTCACCCCCTTAGGAAAGTGCTATCATCATGAAACCTTCAGATCACTTACAACTCAATAGATTCTACCTTCATGTAACGTTTCAGCCTGATTGGACCTTGTTTTCACACAAATGAACCCAGAATGATGTGAAATTGTGCTTCGTGCAACATAATTCTGGGTGCCATTTAAAAGCCATAAGTGCTAATGACTCCATTCCTTTTTGTGGTTGTAGGGGCTGTTGATTGGAGTACACTAAAACAAACCTGATTGCTCTAGGACATTAAGAAGCCAAGTTATAAGCCCACAAATGTGTAACTGGACAACTTCTTTAAATTGACACCAGATCCGGTGACCTTTGGGACATGGTTTGACCCCCTTAGGAAAGTGCTATCATCATGAAACGTTCAGATCACTTACAACTCAATAGATTCTACCTTCCTGTAACGTTTCAGCCTGATTGGACCTTGTTTTCACACAAATGGACCCAGAATGATGTGAAATAGTGCTTCGTGCAACATAATTCTGGGTGCCATTTACAAACCATAAGTGCTAATGACTCCATTCCTTTTTGTGGTTTTAGGGGCTGTTGATTGGAGTACACTAAAATAAACCTGATCTCTCTAGGACATTCAGAAGCCAAGTTATAAGCCCACAAAGATGTAACTGGACTACTTCTTTAAATTGACAATAGATCCGGTGACCTTTGGGACATGGTTTGACCCCCTTAGGAAAGTGCTATCATCATTAAACGTTCAGATCACTTACAACTCAATAGATTCTACCTTCCTGTAACGTTTCAGCCTGATTGGACCTTGTTTTCACACAAATGAACCCAGAATGATTTGAAATTGTGCTTCGTGCAACATAATTCTGGGTGCCATTTACAAACCATAAGTGCTAATGACTCCATTCCTTTTTGTGGTTGTAGGGGCTGTAGATTGGAGTACACTAAAACAAACCTAACCTCTCTAGGACATTCAGAAGCCAAGTTATAAGCCCACAAAGGTGTAACTGGACTACTTCTTTAAATTGACACCAGATCCCGTGACCTTTGGGACATAGTTTGACCCCCTTAGGAAAGGGCTATCATAATGAAACGTTCAGATCACTTACAACTCAATAGATTCTACCTTCCTGTAACGTTTCAGCCTGATTGGACCTTGTTTTCACACAAATGGACCCCGAATGATGTGAAATTGTGCTTCGTGCAACATAATTCTGGGTGCCATTTACAAACCATAAGTGCTAATGACTCCATTCCTTTTTGTGGTTGTAGGGGCTGTTGATTGGAGTACACTAAAACAAACCTGACCTCTCTAGGACATTCAGAAGCCAAGTTATAAGCCCACAAATGTGTAACTGGACTACTTCTTTAAAGTGACACCAAGCCCGGTGACCTTTGGAACATGGTTTGACCCCCTATAGGAATGTGCGATCATCATGAAACGTTCAGATCACTTACAACTCAATAGATTCTACCTTCTTGTAACGTTTCAGCCTGATTGGACCTTGTTTTCACACAAATGGACCCAGAATGAAGTGAAATTGTGCTTCGTGCAACATAATTCTGGGTGCCATTTACAAACCATAAGTGCTAATGACTCCATTCCTTTTTGTGGTTGTAGGGGCTGTTGATTGGAGTACACTAAAACAAACCTGATCTCTCTAGGACATTCAGAAGCCAAGTTATAAGCCAACAAAGGTGTAACTGGACTACTTCTTTAAAGTGACACCAGGCCCGGTGACCTTTGGGACATGGTTTGACCCCCTATAGGAATGTGCGATCATCATGAAACGTTCAGATCACTTACAACTCAATAGATTCTACCTTCTTGTAACGTTTCAGCCTGATTGGACCTTGTTTTCACACTAATGAACCCAGAATGATGTGAAATTGTGCTTCGTGAAACATAATTCTGGGTGCCATGTACAAACCATAAGTGCTAATGACTCCATTCCTTTTTGTGGTTGTAGGGGCTGTTGATTGGAGTACACTAAAACAAACCTAACCTCTCTAGGACATTCAGAAGCCAAGTTATAAGCCCACAAAAATGTAACTGGACTACTTCTTTAAAGTGACACCAGGCCCGGTGACCTTTGGGACATGGTTTTACCCCCTATAGGAATGTGCGATCATCTTGAAACGTTCAGATCACTTACAACTCAATAGATTCTACCTTCTTGTAGCGTTTCAGCCTGATTGGACCTTGTTTTCACACAAATGGACCCAGAATGATGTGAAATTGTGCTTCGTGCAACATAATTCTGGGTGCCATTTACAAACCATAAGTGCTAATGACTCCATTCCTTTTTGTGGTTGTAGGGGCTGTTGACTGGAGTACACTAAAACAAACCTGATCGCTCTAGGACATTCAGAAGCCAAGTTATAAGCCCACAAATGTGTAACTGGACTACTTCTTTAAATTGACACCAGATCCGGTGACCTTTGAGACATGGTTTCACCCCCTTAGGATAGTGCTATCATCATGAAACCTTCAGATCACTTACAACTCAATAGATTCTACCTTCATGTAATGTTTCAGCCTGATTGGACCTTGTTTTCACACAAATGAACCCAGAATGATGTGAAATTGTGCTTCGTGCATCATAATTCTGGGTGCCATTTAAAAGCCATAAGTGCTAATGACTCCATTCCTTTTTGTGGTTGTAGGGGCTGTTGATTGGAGTACACTAATACAAACCTGATCGCTCTAGGACATTAAGAAGCCAAGTTATAAGCCCACAAATGTGTAACTGGACAACTTCTTTAAATTGACACCAGATCCGGTGACCTTTGGGACATGGTTTGACCCCCTTAGGAAAGTGCTATCATCATGAAACGTTCAGATCACTTACAACTCAATAGATTCTACCTTCCTGTAACGTTTCAGCCTGATTGGACCTTGTTTTCACACAAATGGACCCAGAATGATGTGAAATAGTGCTTCGTGCAACATAATTCTGGGTGCCATTTACAAACCATAAGTGCTAATGACTCCATTCCTTTTTGTGGTTGTAGGGGCTGTTGATTGGAGTACACTAAAATAAACCTGATCGCTCTAGGACATTCAGAAGCCAAGTTATAAGCCCACAAATGTGTAACTGGACTACTTCTTTAAATTGACACCAGATCCGGTGACCTTTGGGACATGGTTTGACCCCCTTAGGAAAGTGCTATCATCATTAAACGTTCAGATCACTTACAACTCAATAGATTCTACCTTCCTGTAACGTTTCAGAATGATTGGACCTTGTTTTCACACAAATGAACCCAGAATGATGTGAAATTGTGCTTCGTGCAACATAATTCTGGGTGCCATTTACAAACCATAAGTGCTAATGACTCCATTCCTTTTTGTGGTTGTAGGGGCTGTAGATTGGAGTACACTTAAACAACCCTAACCTCTCTAGGGACATTCAGAAGCCAAGTTATAAGCCCACACATGTGTAACTGGACTACTTCTTTAAAGTGACACCAGGCCCGGTGACCTTTGGAACATGGTTTGACCCCCTATAGGAATGTGCGATCATCATGAAACGTTCAGATCACTTACAACTCAATAGATTCTACCTTCTTGTAACGTTTCAGCCTGATTGGACCTTGTTTTCACACAAATGGACCCAGAATGATGTGAAATTGTGCTTCGTGCAACATAATTCTGGGTGCCATTTACAAACCATAAGAGCTAATGACTCCATTCCTTTTTGTGGTTTTAGGGGCTGTTGATTGGAGTACACTAAAACAAACCTGATCTCTCTAGGACATTCAGAAGCCAAGTTATAAGCAAACAAAGGTGTAACTGGACTACTTCTTTAAAGTGACACCAGGCCCGGTGACCTTTGGGACATGGTTTGACCCCCTATAGGAATGTGCGATCATCATGAAACGTTCAGATCACTTACAACTCAATAGATTCTACCTTCTTGTAACGTTTCAGCCTGATTGGACCTTGTTTTAACAGTAATGGACCAAGAAAGATGTGAAATTGTGCTTCGTGCAACATAATTCTGGGTGCCATTTACAAACCATAAGTGCTAATGACTCCATTCCTTTTTGTGGTTGTAGGGGCTGTTGATTGGAGTACACTAAAACAAACCTGATCTCTCTAGGACATTCAGAAGCCAAGTTATAAGCCCACAAATGTGTAACTGGACTACTTCGTTAAAGTGACACCAGATCCGGTGACCTTTGGGACATGGTTTGACCCCCTTAGGAAAGTGCTATCATCATGAAACGTTCAGATCACTTACAACTCAATAGATTCTACCTTCCTGTAACGTTTCAGCCTGATTGGACCTTGTTTTCACACAAATGAACCCAGAATGATGTGAAATTGTGCTTCGTGCAACATAATTCTGGGTGCCATTTAAAAACCATAAGTGCTAATGTCTCCATTCCATTTTGTGGTTCTAGGGGCTGTTGATTGGAGTACACTAAAACAAACCTGATCGCTCTAGGACATTCAGAAGCCAAGTTATAAGCCCACAAATGTGTAACTGGACTACTTCTTTAAATTGACACCAGATCCGGTGACCTTTGAGTTATGGTTTCACCCCCTTAGGAAAGTGCTATCATCATGAAACCTTCAGATCACTTACAACTCAATAGATTCTACCTTCATGTAACGTTTCAGCCTGATTGGACCTTGTTTTCACACATATGAACCCAGAATGTTGTGAAATTGTGCTTCGTGCAACATAATTCTGGCTGCCATTTAAAAGCCATAAGTGCTAATGACTCCATTCCTTTTTGTGGTTGTAGGGGCTGTTGATTGGAGTACACTAAAACAAACCTGATCGCTCTAGGACATTAAGAAGCCAAGTTATAAGCCCACAAATGTGTAACTGGACAACTTCTTTAAATTGACACCAGATCCGGTGACCTTTGGGACATGGTTTGACCCCCTTAGGAAAGTGCTATCATCATGAAATGTTCAGATCACTTACAACTCAATAGATTCTACCTTCCTGTAACGTTTCAGCCTGATTGGACCTTGTTTTCACACAAATGGACCCAGAATGATGTGAAATAGTGCTTCGTGCAACATAATTCTGGGTGCCATTTACAAACCATAAGTGCTAATGACTCCATTCCTTTTTGTGGTTTTAGGGGCTGTTGATTGGAGTACACTAAAATAAACCTGATCTCTCTAGGACATTCAGAAGCCAAGTTATAAGCCCACAAATGTGTAACTGGACTACTTCTTTAAATTGACAATAGATCCGGTGACCTTTGGGACATGGTTTGACCCCCTTAGGAAAGTGCTATCATCATTAAACGTTCAGATCACTTACAACTCAATAGATTCTACCTTCCTGTAACGTTTCAGCCTGATTGGACCTTGTTTTCACACAAATGAACCCAGAATGATTTGAAATTGTGCTTCGTGCAACATAATTCTGGGTGCCATTTACAAACCATAAGTGCTAATGACTCCATTCCTTTTTGTGGTTGTAGGGGCTGTAGATTGGAGTACACTAAAACAAACCTAACCTCTCTAGGACATTCAGAAGCCAAGTTATAAGCCCACAAAGGTGTTACTGGACTACTTCTTTAAATTGACACCAGATCCCGTGACCTTTGGGACATGGTTTGACCCCCTTAGGAAAGGGCTATCATAATGAAACGTTCAGATCACTTACAACTCAATAGATTCTACCTTCCTGTAACATTTCAGCCTGATTGGTCCTTGTTTTCACACAAATGGACCCAGAATGATGTGAAATAGTGCTTCGTGCAACATAATTCTGGGTGCCATTTACAAACCATAAGTGCTAATGACTCCATTCCTTTTTGTGGTTGTAGGGGCTGTTGATTGAATTACACTAAAATAAACCTGATCTCTCTAGGACATTCAGAAGCCAAGTTAAAAGCCCACAAATGTGTAACTGGACTACTACTTTAAATTGACACCAGATCCGGTGACCTTTGGGACATGGTTTGACCCCCTTAGGAAAGTGCTATCATCATGAAACGTTCAGATCACTTACAACTCAATAGATTCTACCTTCTTGTAACGTTTCAGCCTGATTGGACCTTGTTTTCACACTAATGAACCCAGAATGATGTGAAATTGTGCTTCGTGCAACATAATTCTGGGTGCCATGTACAAACCATAAGTGCTAATGACTCCATTCCTTTTTGTGGTTGTAGGGGCTGTTGATTGGAGTACACTAAAACAAACCTGACCTCTCTAGGACATTCAGAAGCCAAGTTATAAGCCCACAAAGATGTAACTGGACTACTTCTTTAAAGTGACACCAGGCCCGGTGACCTTTGGGACATGGTTTTACCCCCTATAGGAATGTGCGATCATCTTGAAACGTTCAGATCACATACAACTCAATAGATTCTACCTTCTTGTAGCGTTTCAGCCTGATTGGACCTTGTTTTCACACAAATGGACCCAGAATGATGTGAAATTGTGCTTCGTGCAACATAATTCTGGGTGCCATTTACAAACCATAAGTGCTAATGACTCCATTCCTTTTTGTGGTTGTAGGGGCTGTTGATTTGAGTACACTAAAACAAACCTGATCTCTCTAGGACATTCAGAAGCAAAGTTATAAGCCCACAAATGTGTAACTGGACTACTTCTTTAAATTGACACCAGATCCGGTGACCTTTGGGACATGTTTTGACCCCCTTAGGAAAGTGCTATCATCATGAAACGTTCAGATCACTTACAACTCAATAGATTCTACCTTCCTGTAACGTTTCAGCCTGATTGGACCTTGTTTTCACACAAATGAACCCAGAATGATGTGAAATTGTGCTTCGTGCACCATAATTCTGGGTGCCATTTACAAACCATAAGTGCTAATGACTCCATTCCTTTTTGTGGTTGTAGGGGCTGTAGATTGGAGTACACTAAAACAAACCTAACCTCTCTAGGACATTCAGAAGCCAAGTTATAAGCCCACAAAGGTGTAACTGGACTACTTCTTTAAATTGACACCAGATCCCGTGACCTTTGGGACATGGTTTGACCCCCTTAGGAAAGGGCTATCATCATGAAATGTTCAGATCACTTACAACTCAATAGATTCTACCTTCCTGTGACGCTTCAGCCTGATTGGACTTTGTTTTCACACAAATGGACCCAGAATGATGTGAAATAGTGCTTCGTGCAGCATAATTCTGGGTGCCATTTACAAACCATAAGTGCTAATGACTCCATTCCTTTTTGTGGTTGTAGGGGCTGTTGATTGGAGTACACTAAAATAAACCTAATCTCTCTAGGACATTCAGAAGCCAAGTTATAAGCCCACACATGTGTAACTGGACTACTTCTTTAAATTGACACCAGATCCGGTGACCTTTGGGATATGGTTTGACCCCCTTAGGAAAGTGCTATCATAATGAAACGTTCAGATCACTTACAACTCAATAGATTCTACCTTCCTGTAACGTTTCAGCCTGATTGGTCCTTGTTTTCACACAAATGGACCCAGAATGATGTGAAATTGTGCTTCGTGCAACATAATTCTGGGTGCCATTTACAAACCATAAGTGCTAATGGCTCCATTCCTTTTTGTGGTTGTAGGGGCTGTTGATTGGAGTACACTAAAATAAACCTGATCTCTCTAGGACATTCAGAAGCCAAGTTATGAGCCCACAAATGTGTAACTGGACTACTTCTTTAAATTGACCCCAGATCCGGTGACCTTTGGAACATGGTTTGACCCCCTTAGGAAAGTGCTATCATCATGAAACGTTCAGATCACTTACAACTCAATAGATTCTACCTTCTTGTAACGTTTCAGCCTGATTGGACCTTGTTTTCACACTAATGAACCCAGAATGATGTGAAATTGTGCTTCGTGCAACATAATTCTGGGTGCCATGTACAAACCATAAGTGCTAATGACTCCATTCCTTTTTGTGGTTGTAGGGGCTGTTGATTGGAGTACACTAAAACAAACCTGACCTCTCTGGGACATTCAGAAGCCAAGTTATAAGCCCACAAAGATGTAACTGGACTACTTCTTTAAAGTGACACCAGGCCCGGTGACCTTTGGGACATGGTTTTACCCCCTATAGTAATGTGCAATCATCTTGAAACGTTCATATCACATACAACTCAATAGATTCTACCTTCTTGTAGCGTTTCAGCCTGATTGGACCTTGTTTTCACACAAATGGACCCAGAATGATGTGAAATTGTGCTTCGTGCAACATAATTCTGGGTGCCATTTACAAACCATAAGTGCTAATGACTCCATTCCTTTTTGTGGTTGTAGGGGCTGTTGATTGGAGTACAGTAAAACAAACCTGATCTCTCTAGGACATTCAGAAGCCAAGTTATAAGCCCACAAATGTGTAACTGGACTACTTCTTTAAATTGACACCAGAACCGGTGACCTTTGGGACATGGTTTGACCCCCTTAGGAAAGTGCTATCATCATGAAACGTTCAGATCACTTACAACTCAATAGATTCTACCTTCCTGTAACGTTTCAGCCTGATTGGACCTTGTTTTCACACAAATGAACCCAGAATGATGTGAAATTGTGCTTCGTGCACCATAATTCTGGGTGCCATTTAAAAACCATAAGTGCTAATGACTCCATTCCTTTTTGTGGTTGTAGGGGCTGTTGATTGGAGTACACTAAAACAAACCTGATCTATCTAGGACATTCAGAAGCCAAGTTATAAGCCCACAAATGTGTAACTGGACTACTTCGTTAAAGTGACACCAGATCCGGTGACCTTTGGGACATGGTTTGACCCCCTTAGGAAAGTGCTATCATCATGAAACGTTCAGATCACTTACAACTCAATAGATTCTACCTTCCTGTAACGTTTCAGCCTGATTGGACCTTGTTTTCACACAAATGAACCCAGAATGATGTGAAATTGTTCTTCGTGCAACATAATTCTGGGTGCCATTTAAAAACCATAAGTGCTAATGTCTCCATTTCTTTTTGTGGTTCTAGGGGCTGTTGATTGGAGTACACTAAAACAAACCAGATCGCTCTAGGACATTAAGAAGCCAAGTTATAAGCCCACAAATGTGTAACTGGACAACTTCTTTAAATTGACACCAGATCCGGTGACCTTTGGGACATGGTTTGACCCCCTTAGGAAAGTGCTATTATCATGAAACGTTCAGATCACTTACAACTCAATAGATTCTACCTTCCTGTAACGTTTCAGCCTGATTGGACCTTGTTTTCACACAAATGGACCCAGAATGATGTGAAATTGTGCTTCGTGCAACATAATTCTGGGTGCCATTTACAAACCATAAGTGCTAATGACTCCATTCCTTTTTGTGGTTGTAGGGGCTGTTGATTGGAGTACACTAAAATAAACCTGATCTCTCTAGGACATTCAGAAGCCAAGTTATAAGCCCACAAATGTGTAACTGGACTACTTCTTTAAATTGACACCAGATCCGGTGACCTTTGGGACATGGTTTGACCCCCTTAGGAAAGTGCTATCATCATTAAACGTTCAGATCACTTACAACTCAATAGATTCTACCTTCCTGTAACGTTTCAGCCTGATTGGAGCTTGTTTTCACACAAATGAACCCAGAATGATGTGAAATTGTGCTTCGTGCAACATAATTCTGGGTGCCATTTACAAACCATAAGTGCTAATGACTCCATTCCTTTTTGTGGTTGTAGGGGCTGTAGATTGGAGTACACTAAAACAAACCTAACCTCTCTAGGACATTCAGAAGCCAAGTTATAAGCCCACAAAGGTGTAACTGGACTACTTCTTTAAATTGACACCAGATCCGGTGACCTTTGGGACATGGTTTGACCCCCTTAGGAAAGTGCTATCATCATGAAATGTTCAGATCACTTACAACTCAATAGATTCTACCTTCCTGTGACGTTTCAGCCTGATTGGACCTTGTTTTCACACAAATGGACCCAGAATGATGTGAAATAGTGCTTTGTGCAACATAATTCTGGGTGCCATGTACAAACCATAAGTGCTAATGACTCCATTCCCTTTTGTGGTTGTAGGGGCTGTTGATTGGAGTACACTAAAACAAACCTGACCTCTCTAGGACATTCAGAAGCAAAGTTATAAGCCCACAAAGATGTAACTGGACTACTTTAAAGTGACACCAGGCCCGGTGACCTTTGGGACATGGTTTTACCCCCTATAGGAATGTGCGATCATCTTGAAACGTTCAGATCACATACAACTAAATAGATTCTACCTTCTTGTAGCGTTTCAGCCTGATTGGACCTTGTTTTCACACAAATGGACCCAGAATGATGTGAAATTGTGCTTCGTGCAACATAATTCTGGGTGCCATTTACAAACCATAAGTGCTAATGTCTCCATTTCTTTTTGTGGTTCTAGGGGCTGTTGATTGGAGTACACTAAAACAAACCTGATCGCTCTAGGACATTAAGAAGCCAAGTTATAAGCCCACAAATGTGTAACTGGACAACTTCTTTAAATTGACACCAGATCCAGTGACCTTTGGGACATGGTTTGACCCCCTTAGGAAAGTGCTATTATCATGAAACGTTCAGATCACTTACAACTCAATAGATTCTACCTTCCTGTAACGTTTCAGCCTGATTGGACCTTGTTTTCACACAAATGGACCCAGAATGATGTGAAATAGTGCTTCGTGCAACATAATTCTGGGTGCCATTTACAAACCATAAGTGCTAATGACTCCATTCCTTTTTGTGGTTGTAGGGGCTGTTGATTGGAGTACACTAAAATAAACCTGATCTCTCTAGGACATTCAGAAGCCAAGTTATAAGCCCACAAATGTGTAACTGGACTACTTCTTTAAATTGACACCAGATCCGGTGACCTTTGGGACATGGTTTGACCCCCTTAGGAAAGTGCTATCATCATTAAACGTCCAGATCACTTACAACTCAATAGATTCTACCTTCCTGTAACGTTTCAGCCTGATTGGACCTTGTTTTCACACAAATGAACCCAGAATGATGTGAAATTGTGCTTCGTGCAACATAATTCTGGGTGCCATTTACAAACCATAAGTGCTAATGACTCCATTCCTTTTTGTGGTTGTAGGGGCTGTAGATTGGAGTACACTAAAACAAACCTAACCTCTCTAGGACATTCAGAAGCCAAGGTATAAGCCCACAAAGGTGTAACTGGACTACTTCTTTAAATTGACACCAGATCCGGTGACCTTTGGGACATGGTTTGACCCCCTTAGGAAAGTGCTATCATCATGAAACGTTCAGATCACTTACAACTCAATAGATTCTACCTTCCTGTAACGTTTCAGCCTGATTGGACCTTGTTTTCACACAAATGGACCCAGAATGATGTGAAATTGTGCTTCGTGCAACATAATTCTGGGTGCCATTTAAAAACCATAAATGCTAATGACTCCATTCCTTTTTGTGGTTGTAGGGGCTGTTGATTGGAGTATACTAAAACAAACCTGATCTCTCTAGGACATTCAGAAGCCACCTCATAAGCCCACAAATGTGTAACTGGACTACTTCTTTAAATTGACACCAGATCCGGTGACCTTTGGGACATGGTTTGACCCCCTTAGGAAAGTGCTATCATCATGAAACGTTCAGATCACTTACAACTCAATAGATTCTAACTTCCTGTAACATTTTAGCCTGATTGGACCTTGTTTTCACACAAATGAACCCAGAATGATGTGAAAGTGTGCTTGGTGCAACATAATTCTGGGTGCCATTTAAAAACCATAAGTGCTAATGACTCCATTCCTCTTTGGGGTAATGGGGGCTGTTAACTGGAGTACACTAAAAAAAGCCTCACCTCTCTAGGATATTCAGAAGCCAAGTTATAAGCCCACAAAGATGTAACTGGACTACTTCTTTAAAGTGACACCAGGCCTGGTGACCTTTGGGACATGGTTTTACCCCCTATAGGAATGTGCGATCATCTTGAAACGTTCAGATCACATACAACTCAATAGATTCTACCTTCTTGTAGCGTTTCAGCCTGATTGGACCTTGTTTTCACACAAATGGACCCAGAATGATGTGAAATTGTGCTTCGTGCACCATAATTCTGGGTGCCATTTAAAAACCATAAGTGCTAATGACTCCATTCCTTTTTGTGGTTGTAGGGGCTGTTGATAGGAGTACACTAAAACAAACCTGATCTCTCTAGGACATTCAGAAGCCAAGTTATAAGCCCACAAATGTGTAACTGGACTACTTCGTTAAAGTGACACCAGATCCGGTGACCTTTGGGACATGGTTTGACCCCCTTAGGAAAGTGCTATCATCATGAAACGTTCAGATCACTTACAACTCAATAGATTCTACCTTCCTGTAACGTTTCAGCCTGATTGGACCTTGTTTTCACACAAATGAACCCAGAATGATGTGAAATTGTGCTTCGTGCAACATAATTCTGGGTGCCATTTAAAAACCATAAGTGCTAATGTCTCCATTTCTTTTTGTGGTTCTAGGGGCTGTTGATTGGAGTACACTAAAACAAACCTGATCGCTCTAGGACATTAAGAAGCCAAGTTATAAGCCCACAAATGTGTAACTGGACAACTTCTTTAAATTCACACCAGATCCGGAGACCTTTGGGACATGGTTTGACCCCCTTAGGAAAGTGCTATTATCATGAAACGTTCAGATCACTTACAACTCAATAGATTCTACCTTCCTGTAACGTTTCAGCCTGATTGGACCTTGTTTTCACACAAATGGACCCAGAATGATGTGAAATATTGCTTCGTGCAACATAATTCTGGGTGCCATTTAAAAACCATAAGTGCTAATGACTCCATTCCTATTTGTGGTTGTAGGGGCTGTTGATAGGAGTACACTAAAACAAACCTGATCTCTCTAGGACATTCAGAAGCCAAGTTATAAGCCCACAAATGTGTAACTGGACTACTTCGTTAAAGTGACACCAGATCCGGTGACCTTTGGGACATGGTTTGACCCCCTTAGGAAAGTGCTATCATCATGAAACGTTCAGATCACTTACAACTCAATAGATTCTACCTTCCTGTAACGTTTCAGCCTGATTGGACCTTGTTTTCACACAAATGAACCCAGAATGATGTGAAATTGTGCTTCGTGCAACATAATTCTGGGTGCCATTTAAAAACCATAAGTGCTAATGTCTCCATTTCTTTTTGTGGTTCTAGGGGCTGTTGATTGGAGTACACTAAAACAAACCTGATCGCTCTAGGACATTAAGAAGCCAAGTTATAAGCCCACAAATGTGTAACTGGACAACTTCTTTAAATTCACACCAGATCCGGAGACCTTTGGGACATGGTTTGACCCCCTTAGGAAAGTGCTATTATCATGAAACGTTCAGATCACTTACAACTCAATAGATTCTACCTTCCTGTAACGTTTCAGCCTGATTGGACCTTGTTTTCACACAAATGGACCCAGAATGATGTGAAATATTGCTTCGTGCAACATAATTCTGGGTGCCATTTACAAACCATAAGTGCTAATGACTCCATTCCTTTTTGTGGTTGTAGGGGCTGTTGATTGGAGTACACTAAAATAAACCTGATCTCTCTAGGACATTCAGAAGCCAAGTTATAAGCCCACAAATGTGTAACTGGACTACTTCTTTAAATTGACACCAGATCCGGTGACCTTTGGGACATGGTTTGACCCCCTTAGGAAAGTGCTATCATTATTAAACGTTCAGATCACTTACAACTCAATAGATTCTACCTTCCTGTAACGTTTCAGCCTGATTGGACCTTGTTTTCACACAAATGAACCCAGAATGATGTGAAATTGTGCTTCGTGCAACATAATTCTGGGTGCCATTTACAAACCATACGTGCTAATGACTCCATTCCTTTTTGTGGTTGTAGGGGCTGTAGATTGGAGTACACTAAAACAAACCTAACCTCTCTAGGACATTCAGAAGCCAATGTATAAGCCCACAAAGGTGTAACTGGACTACTTCTTTAAATTGACACCAGATCCGGTGACCTTTGGGACATGGTTTGACGCCCTTAGGAAAGTGCTATCATCATGAAATGTTCAGATCACTTACAACTCAATAGATTCTACCTTCCTG
Source organism: Nothobranchius furzeri (assembly GCF_043380555.1). NCBI lineage: Eukaryota > Metazoa > Chordata > Actinopteri > Cyprinodontiformes > Nothobranchiidae > Nothobranchius > Nothobranchius furzeri. The sequence goes on from NC_091743.1 coordinate 24,682,587, forward strand.
TGACGTTTCAGCCTGATTGGACCTTGTTTTCACACAAATGGACCCAGAATGATGTGAAATAGTGCTTCGTGCAACATAATTCTGGGTGCCATTTACAAACCATAAGTGCTAATGACTCCATTCCTTTTTGTGGTTGTAGGGGCTGTAGATTGGAGTACACTAAAACAAACCTAACCTCTCTAGGACATTCAGAAGCCAAGGTATAAGCCCACAAAGGTGTAACTGGACTACTTCTTTAAATTGACACCAGATCCGGTGACCTTTGGGACATGGTTTGACCCCCTTAGGAAAGTGCTATCATCATGAAACGTTCAGATCACTTACAACTCAATAGATTCTACCTTCCTGTAACGTTTCAGCCTGATTGGACCTTGTTTTCACACAAATGGACCCAGAATGATGTGAAATTGTGCTTCGTGCAACATAATTCTGGGTGCCATTTAAAAACCATAAATGCTAATGACTCCATTCCTTTTTGTGGTTGTAGGGGCTGTTGATTGGAGTATACTAAAACAAACCTGATCTCTCTAGGACATTCAGAAGCCACCTCATAAGCCCACAAATGTGTAACTGGACTACTTCTTTAAATTGACACCAGATCCGGTGACCTTTGGGACATGGTTTGACCCCCTTAGGAAAGTGCTATCATCATGAAACGTTCAGATCACTTACAACTCAATAGATTCTAACTTCCTGTAACATTTTAGCCTGATTGGACCTTGTTTTCACACAAATGAACCCAGAATGATGTGAAAGTGTGCTTGGTGCAACATAATTCTGGGTGCCATTTAAAAACCATAAGTGCTAATGACTCCATTCCTCTTTGGGGGTAATGGGGGCTGTTAACTGGAGTACACTAAAAAAAGCCTCACCTCTCTAGGATATTCAGAAGCCAAGTTATAAGCCCACAAAGATGTAACTGGACTACTTCTTTAAAGTGACACCAGGCCTGGTGACCTTTGGGACATGGTTTTACCCCCTATAGGAATGTGCGATCATCTTGAAACGTTCAGATCACATACAACTCAATAGATTCTACCTTCTTGTAGCGTTTCAGCCTGATTGGACCTTGTTTTCACACAAATGGACCCAGAATGATGTGAAATTGTGCTTCGTGCACCATAATTCTGGGTGCCATTTAAAAACCATAAGTGCTAATGACTCCATTCCTTTTTGTGGTTGTAGGGGCTGTTGATAGGAGTACACTAAAACAAACCTGATCTCTCTAGGACATTCAGAAGCCAAGTTATAAGCCCACAAATGTGTAACTGGACTACTTCGTTAAAGTGACACCAGATCCGGTGACCTTTGGGACATGGTTTGACCCCCTTAGGAAAGTGCTATCATCATGAAACGTTCAGATCACTTACAACTCAATAGATTCTACCTTCCTGTAACGTTTCAGCCTGATTGGACCTTGTTTTCACACAAATGAACCCAGAATGATGTGAAATTGTGCTTCGTGCAACATAATTCTGGGTGCCATTTAAAAACCATAAGTGCTAATGTCTCCATTTCTTTTTGTGGTTCTAGGGGCTGTTGATTGGAGTACACTAAAACAAACCTGATCGCTCTAGGACATTAAGAAGCCAAGTTATAAGCCCACAAATGTGTAACTGGACAACTTCTTTAAATTCACACCAGATCCGGTGACCTTTGGGACATGGTTTGACCCCCTTAGGAAAGTGCTATTATCATGAAACGTTCAGATCACTTACAACTCAATAGATTCTACCTTCCTGTAACGTTTCAGCCTGATTGGACCTTGTTTTCACACAAATGGACCCAGAATGATGTGAAATATTGCTTCGTGCAACATAATTCTGGGTGCCATTTACAAACCATAAGTGCTAATGACTCCATTCCTTTTTGTGGTTGTAGGGGCTGTTGATTGGAGTACACTAAAATAAACCTGATCTCTCTAGGACATTCAGAAGCCAAGTTATAAGCCCACAAATGTGTAACTGGACTACTTCTTTAAATTGACACCAGATCCGGTGACCTTTGGGACATGGTTTGACCCCCTTAGGAAAGTGCTATCATTATTAAACGTTCAGATCACTTACAACTCAATAGATTCTACCTTCCTGTAACATTTCAGCCTGATTGGACCTTGTTTTCACACAAATGAACCCAGAATGATGTGAAATTGTGCTTCGTGCAACATAATTCTGGGTGCCATTTACAAACCATAAGTGCTAATGACTCCATTCCTTTTTGTGGTTGTAGGGGCTGTAGATTGGAGTACACTAAAACAAACCTAACCTCTCTAGGACATTCAGAAGCCAATGTATAAGCCCACAAAGGTGTAACTGGACTACTTCTTTAAATTGACACCAGATCCGGTGACCTTTGGGACATGGTTTGACGCCCTTAGGAAAGTGCTATCATCATGAAATGTTCAGATCACTTACAACTCAATAGATTCTACCTTCCTGTGACGTTTCAGCCTGATTGGACCTTGTTTTCACACAAATGGACCCAGAATGATGTGAAATAGTGCTTCGTGCAACATAATTCTGGGTGCCATTTACAAACCGTAAGTGCTAATGACTCCATTCCTTTTTGTGGTTGTAGGGGCTGTTGATTGGAGTACACTAAAATAAACCTAATCTCTCTAGGACATTCAGAAGCCAAGTTATAAGCCCACACATGTGTAACTGGACTACTTCTTTAAATTGACACCAGATCCGGTGACCTTTGGGATATGGTTTGACCCCCTTAGGAAAGTGCTATAATCATGAAACGTTCAGATCACGTACAACTCAATAGATTCTACCTTCCTGCAACGTTTCAGCCTGATTGGTCCTTGTTTTCACACAAATGGACCCAGAATGATGTGAAATTGTGCTTCGTGCAACATAATTCTGGGTGCCATTTACAAACCATAAGTGCTAATGACTCCATTCCTTTTTGTGGTTGTAGGGGCTGTTGATTGGAGTACACTAAAATAAACCTGATCTCTCTAGGACATTCAGAAGCCAAGATATAAGCCCACAAATATGTAACTGGACTACTTCTTTAAATTGACACCAGATCCGGTGACCTTTGGGACATGGTTTGACCCCCTTAGGAAAGTGCTATCATCATGAAACGTTCAGATCACTTACAACTCAATAGATTCTAACTTCCTGTAACATTTCAGCCTGATTGGACCTTGTTTTCACACAAATGAACCCAGAATGATGTGAAAGTGTGCTTGGTGCAACATAATTCTGGGTGCCATTTAAAAACCATAAGTGCTAATGACTCCATTCCTCTTTGGGGTAATGGGGGCTGTTAACTGGAGTACACTAAAAAAAAGCCTCACCTCTCTAGGATATTCAGAAGCCAAGTTATAAGCCCACAAAGATGTAACTGGACTACTTCTTTAAAGTGACACCAGGCCTGGTGACCTTTGGGACATGGTTTTACCCCCTATAGGAATGTGCAATCATCTTGAAACGTTCAGATCACATACAACTCAATAGATTCTACCTTCTTGTAGCGTTTCAGCCTGATTGGACCTTGTTTTCACACAAATGGACCCAGAATGATGTGAAATTGTGCTTCGTGCAACATAATTCTGGGTGCCATTTACAAACCATAAGTGCTAATGACTCCATTCCTTTTTGTGGTTGTAGGGGCTGTTGATTGGAGTACACTAAAACAAACCTGATCTCTCTAGGACATTCAGAAGCCAAGTTATAAGCCCACAAATGAGTAACTGGACTACTTCTTTAAATTGACACCAGATCCGGTGACCTTTGGGACATGGTTTGACCCCCTTAGGAAAGTGCTATCATCATGAAACGTTCAGATCACTTACAACTCAATAGATTCTACCTTCCTGTAACGTTTCAGCCTGATTGGACCTTGTTTTCACACAAATGAACCCAGAATGATGTGAAATTGTGCTTCGTGCACCATAATTCTGGGTGCCATTTAAAAACCATAAGTGCTAATTACTCCATTCCTTTTTGTGGTTGTAGGGGCTGTTGATTGGAGTACACTAAAACAAACCTGATCTCTCTAGGACATTCAGAAGCCAAGTTATAAGCCCACAAATGTGTAACTGGACTACTTCGTTAAAGTGACACCAGATCCGGTGACTTTTGGGACATGGTTTGACCCCCTTAGGAAAGTGCTATCATCATGAAACGTTCAGATCACTTACAACTCAATAGATTCTACCTTCCTGTAACGTTTCAGCCTGATTGGACCTTGTTTTCACACAAATGAACCCAGAATGATGTGAAATTGTGCTTCGTGCAACATAATTCTGGGTGCCATTTAAAAACCATAAGTGCTAATGTCTCCATTTCTTTTTGTGGTTGTAGGGGCTGTTGATTGGAGTACACTAAAACAAACCTGATCGCTCTAGGACATTAAGAAGCCAAGTTATAAGCCCACAAATGTGTAACTGGACAACTTCTTTAAATTGACACCAGATCCGGTGACCTTTGGGACATGGTTTGACCCCCTTAGGAAAGTGCTATTATCATGAAACGTTCAGATCACTTACAACTCAATAGATTCTACCTTCCTGTAACGTTTCAGCCTGATTGGACCTTGTTTTCACACAAATGGACCCAGAATGATGTGAAATAGTGCTTCGTGCAACATAATTCTGGGTGTCATTTACAAACCATAAGTGCTAATGACTCCATTCCTTTTTGTGGTTGTAGGGGCTGTTGATTGGAGTACACTAAAATAAACCTGATCTCTCTAGGACATTCAGAAGCCAAGTTATAAGCCCACAAATGTGTAACTGGACTACTTCTTTAAATTGACACCAGATCCGGTGACCTTTGGGACATGGTTTGACCCCCTTAGGAAAGTGCTATCATCATTAAACGTTCAGATCACTTACAACTCAATAGATTCTACCTTCCTGTAACGTTTCAGCCTGATTGGACCTTGTTTTCACACAAATGAACCCAGAATGATGTGAAATTGTGCTTCGTGCAACATAATTCTGGGTGCCATTTACAAACCATAAGTGCTAATGACTCCATTCCTTTTTGTGGTTGTAGGGGCTGTAGATTGGAGTACACTAAAACAAACCTAACCTCTCTAGGACATTCAGAAGCCAAGTTATAAGCCCACAAAGGTGTAACTGGACTACTTCTTTAAATTGACACCAGATCCGGTGACCTTTGGGACATGGTTTGACCCCCTTAGGAAAGTGCTATCATCATGAAATGTTCAGATCACTTACAACTCAATAGATTCTACCTTCCTGTGACGTTTCAGCCTGATTGGACCTTGTTTTCACACAAATGGACCCAGAATGATGTGAAATAGTGCTTCGTGCAACATAATTCTGGGTGCCATGTACAAACCATAAGTGCTAATGACTCCATTCCTTTTTGTGGTTGTAGGGGCTGTTGATTGGAGTACACAAAAAAAAACCTGACCTCTCTAGGACATTCAGAAGCCAAGTTATAAGCCCACAAAGATGTAACTGGACAGCTTCTTTAAAGTGACACCAGGCCCGGTGACCTTTGGGACATGGTTTTACCCCCTATAGGAATGTGCGATCATCTTGAAACGTTCAGATCACATACAACTCAATAGATTCTACCTTCTTGTAGCGTTTCAGCCTGATTGGACCTTGTTTTCACACAAATGGACCCAGAATGATGTGAAATTGTGCTTCGTGCTACATAATTCTGGGTGCCATTTACAAACCATAAGTGCTAATGACTCCATTCCTTTTTGTGGTTGTAGGGGCTGTTGATTGGAGTACACTAAAATAAACCTGATCTCTTTAGGACATTCAGAAGCCAAGTTATAAGCCCACAAATGTGTAACTGGACTACTTCTTTAAATTGACACCAGATCCGGTGACCTTTGGGACATGGTTTGACCCCCTTAGGAAAGTGCTATCATCATTAAACGTTCAGATCACTTACAACTCAATAGATTATACCTTCCTGTAACGTTTCAGCCTGATTGGACCTTGTTTTCACACAAATGAACCCAGAATGATGTGAAATTGTGCTTCGTGCAACATAATTCTGGGTGCCATTTACAAACCATAAGTGCTAATGACTCCATTCCTTTTTGTGGTTGTAGGGGCTGTAGATTGGAGTACACTAAAACAAACCTAACCTCTCTAGGACATTCAGAAGCCAAGGTATAAGCCCACAAAGGTGTAACTGGACTACTTCTTTAAATTGACACCAGATCCGGTGACCTTTGGGACATGGTTTGACCCCCTTAGGAAAGTGCTATCATCATGAAATGTTCAGATCACTTACAACTCAATAGATTCTACCTTCCTGTGACGTTTCAGCCTGATTGGACCTTGTTTTCACACAAATGGACCCAGAATGATGTGAAATAGTGCTTCGTGCAACATAATTCTGGGTGCCATTTACAAACCGTAAGTGCTAATGACTCCATTCCTTTTTGTGGTTGTAGGGGCTGTTGATTGGAGTACACTAAAATAAACCTAATCTCTCTAGGACATTCAGAAGCCAAGTTATAAGCCCACACATGTGTAACTGGACTACTTCTTTAAATTGACACCAGATCCGGTGACCTTTGGGATGTGGTTTGACCCCCTTAGGAAAGTGCTATAATCATGAAACGTTCAGATCACGTACAACTCAATAGATTCTACCTTCCTGCAACGTTTCAGCCTGATTGGTCCTTGTTTTCACACAAATGGACCCAGAATGATGTGAAATAGTGCTTCGTGCAACATAATTCTGGGTGCCATTTACAAACCATAAGTGCTAATGACTCCATTCCTTTTTGTGGTTGTAGGGGCTGTTGATTGGAGTACACTAAAATAAACCTGATCTCTCTAGGACATTCAGAAGCCAAGTTATAAGCCCACAAATGTGTAACTGGACTACTTCTTTAAATTGACACCAGATCCGGTGACCTTTGGGACATGGTTTGACCCCCTTAGGAAAGTGCTATCATCATGAAACGTTCAGATCACTTACAACTCAATAGATTCTACCTTCCTGCAACGTTTCAGCCTGATTGGACCTTGTTTTCACACAAATGGACCCAGAATGATGTGAAATTGTGCTTCGTGCAACATAATTCTGGGTGCCATTTAAAAACCATAAATGCTAATGACTCCATTCCTTTTTGTGGTTGTAGGGGCTGTTGATTGGAGTATACTAAAACAAACCTGATCTCTCTAGGACATTCAGAAGCCACGTTATAAGCCCACAAATGTGTAACTAGTCTACTTCTTTAAATTGACACCAGATCCGGTGACCTTTGGGACATGGTTTGACCCCCTTAGGAAAGTGCTATCATCATGAAACGTTCAGATCACTTACAACTCAATAGATTCTATCTTCCTGTAACATTTCAGCCTGATTGGACCTTGTTTTCACACAAATGAACCCAGAATGATGTGAAAGTGTGCTTGGTGCAACATAATTCTGGGTGCCATTTAAAAACCATAAGTGCTAATGACTCCATTCCTCTTTGGGGTAATGGGGGCTGTTAACTGGAGTACACTAAAAAAAGCCTCACCTCTCTAGGATATTCAGAAGCCAAGTTATAAGCCCACAAAGATGTAACTGGACTACTTCTTTAAAGTGACACCAGGCCCGGTGACCTTTGGGACATGGTTTTACCCCCTATAGGAATGTGCGATCATCTTGAAACGTTCAGATCACATACAACTCAATAGATTCTACCTTCTTGTAGCGTTTCAGCCTGATTGGACCTTGTTTTCACACAAATGGACCCAGAATGATGTGAAATTGTGCTTCGTGCAACATAATTCTGGGTGCCATTTACAAACCATAAGTGCTAATGACTCCATTCCTTTTTGTGGTTGTAGGGGCTGTTGATTGGAGTACACTAAAATAAACCTGATCTCTCTAGGACATTCAGAAGCCAAGTTATAAGCCCACAAATGTGTAACTGGACTACTTCTTTAAATTGACACCAGATCCGGTGACCTTTGGGACATGGTTTGACCCCCTTAGGAAAGTGCTATCATCATGAAACGTTCAGATCACTTACAACTCAATAGATTCTACCTTCCTGCAACGTTTCAGCCTGATTGGACCTTGTTTTCACACAAATGGACCCAGAATGATGTGAAATTGTGCTTCGTGCAACATAATTCTGGGTGCCATTTAAAAACCATAAATGCTAATGACTCCATTCCTTTTTGTGGTTGTAGGGGCTGTTGATTGGAGTATACTAAAACAAACCTGATCTCTCTAGGACATTCAGAAGCCACGTTATAAGCCCACAAATGTGTAACTAGTCTACTTCTTTAAATTGACACCAGATCCGGTGACCTTTGGGACATGGTTTGACCCCCTTAGGAAAGTGCTATCATCATGAAACGTTCAGATCACTTACAGCTCAATAGATTCTATCTTCCTGTAACATTTCAGCCTGATTGGACCTTGTTTTCACACAAATGAACCCAGAATGATGTGAAAGTGTGCTTGGTGCAACATAATTCTGGGTGCCATTTAAAAACCATAAGTGCTAATGACTCCATTCCTCTTTGGGGTAATGGGGGCTGTTAACTGGAGTACACTAAAAAAAGCCTCACCTCTCTAGGATATTCAGAAGCCAAGTTATAAGCCCACAAAGATGTAACTGGACTACTTCTTTAAAGTGACACCAGGCCTGGTGACCTTTGGGACATGGTTTTACCCCCTATAGGAATGTGCGATCATCTTGAAACGTTCAGATCACATACAACTCAATAGATTCTACCTTCTTGTAGCGTTTCAGCCTGATTGGACCTTGTTTTCACACAAATGGACCCAGAATGATGTGAAATTGTGCTTCGTGCAACATAATTCTGGGTGCCATTTACAAACCATAAGTGCTAATGACTCCATTCCTTTTTGTGGTTGTAGGGGCTGTTGATTGGAGTACACTAAAACAAACCTGATCTCTCTAGGACATTCAGAAGCCAAGTTATAAGCCCACAAATGTGTAACTGGACTACTTCTTTAAATTGACACCAGATCCGGTGACCTTTGGGACATGGTTTGACCCCCTTAGGAAAGTGCTATCATCATGAAACGTTCAGATCACTTACAACTCAATAGATTCTACCTTCCTGTAACGTTTCAGCCTGATTGGACCTTGTTTTCACACAAATGAACCCAGAATGATGTGAAATTGTGCTTCGTGCACCATAATTCTGGGTGCCATTTAAAAACCATAAGTGCTAATTACTCCATTCCTTTTTGTGGTTGTAGGGGCTGTTGATTGGAGTACACTAAAACAAACCTGATCTCTCTAGGACATTCAGAAGCCAAGTTATAAGCCCACAAATGTGTAACTGGACTACTTCGTTAAAGTGACACCAGATCCGGTGACTTTTGGGACATGGTTTGACCCCCTTAGGAAAGTGCTATCATCATGAAACGTTCAGATCACTTACAACTCAATAGATTCTACCTTCCTGTAACGTTTCAGCCTGATTGGACCTTGTTTTCACACAAATGAACCCAGAATGATGTGAAATTGTGCTTCGTGCAACATAATTCTGGGTGCCATTTAAAAACCATAAGTGCTAATGTCTCCATTTCTTTTTGTGGTTGTAGGGGCTGTTGATTGGAGTACACTAAAACAAACCTGATCGCTCTAGGACATTAAGAAGCCAAGTTATAAGCCCACAAAGATGTAACTGGACAACTTCTTTAAATTGACACCAGATCCGGTGACCTTTGGGACATGGTTTGACCCCCTTAGGAAAGTGCTATTATCATGAAACGTTCAGATCACTTACAACTCAATAGATTCTACCTTCCTGTAACGTTTCAGCCTGATTGGACCTTGTTTTCACACAAATGGACCCAGAATGATGTGAAATAGTGCTTCGTGCAACATAATTCTGGGTGTCATTTACAAACCATAAGTGCTAATGACTCCATTCCTTTTTGTGGTTGTAGGGGCTGTTGATTGGAGTACACTAAAATAAACCTGATCTCTCTAGGACATTCAGAAGCCAAGTTATAAGCCCACAAATGTGTAACTGGACTACTTCTTTAAATTGACACCAGATCCGGTGACCTTTGGGACATGGTTTGACCCCCTTAGGAAAGTGCTATCATCATTAAACGTTCAGATCACTTACAACTCAATAGATTCTACCTTCCTGTAACGTTTCAGCCTGATATGACCTTGTTTTCACACAAATGAACCCAGAATGATGTGAAATTGTGCTTCGTGCAACATAATTCTGGGTGCCCTTTACAAACCATAAGTGCTAATGACTCCATTCCTTTTTGTGGTTGTAGGGGCTGTAGATTGGAGTACACTAAAACAAACCTAACCTCTCTAGGACATTCAGAAGCCAAGTTATAAGCCCACAAAGGTGTAACTGGACTACTTCTTTAAATTGACACCAGATCCGGTGACCTTTGGGACATGGTTTGACCCCCTTAGGAAAGTGCTATCATCATGAAATGTTCAGATCACTTACAACTCAATAGATTCTACCTTCCTGTGACGTTTCAGCCTGATTGGACCTTGTTTTCACACAAATGGACCCAGAATGATGTGAAATAGTGCTTCGTGCAACATAATTCTGGGTGCCATGTACAAACCATAAGTGCTAATGACTCCATTCCTTTTTGTGGTTGTAGGGGCTGTTGATTGGAGTACACAAAAAAAAACCTGACCTCTCTAGGACATTCAGAAGCAAAGTTATAAGCCCACAAAGATGTAACTGGACAGCTTCTTTAAAGTGACACCAGGCCCGGTGACCTTTGGGACATGGTTTTACCCCCTATAGGAATGTGCGATCATCTTGAAACGTTCAGATCACATACAACTCAATAGATTCTACCTTCTTGTAGCGTTTCAGCCTGATTGGACCTTGTTTTCACACAAATGGACCCAGAATGATGTGAAATTGTGCTTCGTGCTACATAATTCTGGGTGCCATTTACAAACCATAAGTGCTAATTACTCCATTCCTTTTTGTGGTTGTAGGGGCTGTTGATTGGAGTACACTAAAATAAACCTGATCTCTTTAGGACATTCAGAAGCCAAGTTATAAGCCCCCAAATGTGTAACTGGACTACTTCTTTAAATTGACACCAGATCCGGTGACCTTTAGGGACATGGTTTGACCCCCTTAGGAAAGTGCTATCATCATTAAACGTTCAGATCACTTAGAACTCAATAGATTATACCATCCTGTAACGTTTCAGCCTGATTGGACCTTGTTTTCATACAAATGAACCCAGAATGATGTGAAATTGTGCTTCGTGCAACATAATTCTGGGTGCCATTTACAAACCATAAGTGCTAATGACTCCATTCCTTTTTGTGGTTGTAGGGGCTGTAGATTGGAGTACACTAAAACAAACCTAACCTCTCTAGGACATTCAGAAGCCAAGGTATAAGCCCACAAAGGTGTAACTGGACTACTTCTTTAAATTGACACCAGATCCGGTGACCTTTGGGACATGGTTTGACCCCCTTAGGAAAGTGCTATCATCATGAAATGTTCAGATCACTTACAACTCAATAGATTCTACCTTCCTGTGACGTTTCAGCCTGATTGGACCTTGTTTTCACACAAATGGACCCAGAATGATGTGAAATAGTGCTTCGTGCAACATAATTCTGGGTGCCATTTACAAACCGTAAGTGCTAATGACTCCATTCCTTTTTGTGGTTGTAGGGGCTGTTGATTGGAGTACACTAAAATAAACCTAATCTCTCTAGGACATTCAGAAGCCAAGTTATAAGCCCACACATGTGTAACTGGACTACTTCTTTAAATTGACACCAGATCCGGTGACCTTTGGGATGTGGTTTGACCCCCTTAGGAAAGTGCTATAATCATGAAACGTTCAGATCACGTACAACTCAATAGATTCTACCTTCCTGCAACGTTTCAGCCTGATTGGTCCTTGTTTTCACACAAATGGACCCAGAATGATGTGAAATAGTGCTTCGTGCAACATAATTCTGGGTGCCATTTACAAACCATAAGTGCTAATGACTCCATTCCTTTTTGTGGTTGTAGGGGCTGTTGATTGGAGTACACTAAAATAAACCTGATCTCTCTAGGACATTCAGAAGCCAAGTTATAAGCCCACAAATGTGTAACTGGACTACTTCTTTAAATTGACACCAGATCCGGTGACCTTTGGGACATGGTTTGACCCCCTTAGGAAAGTGCTATCATCATGAAACGTTCAGATCACTTACAACTCAATAGATTCTACCTTCCTGCAACGTTTCAGCCTGATTGGACCTTGTTTTCACACAAATGGACCCAGAATGATGTGAAATTGTGCTTCGTGCAACATAATTCTGGGTGCCATTTAAAAACCATAAATGCTAATGACTCCATTCCTTTTTGTGGTTGTAGGGGCTGTTGATTGGAGTATACTAAAACAAACCTGATCTCTCTAGGACATTCAGAAGCCATGTTATAAGCCCACAAATGTGTAACTAGTCTACTTCTTTAAATTGACACCAGATCCGGTGACCTTTGGGACATGGTTTGACCCCCTTAGGAAAGTGCTATCATCATGAAACGTTCAGATCACTTACAACTCAATAGATTATATCTTCCTGTAACATTTCAGCCTGATTGGACCTTGTTTTCACACAAATGAACCCAGAATGATGTGAAAGTGTGCTTGGTGCAACATAATTCTGGGTGCCATTTAAAAACCATAAGTGCTAATGACTCCATTCCTCTTTGGGGTAATGGGGGCTGTTAACTGGAGTACACTAAAAAAAGCCTCACCTCTCTAGGATATTCAGAAGCCAAGTTATAAGCCCACAAAGATGTAACTGGACTACTTCTTTAAAGTGACACCAGGCCCGGTGACCTTTGGGACATGGTTTTACCCCCTATAGGAATGTGCGATCATCTTGAAACGTTCAGATCACATACAACTCAATAGATTCTACCTTCTTGTAGCGTTTCAGCCTGATTGGACCTTGTTTTCACACAAATGGACCCAGAATGATGTGAAATTGTGCTTCGTGCAACATAATTCTGGGTGCCATTTACAAACCATAAGTGCTAATGACTCCATTCCTTTTTGTGGTTGTAGGGGCTGTTGATTGGAGTACACTAAAACAAACCTGATCTCTCTAGGACATTCAGAAGCCAAGTTATAAGCCCACAAATGTGTAACTGGACTACTTCTTTAAATTGACACCAGATCCGGTGACCTTTGGGACATGGTTTGACCCCCTTAGGAAAGTGCTATCATCATGAAACGTTCAGATCACTTACAACTCAATAGATTCTACCTTCCTGTAACATTTCAGCCTGATTGGACCTTGTTTTCACACAAATGAACACAGAATGATGTGAAATTGTGCTTCGTGCACCATAATTCTGGGTGCCATTTAAAAACCATAAGTGCTAATGACTCCATTCTTTTTTGTGGTTGTAGGGGCTGTTGATTGGAGTACACTAAAACAAACCTGATCTCTCTAGGACATTCAGAAGCCAAGTTATAAGCCCACAAATGTGTAACTGGACTACTTAGTTAAAGTGACACCAGATCCGGTGACTTTTGGGACATGGTTTGACCCCCTTAGGAAAGTGCTATCATCATGAAACGTTCAGATCACTTACAACTCAATAGATTCTACCTTCCTGTAACGTTTCAGCCTGATTGGACCTTGTTTTCACACAAATGAACCCAGAATGATGTGAAATTGTGCTTCGTGCAACATGATTCTGGGTGCCATTTAAAAACCATAAGTGCTAATGTCTCCATTTCTTTTTGTGGTTGTAGGGGCTGTTGATTGGAGTACACTAAAACAAACCTGATCGCTCTAGGACATTAAGAAGCCAAGTTATAAGCCCACAAATGTGTAACTGGACAACTTCTTTAAATTGACACCAGATCCGGTGACCTTTGGGACATGGTTTGACCCCCTTAGGAAAGTGCTATTATCATGAAACGTTCAGATCACTTACAACTCAATAGATTCTACCTTCCTGTAACGTTTCAGCCTGATTGGACCTTGTTTTCACACAAATGGACCCAGAATGATGTGAAATAGTGCTTCGTGCAACATAATTCTGGGTGCCATTTACAAACCATAAGTGCTAATGACTCCATTCCTTTTTGTGGTTGTAGGGGCTGTTGATTGGAGTACACTAAAACAAACCTGACCTCTCTAGGACATTCAGAAGCCAAGTTATAAGCCCACAAAGATGTAACTGGACTACTTCTTTAAAGTGACACCAGGCCCGGTGACCTTTGGGACATGGTTTTACCCCCTATAGGAATGTGCGATCATCTTGAAACGTTCAGATCACATACAACTCAATAGATTCTACCTTCTTGTAGCGTTTCAGCCTGATTGGACCTTGTTTTCACACAAATGGACCCAGAATGATGTGAATTTGTGCTTCGTGCAACATAATTCTGGGTGCCATTTACAAACCATAAGTGCTAATGACTCCATTCCTTTTTGTGGTTGTAGGGGCTGTTGATTGGAGTACACTAAAACAAACCTGACCTCTCTAGGACATTCAGAAGCCAAGTTATAAGCCCACAAAGATGTAACTGGACTACTTCTTTAAAGTGACACCAGGCCCGGTGACCTTTGGGACATGGTTTTACCCCCTATAGGAATGTGCGATCATCTTGAAACGTTCAGATCACATACAACTCAATAGATTCTACCTTCTTGTAGCGTTTCAGCCTGATTGGACCTTGTTTTCACACAAATGGACCCAGAATGATGTGAATTTGTGCTTCGTGCAACATAATTCTGGGTGCCATTTACAAACCATAAGTGCTAATGACTCCATTCCTTTTTGTGGTTGTAGGGGCTGTTGATTGGAGTACACTAAAACAAACCTGATCCCTCTAGGACATTCAGAAGCCAAGTTATAAGCCCACAAATGTGTAACTGGACTACTTTAAATTGACACCAGATCCGGTGACCTTTGGGACATGGTTTGACCCCCTTAGGAAAGTGCTATCATCATGAAACGTTCAGATCACTTACAACTCAATATATTCTACCTTCCTGTAACGTTTCAGCCTGATTGGACCTTGTTTTCACACAAATGAACCCAGAATGATGTGAAATTGTGCTTCGTGCACCATAATTTTGGGTGCCATTTAAAAACCATAAGTGCTAATGACTCCGTTCCTTTTTATGGTTGTAGGGGCTGTTGATTGGAGTACACTAAAACAAACCTGATCTCTCTAGGACATTCAGAAGCCAAGTTATAAGCCCACAAATGTGTAACTGGACTACTTCGTTAAAGTGACACCAGATCCGGTGACCTTTGGGACATGGTTTGACCCCCTTAGGAAAGTGCTATCATCATGAAACGTTCAGATCACTTACAACTCAATAGATTCTACCTTCCTGTAACGTTTCAGCCTGATTGGACCTTGTTTTCACACAAATGAACCCAGAATGATGTGAAATTGTGCTTCGTGCAACATAATTCTGGGTGCCATTTAAAAACCATAAGTGCTAATGTCTCCATTTCTTTTTGTGGTTCTAGGGGCTGTTGATTGGAGTACACTAAAACAAACCTGATCGCTCTAGGACATTAAGAAGCCAAGTTATAAGCCCTCAAATGTGTAACTGGACAACTTCTTTAAATTGACACCAGATCCGGTGACCTTTGGGACATGGTTTGACCCCCTTAGGAAAGTGCTATTATCATGAAACGTTCAGATCACTTACAACTCAATAGATTCTACCTTCCTGTAACGGTTCAGCCTGATTGGACCTTGTTTTCACACAAATGAACCCAGAATGATGTGAAATTGTGCTTCGTGCAACATAATTCTGGGTGCCATTTACAAACCATAAGTGCTAATGACTCCATTCCTTTTTGTGGTTGTAGGGGTTGTAGATTGGAGTACACTAAAACAAACCTAACCTCTCTAGGACATTCAGAAGCCAAGTTATAAGCCCACAAAGGTGTAACTGGACTACTTCTTTAAATTGACACCAGATCCGGTGACCTTTGGGACATGGTTTGACCCCCATAGGAAAGTGCTATCATCATGAAATGTTCAGATCACTTACAACTCAATAGATTCTACCTTCCTGTGACGTTTCAGCCTGATTGGACCTTGTTTTCACACAAATGGACCCAGAATGATGTGAAATAGTGCTTCGTGCAACATAATTCTGGGTGCCATTTACAAACCGTAAGTGCTAATGACTCCATTCCTTTTTGTGGTTGTAGGGGCTGTTGATTGGAGTACACTAAAATAAACCTAATCTCTCTAGGACATTCAGAAGCCAAGTTATAAGCCCACACATGTGTAACTGGACTACTTCTTTAAATTGACACCAGATCCGGTGACCTTTGGGACATGGTTTGACCCCCTTAGGAAAGTGCTATCATCATGAAACGTTCAGATCACTTACAACTCAATAGATTCTACCTTCCTGCAACGTTTCAGCCTGATTGGACCTTGTTTTCACACAAATGGACCCAGAATGATGTGAAATAGTGCTTCGTGCAACATAATTCTGGGTGCCATTTAAAAACCATAAATGCTAATGACTCCATTCCTTTTTGTGGTTGTAGGGGCTGTTGATTGGAGTATACTAAAACAAACCTGATCTCTCTAGGACATTCAGAAGCCATGTTATAAGCCCACAAATGTGTAACTAGTCTACTTCTTTAAATTGACACCAGATCCGGTGACCTTTGGGACATGGTTTGACCCCCTTAGGAAAGTGCTATCATCATGAAACGTTCAGATCACTTACAACTCAATAGATTCTATCTTCCTGTAACATTTCAGCCTGATTGGACCTTGTTTTCACACAAATGAACCCAGAATGATGTGAAAGTGTGCTTGGTGCAACATAATTCTGGGTGCCATTTAAAAACCATAAGTGCTAATGACTCCATTCCTCTTTGGGGTAATGGGGGCTGTTAACTGGAGTACACTAAAAAAAGCCTCACCTCTCTAGGATATTCAGAAGCCAAGTTATAAGCCCACAAAGATGTAACTGGACTACTTCTTTAAAGTGACACCAGGCCCGGTGACCTTTGGGACATGGTTTTACCCCCTATAGGAATGTGTGATCATCTTGAAACGTTCAGATCACATACAACTCAATAGATTCTACCTTCTTGTAGCGTTTCAGCCTGATTGGACCTTGTTTTCACACAAATGGACCCAGAATGATGTGAAATTGTGCTTCGTGCAACATAATTCTGGGTGCCATTTACAAACCATAAGTGCTAATGACTCCATTCCTTTTTGTGGTTGTAGGGGCTGTTGATTGGAGTACACTAAAACAAACCTGATCTCTCTAGGACATTCAGAAGCCAAGTTATAAGCCCACAAATGTGTAACTGGACTACTTCTTTAAATTGACACCAGATCCGGTGACCTTTGGGACATGGTTTGACCCCCTTAGGAAAGTGCTATCATCATGAAACGTTCAGATCACTTACAACTCAATAGATTCTACCTTCCTGTAACATTTCAGCCTGATTGGACCTTGTTTTCACACAAATGAACACAGAATGATGTGAAATTGTGCTTCGTGCACCATAATTCTGGGTGCCATTTAAAAACCATAAGTGCTAATGACTCCATTCTTTTTTGTGTTTGTAGGGGCTGTTGATTGGAGTACACTAAAACAAACCTGATCTCTCTAGGACATTCAGAAGCCAAGTTATAAGCCCACAAATGTGTAACTGGACTACTTAGTTAAAGTGACACCAGATCCGGTGACTTTTGGGACATGGTTTGACCCCCTTAGGAAAGTGCTATCATCATGAAACGTTCAGATCACTTACAACTCAATAGATTCTACCTTCCTGTAACGTTTCAGCCTGATTGGACCTTGTTTTCACACAAATGAACCCAGAATGATGTGAAATTGTGCTTCGTGCAACATGATTCTGGGTGCCATTTAAAAACCATAAGTGCTAATGTCTCCATTTCTTTTTGTGGTTGTAGGGGCTGTTGATTGGAGTACACTAAAACAAACCTGATCGCTCTAGGACATTAAGAAGCCAAGTTATAAGCCCACAAATGTGTAACTGGACAACTTCTTTAAATTGACACCAGATCCGGTGACCTTTGGGACATGGTTTGACCCCCTTAGGAAAGTGCTATTATCATGAAACGTTCAGATCACTTACAACTCAATAGATTCTACCTTCCTGTAACGTTTCAGCCTGATTGGACCTTGTTTTCACACAAATGGACCCAGAATGATGTGAAATAGTGCTTCGTGCAACATAATTCTGGGTGCCATTTACAAACCATAAGTGCTAATGACTCCATTCCTTTTTGTGGTTGTAGGGGCTGTTGATTGGAGTACACTAAAACAAACCTGACCTCTCTAGGACATTCAGAAGCCAAGTTATAAGCCCACAAAGATGTAACTGGACTACTTCTTTAAAGTGACACCAGGCCCGGTGACCTTTGGGACATGGTTTTACCCCCTATAGGAATGTGCGATCATCTTGAAACGTTCAGATCACATACAACTCAATAGATTCTACCTTCTTGTAGCGTTTCAGCCTGATTGGACCTTGTTTTCACACAAATGGACCCAGAATGATGTGAATTTGTGCTTCGTGCAACATAATTCTGGGTGCCATTTACAAACCATAAGTGCTAATGACTCCATTCCTTTTTGTGGTTGTAGGGGCTGTTGATTGGAGTACACTAAAACAAACCTGATCCCTCTAGGACATTCAGAAGCCAAGTTATAAGCCCACAAATGTGTAACTGGACTACTTTAAATTGACACCAGATCCGGTGACCTTTGGGACATGGTTTGACCCCCTTAGGAAAGTGCTATCATCATGAAACGTTCAGATCACTTACAACTCAATATATTCTACCTTCCTGTAACGTTTCAGCCTGATTGGACCTTGTTTTCACACAAATGAACCCAGAATGATGTGAAATTGTGCTTCGTGCACCATAATTTTGGGTGCCATTTAAAAACCATAAGTGCTAATGACTCCGTTCCTTTTTGTGGTTGTAGGGGCTGTTGATTGGAGTACACTAAAACAAACCTGATCTCTCTAGGACATTCAGAAGCCAAGTTATAAGCCCACAAATGTGTAACTGGACTACTTCGTTAAAGTGACACCAGATCCGGTGACCTTTGGGACATGGTTTGACCCCCTTAGGAAAGTGCTATCATCATGAAACGTTCAGATCACTTACAACTCAATAGATTCTACCTTCCTGTAACGTTTCAGCCTGATTGGACCTCCTTTTCACACAAATGAACCCAGAATGATGTGAAATTGTGCTTCGTGCAACATAATTCTGGGTGCCATTTAAAAACCATAAGTGCTAATGTCTCCATTTCTTTTTGTGGTTCTAGGGGCTGTTGATTGGAGTACACTAAAACAAACCTGATCGCTCTAGGACATTAAGAAGCCAAGTTATAAGCCCTCAAATGTGTAACTGGACAACTTCTTTAAATTGACACCAGATCCGGTGACCTTTGGGACATGGTTTGACCCCCTTAGGAAAGTGCTATTATCATGAAACGTTCAGATCACTTACAACTCAATAGATTCTACCTTCCTGTAACGGTTCAGCCTGATTGGACCTTGTTTTCACACAAATGAACCCAGAATGATGTGAAATTGTGCTTCGTGCAACATAATTCTGGGTGCCATTTACAAACCATAAGTGCTAATGACTCCATTCCTTTTTGTGGTTGTAGGGGTTGTAGATTGGAGTACACTAAAACAAACCTAACCTCTCTAGGACATTCAGAAGCCAAGTTATAAGCCCACAAAGGTGTAACTGGACTACTTCTTTAAATTGACACCAGATCCGGTGACCTTTGGGACATGGTTTGACCCCCTTAGGAAAGTGCTATCATCATGAAATGTTCAGATCACTTACAACTCAATAGATTCTACCTTCCTGTGACGTTTCAGCCTGATTGGACCTTGTTTTCACACAAATGGACCCAGAATGATGTGAAATAGTGCTTCGTGCAACATAATTCTGGGTGCCATTTACAAACCGTAAGTGCTAATGACTCCATTCCTTTTTGTGGTTGTAGGGGCTGTTGATTGGAGTACACTAAAATAAACCTAATCTCTCTAGGACATTCAGAAGCCAAGTTATAAGCCCACACATGTGTAACTGGACTACTTCTTTAAATTGACACCAGATCCGGTGACCTTTGGGATATGGTTTGACCCCCTTAGGAAAGTGCTATAATCATGAAACGTTCAGATCACGTACAACTCAATAGATTCTACCTTCCTTCAACGTTTCAGCCTGATTGGTCCTTGTTTTCACACAAATGGACCCAGAATGATGTGAAATAGTGCTTCGTGCAACATAATTCTGGGTGCCATTTACAAACCATAAGTGCTAATGACTCCATTCATTTTTGTGGTTGTAGGGGCTGTTGATTGGAGTACACTAAAATAAACCTGATCTCTCTAGGACATTCAGAAGCCAAGTTATAAGCCCACAAATGTGTAACTGGACTACTTCTTTAAATTGACACCAGATCCGGTGACCTTTGGGACATGGTTTGACCCCCTTAGGAAAGTGCTATCAGAATGAAACGTTCAGATCACTTACAACTCAATAGATTCTACCTTCCTGTAACGTTTCAGCCTGATTGGACCTTGTTTTCACACAAATGGACCCAGAATAATGTGAAATTGTGCTTCGTGCAACATAATTCTGGGTGCCATTTAAAAACCATAAATGCTAATGACTCCATTCCTTTTTGTGGTTGTAGGGGCTGTTGATTGGAGTATACTAAAACAAACCTGATCTCTCTAGGACATTCAGAAGCCACGTTATAAGCCCACAAATGTGTAACTGGACTACTTCTTTAAATTGACACCAGATCCGGTGACCTTTGGGACATGGTTTGACCCCCTTAGGAAAGTGCTATCATCATGAAACGTTCAGATCACTTACAACTCAATAGATTCTACCTTCCTGTGACGTTTCAGCCTGATTGGACCTTGTTTTCACACAAATGGACCCAGAATGATGTGAAATAGTGCTTCGTGCAACATAATTCTGGGTGCCATTTACAATCCGTAAGTGCTAATGACTCCATTCCTTTTTGTGGTTGTAGGGGCTGTTGATTGGAGTATACTAAAACAAACCTGATCTCTCTAGGACATTCAGAAGCCACGTTATAAGCCCACAAATGTGTAACTGGACTACTTCTTTAAATTGACACCAGATCCGGTGACCTTTGGGACATGGTTTGACCCCCTTAGGAAAGTGCTATCATCATGAAACGTTCAGATCACTTACAACTCAATAGATTCTACCTTCCTGTGACGTTTCAGCCTGATTGGACCTTGTTTTCACACAAATGGACCCAGAATGATGTGAAATAGTGCTTCGTGCAACATAATTCTGGGTGCCATTTACAATCCGTAAGTGCTAATGACTCCATTCCTTTTTGTGGTTGTAGGGGCTGTTGATTGGAGTACACTAAAATAAACCTAATCTCTCTAGGACATTCAGAAGCCAAGTTATAAGCCCACACATGTGTAACTGGACTACTTCTTTAAATTGACACCAGATCCGGTGACCTTTGGGACATGGTTTGACCCCCTTAGGAAAGTGCTATCATCATGAAACGTTCAGATCACTTACAACTCAATAGATTCTACCTTCCTGTGACGTTTCAGCCTGATTGGACCTTGTTTTCACACAAATGGACCCAGAATGATGTGAAATAGTGCTTCGTGCAACATAATTCTGGGTGCCATTTACAATCCGTAAGTGCTAATGACTCCATTCCTTTTTGTGGTTGTAGGGGCTGTTGATTGGAGTACACTAAAATAAACCTAATCTCTCTAGGACATTCAGAAGCCAAGTTATAAGCCCACACATGTGTAACTGGACTACTTCTTTAAATTGACACCAGATCCGGTGACCTTTGGGATATGGTTTGACCCCCTTAGGAAAGTGCTATAATCATGAAACGTTCAGATCACGTACAACTCAATAGATTCTACCTTCCTTCAACGTTTCAGCCTGATTGGTCCTTGTTTTCACACAAATGGACCCAGAATGATGTGAAATAGTGCTTCGTGCAACATAATTCTGGGTGCCATTTACAAACCGTAAGTGCTAATGACTCCATTCCTTTTTGTGGTTGTAGGGGCTGTTGATTGGAGTACACTAAAATAAACCTAATCTCTCTAGGACATTCAGAAGACAAGTTATAAGCCCACACATGTGTAACTGGACTACTTCTTTAAATTGACACCAGATCCGGTGACCTTTGGGATATGGTTTGACCCCCTTAGGAAAGTGCTATAATCATGAAACGTTCAGATCACGTACAACTCAATAGATTCTACCTTCCTTCAACGTTTCAGCCTGATTGGTCCTTGTTTTCACACAAATGGACCCAGAATGATGTGAAATAGTGCTTCGTGCAACATAATTCTGGGTGCCATTTACAAACCATAAGTGCTAATGACTCCATTCATTTTTGTGGTTGTAGGGGCTGTTGATTGGAGTACACTAAAATAAACCTGATCTCTCTAGGACATTCAGAAGCCAAGTTATAAGCCCACAAATGTGTAACTGGACTACTTCTTTAAATTGACACCAGATCCGGTGACCTTTGGGACATGGTTTGACCCCCTTAGGAAAGTGCTATCATCATGAAACGTTCAGATCACTTACAACTCAATAGATTCTACCTTCCTGTAACGTTTCAGCCTGATTGGACCTTGTTTTCACACAAATGGACCCAGAATGATGTGAAATTGTGCTTCGTGCAACATAATTCTGGGTGCCATTTAAAAACCATAAATGCTAATGACTCCATTCCTTTTTGTGGTTGTAGGGGCTGTTGATTGGAGTATACTAAAACAAACCTGATCTCTCTAGGACATTCAGAAGCCACGTTATAAGCCCACAAATGTGTAACTGGACTACTTCTTTAAATTGACACCAGATCCGGTGACCTTTGGGACATGGTTTGACCCCCTTAGGAACGTGCTATCATCATGAAACGTTCAGATCACTTACAACTCAATAGATTCTAACTTCCTGTAACATTTCAGCCTGATTGGACCTTGTTTTCACACAAATGAACCCAGAATGATGTGAAAGTGTGCTTGGTGCAACATAATTCTGGGTGCCATTTAAAAACCATAAGTGCTAATGACTCCATTCCTTTTTGTGGTTGTAGGGGTTGTAGATTGGAGTACACTAAAACAAACCTAACCTCTCTAGGACATTCAGAAGCCAAGTTATAAGCCCACAAAGGTGTAACTGGACTACTTCTTTAAATTGACACCAGATCCGGTGACCTTTGGGACATGGTTTGACCCCCTTAGGAAAGTGCTATAATCATGAAATGTTCAGATCACTTACAACTCAATAGATTCTACCTTCCTGTGACGTTTCAGCCTGATTGGACCTTGTTTTCACACAAATGAACCCAGAATGATGTGAAATTGTGCTTCGTGCAACATAATTCTGGGTGCCATTTAAAAACCATAAGTGCTAATGTCTCCATTTCTTTTTGTGGTTCTAGGGGCTGTTGATTGGAGTACACTAAAACAAACCTGATCGCTCTAGGACATTAAGAAGCCAAGTTATAAGCCCTCAAATGTGTAACTGGACAACTTCTTTAAATTGACACCAGATCCGGTGACCTTTGGGACATGGTTTGACCCCCTTAGGAAAGTGCTATTATCATGAAACGTTCAGATCACTTACAACTCAATAGATTCTACCTTCCTGTAACGTTTCAGCCTGATTGGACCTTGTTTTCACACAAATGGACCCAGAATGATGTGAAATAGTGCTTCGTGCAACATAATTCTGGGTGCCATTTACAAACCATAAGTGCTAATGACTCAATTCCTTTTTGTGGTTGTAGGGGCTGTTGATTGGAGTACACTAAAATAAACCTGATCTCTCTAGGACATTCAGAAGCCAAGTTATAAGCCCACAAATGTGTAACTGGACTACTTCTTTAAATTGACACCAGATCCGGTGACCTTTGGGACATGGTTTGACCCCCTTAGGAAAGTGCTATCATCATTAAACGTTCAGATCACTTACAACTCAATAGATTCTACCTTCCTGTAACGGTTCAGCCTGATTGGACCTTGTTTTCACACAAATGAACCCAGAATGATGTGAAATTGTGCTTCGTGCAACATAATTCTGGGTGCCATTTACAAACCATAAGTGCTAATGACTCCATTCCTTTTTGTGGTTGTAGGGGTTGTAGATTGGAGTACACTAAAACAAACCTAACCTCTCTAGGACATTCAGAAGCCAAGTTATAAGCCCACAAAGGTGTAACTGGACTACTTCTTTAAATTGGCACCAGATCCGGTGACCTTTGGGACATGGTTTGACCCCCTTAGGAAAGTGCTATCATCATGAAATGTTCAGATCACTTACAACTCAATAGATTCTACCTTCCTGTGACGTTTCAGCCTGATTGGACCTTGTTTTCACACAAATGGACCCAGAATGATGTGAAATAGTGCTTCGTGCAACATAATTCTGGGTGCCATTTACAAACCGTAAGTGCTAATGACTCCATTCCTTTTTGTGGTTGTAGGGGCTGTTGATTGGAGTACACTAAAATAAACCTAATCTCTCTAGGACATTCAGAAGCCAAGTTATAAGCCCACACATGTGTAACTGGACTACTTCTTTAAATTGACACCAGATCCGGTGACCTTTGGGATATGGTTTGACCCCCTTAGGAAAGTGCTATAATCATGAAACGTTCAGATCACGTACAACTCAATAGATTCTACCTTCCTTCAACGTTTCAGCCTGATTGGTCCTTGTTTTCACACAAATGGACCCAGAATGATGTGAAATAGTGCTTCGTGCAACATAATTCTGGGTGCCATTTACAAACCATAAGTGCTAATGACTCCATTCATTTTTGTGGTTGTAGGGGCTGTTGATTGGAGTACACTAAAATAAACCTGATCTCTCTAGGACATTCAGAAGCCAAGTTATAAGCCCACAAATGTGTAACTGGACTACTTCTTTAAATTGACACCAGATCCGGTGACCTTTGGGACATGGTTTGACCCCCTTAGGAAAGTGCTATCATCATGAAACGTTCAGATCACTTACAACTCAATAGATTCTACCTTCCTGTAACGTTTCAGCCTGATTGGACCTTGTTTTCACACAAATGGACCCAGAATGATGTGAAATTGTGCTTCGTGCAACATAATTCTGGGTGCCATTTAAAAACCATAAATGCTAATGACTCCATTCCTTTTTGTGGTTGTAGGGGCTGTTGATTGGAGTATACTAAAACAAACCTGATCTCTCTAGGACATTCAGAAGCCACGTTATAAGCCCACAAATGTGTAACTGGACTACTTCTTTAAATTGACACCAGATCCGGTGACCTTTGGGACATGGTTTGACCCCCTTAGGAAAGTGCTATCATCATGAAACGTTCAGATCACTTACAACTCAATAGATTCTAACTTCCTGTAACATTTCAGCCTGATTGGACCTTGTTTTCACACAAATGAACCCAGAATGATGTGAAAGTGTGCTTGGTGCAACATAATTCTGGGTGCCATTTAAAAACCATAAGTGCTAATGACTCCATTCCTCTTTGGGGCAATGGGGGCTGTTAACTGGAGTACACTAAAAAAAGCCTCACCTCTCTAGGATATTCAGAAGCCAAGTTATAAGCCCACAAAGGTGTAACTGGACTACTTCTTTAAAGTGACACCAGGCCCGGTGACCTTTGGGACATGGTTTTACCCCCTATAGGAATGTGCGATCATCTTGAAACGTTCAGATCACTTACAACTCAATAGATTCTACCGTCTTGTAGCGTTTAAGCCTGATTGGACCTTGTTTTCACACAAATGGACCCAGAATGATGTGAAATTGTGCTTCGTGCAACATAATTCTGGTTGCCATTTACAAACCATAAGTGCTAATGACTCCATTCCTTTTTGTGGTTGTAGGGGCTGTTGATTGGAGTACACTAAAACAAACCTGATCCTTCTAGGACATTCAGAAGCCAAGTTATAAGCCCACAAATGTGTAACTGGACTACTTCTTTAAATTGACACCAGATCCGGTGACCTTTGGGACATGGTTTGACCCCCTTAGGAAAGTGCTATCATCATGAAACGTTCAGAAGGGTGAGACAAAGAACGGTTCGAACATTTGTGGGCTTATAACTTGGCTTCTGAATGTCCTAGAGAGATCAGGTTTGTTTTAATGTACTCCAATCAACAGCCCCTACAACCACAAAAAGGAATGGAGTCATTAGCACTTATGGTTTGTAAATAGCACCCAGAATTATGTTGCACGAAGTACAATTTCACATCATTCTGGGTTCGTTTGTGTGAAAACAAGGTCCAATCAGGCTGAAACGTTACAGGAAGGTAGAATCTATTGAGTTGTAAGTGATCTGAACGTTTCATGATGATAGCACTTTCCTAAGGGGGTCAAACCATGACCCAAAGGTCACCGGATCTGGTGTCAATTTAAAGAAGTAGTCCAGTTACACATTTGTGGGCTTATAACTTGGCTTCTGAATGTCCTAGAGAGATCAGGTTTGTTTTAATGTATTCCAACCAACAGCCAATACAACCACAAAAAGGAATGGAGTCATTAGCACTTATGGTTTGTAAATGGCACCCAGAATTATGTTGCACGAAGCACAATTTCACATCATTCTGGGTCCATTTGTGTGAAAACAAGGTCCAATCAGGCTGAAACGTTACAAGAAGGTAGAATCTATTGAGTTGTAAGTGATCTGAACGTTTCATGATGATCGCACATTCCTATAGGGGGTCAAACTATGTCCCAAAGGTCACCGGGCCTGGTGTCACTTTAAAGAAGTTGTCCAGTTACACCTTTGTGGGCTTATAACTTGGCTTCTTAATATCCTAGAGAGGTCAGGTTTGTTTTAGAGTACTCCAATCAACAGCCCCCATTACCACTAAAAGGAATGGAGTCATTAGAACTTATGGTTTTTAAATGGCACCCAGAATTATGTTGCACGAAGCACAATTTCACATCATTCTGGGTTCATTTGTGTGAAAACAAGGTCCAATCAGGCTGAAACGTTACAAGAAGGTAGAATCTATTGAGTTGTAAGTGATCTGAACATTTCATGATGATCACACATTCCTATAGGGGGTAAAACCATGTCCCAAAGGTCACCGGGCCTGGTGTCACTTTAAAGAAGTAGTCCAGTTACACATTTGTGGGCTTATAACTTGGCTTCTGAATGTCCTAGAGAGATCAGGTTTGTTTTAGAGTACTCCAGTTAACAGCCCCCATTACCACTAAAAGGAATGGAGTCATTAGCACTTATGGTTTTTAAATGGCACCCAGAATTATGTTGCACGAAGCACAATTTCACATCATTCTGGGTTCATATGTGTGAAAACAAGGTCCAATCAGGCTGAAACGTTACAAGAAGGTAGAATCTATTGAGTTGTAAGTGATCTGAACGTTTCATGATGATTGCACATTCCTATAGGGGGTAAAACCATGTCCCAAAGGTCACCGGGCCTGGTATCACTTTAAAGAAGTAGTCCAGTTACACATTTGTGGGCTTATAACTTGGCTTTTGAATGTCCTAGAGAGATCAGGTTTGTTTTAGTATACTCCAATCAACAGCCCCTACAACAACAAAAAGGAATGGAGTCATTAGCACTTATGGTTTTTAAATAGCACCCAGAATTATGTTGCACGAAGCACAATTTCACATCATTCTGGGTTCATTTGTGTGAAAACAAGGTCCAATCAGGCTGAAACGTCACAGGAAGGTAGAATCTATTGAGTTGTAAGTGATCTGAACGTTTCATGATGATAGCACTTTCCTAAGGGGGTCAAACCATGTCCCAAAGGTCACCGGATCTGGTGTCAATTTAAAAAAGTAGTCCAGTTACACATTTGTGGGCTTATAACTTGGCTTCTGAATGTCCTAGAGAGATCAGGTTTGTTTTAGTATACTCCAATCAACAGCCCCTACAACCACAAAAAGGAATGGAGTCATTAGCACTTATGGTTTTTAAATGGCACCCAGAATTATGTTGCACGAAGCACAATTTCACATCATTCTGGGTTCGTTTGTGTGAAAACAAGGTCCAATCAGGCTGAAACGTTACAGGAAGGTAGAATCTATTGAGTTGTAAGTGATCTGAACGTTTCATGATGATAGCACTTTCCTAAGGGGGTCAAACCATGACCCAAAGGTCACCGGATCTGGTGTCAATTTAAAGAAGTAGTCCAGTTACACATTTGTGGGCTTATAACTTGGCTTCTGAACGTCCTAGAGAGATCAGGTTTGTTTTAATGTATTCCAACCAACAGCCCCTACAACCACAAAAAGGAATGGAGTCATTAGCACTTATGGTTTGTAAATGGCACCCAGAATTATGTTGCACGAAGCACAATTTCACATCATTCTGGGTCCATTTGTGTGAAAACAAGGTCCAATCAGGCTGAAACGTTACAAGAAGGTAGAATCTATTGAGTTATAAGTGATCTGAACGTTTCATGATGATCGCACATTCCTATAGGGGGTCAAACTATGTCCCAAAGGTCACCGGGCCTGGTGTCACTTTAAAGAAGTTGTCCAGTTACACCTTTGTGGGCTTATAACTTGGCTTCTTAATATCCTAGAGAGGTCAGGTTTGTTTTAGAGTACTCCAATCAACAGCCCCCATTACCACTAAAAGGAATGGAGTCATTAGAACTTATGGTTTTTAAATGGCACCCAGAATTATGTTGCACGAAGCACAATTTCACATCATTCTGGGTTCATTTGTGTGAAAACAAGGTCCAATCAGGCTGAAACGTTACAAGAAGGTAGAATCTATTGAGTTGTAAGTGATCTGAACATTTCATGATGATCACACATTCCTATAGGGGGTAAAACCATGTCCGAAAGGTCACCGGGCCTGGTGTCACTTTAAAGAAGTAGTCCAGTTACACATTTGTGGGCTTATAACTTGGCTTCTGAATGTCCTAGAGAGATCAGGTTTGTTTTAGAGTACTCCAATTAACAGCCCCCATTACCACTAAAAGGAATGGAGTCATTAGCACTTATGGTTTTTAAATGGCACCCAGAAGTATGTTGCACGAAGCACAATTTCACATCATTCTGGGTTCATATGTGTGAAAACAAGGTCCAATCAGGCTGAAACGTTACAAGAAGGTAGAATCTATTGAGTTGTAAGTGATCTGAACGTTTCATGATGATTGCACATTCCTATAGGGGGTAAAACCATGTCCCAAAGGTCACCGGGCCTGGTATCACTTTAAAGAAGTAGTCCAGTTACACATTTGTGGGCTTATAACTTGGCTTTTGAATGTCCTAGAGGGATCAGGTTTGTTTTAGTATACTCCAATCAACAGCCCCTACAACCACAAAAAGGAATGGAGTCATTAGCACTTATGGTTTTTAAATAGCACCCAGAATTATGTTGCACGAAGCACAATTTCACATCATTCTGGGTTCATTTGTATGAAAACAAGGTACAATCAGGCTGAAACGTTACAGGAAGGTAGAATCTATTGAATTGTAAGTGATCTGAACGTTTCATGATGATAGCACATTCCTAAGGGGGTCAAACAATGTCCCAAAGGTCACCGGATCTGGTGTCAATTTAAAGAAGTAGTAAAGTTACACATTTGTGGGCTTATAACTTGGCTTCTGAATGTCCTAGAGAGATCAGGTTTGTTTTAGAGGAATGTGCGATCATCATGAAACGTTCAGATCACTTACAATTCAATAGATTCTACCTTGCTGTAACGTTTCAGCCTGATTGTACCTTGTTTTCACACAAATGAACCCAGAATGATGTGAAATTGTGCTTCGTGCAACATAATTCTGGGTGCCATTTAAAAACCATAAGTGCTAATGACTCCATTACTTTTAGTGGTAATGGGGGCTGTTAATTGGAGTACTCTAAAACAAACCTGACCTCTCTAGGATATTCAGAAGCCAAGTTATAAGCCCACAAAGGTGTAACTGGACTACTTCTTTAAAGTGACACCAGGCCCGGTGACCTTTGGGACATGGTTTTACCCCCTATAGAAATGTGCGATCATCTTGAAACGTTCAGATCACTTACAATTCAATAGCTTCTACCTTCTTGTAATGTTTCAGCCTGATTGGACCTTGTTTTCACACAAATGGACCCAGAATGATGTGAAATTGTGCTTCGTGCAACATAATTCTGGGTGCCATTTACAAACCATAAGTGCTAATGACTCCATTCCTTTTTGTGGTTGTAGGGGCTGTTGATTGGAGTACACTAAAACAAACCTGACCTCTCTAGGACATTCAGAAGCCAAGTTATAAGCCCACAAAGGTGTAACTGGACTACTTCTTTAAAGTGACACCAGGCCCGGTGACCTTTGGGACATGGTTTGACCCCCTATAGGAATGTGAGATCATCATGAAACGTTCAGATCACTTACAACTCAATTGATTCTACCTTCTTGTAACGTTTCAGCCTGATTGGACCTTGTTTTCACACAAATGGACCCAGAATGATGTGAAATTGTGCTTCGTGCAACAAAATTCTGGGTGCCATTTACAAACCATAAGTGCTAATGTCTCCATTCCTTTTTGTGATTGTAGGGGCTGTTGATTGGAGTATACTAAAACAAACCTGATCTCTCTAGGACATTCAGAAGCCAAGTTAAAAGCCCACAAATGTGTAACTGGACTACTTTAAATTGACACCAGATCCGGTCACCTTTGGGACATGGTTTGAGCCCCTTAGGAAAGTGCTATCATCTTGAAACGTTCAGATCACTTACAACTCAATAGATTCTACCTTCTTGTAACGTTTCAGCCTGACTGGACCTTGTTTTCACACAAATGGACCCAGAATGATGTGAAATTGTGCTTTGTGCAACATAATTCTGGGTGCCATTTACAAACCATAAGTGCTAATGACTCCATTCCTTTTTGTGGTTGTAGGGGATTTGATTGGAGTACACTAAAACAAACCTAACCTCTCTAGGACATTCAGAAGCCAAGTTATAAGCCCACAAAGGTGTAACTGGACTACTTCTTTAAAGTGACACCAGGCCCGGTGACCTTTGGGAAATGGTTTTACCCCCTATAGGAATGTGCGATCATCTTGAAACGTTCAGATCACTTACAACTCAATAGATTCTACCTTCTTGTAGCGTTTCAGCCTGATTGGACCTTGTTTTCACACAAATGGACCCAGAATGATGTGAAATTGTGCTTCGTGCAACATAATTCTGGGTGCCATTTACAAACCATAAGTGCTAATGACTCCATTCCTTTTTGTGTTTGTAGGGGCTCTTGATTGGAGTACATTAAAACAAACCTGATCTCTCTAGGACATTCAGAAGCCAAGTTATAAGCCCACAAATGTGTAACTGGACTACTTCTTTAAATTGACACCAGATCCGGTGACCTTTGGGACATGGTTTGACCCCCTTAGGAAAGTGCTATCATCATGAAACTTTCAGATCACTTACAACTCAATAGATTCTACCTTTCTGTAACGTTTCAGCCTGTTTGGACCTTGTTTTCACACAAATGAACCCAGAATGATGTGAAATTGTGCTTCGTGCAACATATTTCTGGGTGCCATTTACAAACCATAAGTGCTAATGACTCCATTCCTTTTTGTGGTTGTATGGGCTGTTGATTGGAGTACATTAAAACAAACCTGATATCTCTAGGACATTCAGAAGCCAAGTTATAAGCCCACAAATGTGGAACTGGACTACTTCTTTAAATTGACACCAGATCCGGTGACCTTTGGGACATGGTTTGACCCCCTTAGGAAAGTGCTATCATCATGAAACGTTCAGATCACTTACAACTCAATAGATTCTACCTTCCTGTAACGTTTCAGCCTGATTGGATCTTTTTTTCACACAAATGAACCCAGAATGATGTGAAATTGTGCTTCGTGCAACATAATTCTGGGTGCCATTTAAAAACCATAAGTGCTAATGACTCCATTCCTTTTTGTGGTTGTAGGGGCTGTTGATTGGAGTATACTAAAACAACCCTGATCTCTCTAGGACATTCAGAAGCCAAGTTATAAGCCCACAAATGTGTAACTGGACTACTTCTTTAAATTGACACCAGATCTGGTGACCTTTGGGACATGGTTTGACCCCCTTAGGAAAGTGCTATCATCATGAAACTTTCAGATCACTTACAACTCAATAGATTCTACCTTCCTGTAACGTTTCAGCCTGATTGGACCTTGTTTTCACACAAATGAACCCAGAATG
Source organism: Nothobranchius furzeri (assembly GCF_043380555.1). Taxonomy (NCBI): domain Eukaryota; kingdom Metazoa; phylum Chordata; class Actinopteri; order Cyprinodontiformes; family Nothobranchiidae; genus Nothobranchius; species Nothobranchius furzeri. Next base: position 24,714,782 of record NC_091743.1, read on the forward strand.
ATGTGAAATTGTGCTTCGTGCAACATATTTCTGGGTGCCATTTACAAACCATAAGTGCTAATGACTCCATTCCTTTTTGTGGTTGTATGGGCTGTTGATTGGAGTACATTAAAACAAACCTGATATCTCTAGGACATTCAGAAGCCAAGTTATAAGCCCACAAATGTGGAACTGGACTACTTCTTTAAATTGACACCAGATCCGGTGACCTTTGGGACATGGTTTGACCCCCTTAGGAAAGTGCTATCATCATGAAACGTTCAGATCACTTACAACTCAATAGATTCTACCTTCCTGTAACGTTTCAGCCTGATTGGATCTTTTTTTCACACAAATGAACCCAGAATGATGTGAAATTGTGCTTCGTGCAACATAATTCTGGGTGCCATTTAAAAACCATAAGTGCTAATGACTCCATTCCTTTTTGTGGTTGTAGGGGCTTTGATTGGAGTACACTAAAACAAACCTAACCTCTCTAGGACATTCAGAAGCCAAGTTATAAGCCCACAAAGGTGTAACTGGACTACTTCTTTAAAGTGACACCAGGCCCGGTGACCTTTGGGAAATGGTTTTACCCCCTATAGGAATGTGCGATCATCTTGAAACGTTCAGATCACTTACAACTCAATAGATTCTACCTTCTTGTAGCGTTTCAGCCTGATTGGACCTTGTTTTCACACAAATGGACCCAGAATGATGTGAAATTGTGCTTCGTGCAACATAATTCTGGGTGCCATTTACAAACCATAAGTGCTAATGACTCCATTCCTTTTGTGGTTGTAGGGGCTGTTGATTGGAGTACACTAAAACAAACCTGATCTCTCTAGGACATTTGGAAGCCAAGTTTTAAGCCCACAAATGTGTAACTGGACTACTTCTTTAAATTGACACCATATCCGGTGACCTTTGGGACATGGTTTGATCCCCTTAGGAAAGTGCTATCATCATGAAACGTTCAGATCACTTACAACTAAATAGATTCTACCTTCCTGTAACGTTTCCGCCTGATTGGACCTTGTTTTCACACAAATGAACCCAGAATGATGTGAAATTGTGCTTCGTGCAACATAATTCTGGGTGCCATTTACAAACCATAAGTGCTAATGACTCCATTCCTTTTTGTGGTTGTAGGGGTTGTTGATTGGAGTACATTAAAACAAACCTGATCCCTCTAGGACATTCAGAAGCCAAGTTATAAGCCCACAAATGTGTAACTGGACTACTTCTTTAAATTTACACCAGATCCGGTGACCTTTGGGACATGGTTTGACACCCTTAGGAATGTGCTATCATCATGAAACGTTCCGATCATTTACAACTCTATAGATTCTACCTTCCTGTAACGTTTCAGCCTGATTGGACCTTGTTTTCACATAAATGGACCCAGAATGATGTGAAATTGTGCTTCGTGCAACATAATTCTGGGTGCCATTTAAAAACCATAAGTGCTAATGACTCCATTCCTTTTTGGGGTTATAGGGGCTGTTAATTGGAGTACTCTAAAACAAACCTGACCTCTCTAGAGCCCTTTTCAGACAGACATTCTGGAACATTTGCGGACAATTCAATCCGGTTTTTAACCGGAACTGTGTTTTCAGACACACCACTTTTGTAACGGAACTTGTCCTTTCGGCTGCGTTCACACAGCAGGGAAAAGTTCCAGATGTCTGACGGCGGCGGGGGGTGGTGGGGGGAGAGAGAATCGGACTCATGTTAAGAAGAAGAAGAAGAAGAAAATATCATTTCTATAGCGCCTCTCAAGATAAAAATCACGAGGCGCTTAAGCATAATTCTGCGCACACGAAGACGCATAAGAGACCTGGATGATGAAGCTCAATAGTTAAAGGAATCACTGAAGCGGTGTGAAGCGCTCCGTCGCGCGTCTAGACGGTACCGTAGGAGGCGAGCTGCCGTGGTTCGCCGCATGCTACAGCAGCAGGCTATCTAGGTGAGCACAGCGTCCCCTGGTCCCCTCCCCCTCCCCCTTGTCCAGAACTTTACCTCACCAATCTGAAGCAGCCACCCTGTCCATAACATGTCCGGACCTGTTACTAGGGGCTTCGTCCGGATAAATTCTGGAACACGTTATCCGGATGTTTGTATTCAGACAGAGAGGTCGTACGGACAGATTCCGGAACATTTCCGTTTTTCATGGCCTGTCTGAAGGGGGCTTAGGACATTCAGAAGAAACGTTATAAGCCCACAAAGGTGTAACTGGACTACTTCTTTAAAGTGACACCAGGCCCGGTGACCTTTGGGACATGGTTTGACCCCCTATAGGAATGTGCGATCATCATGAAGCGTTCAGATCACTTACAACTCAATAGATTCTACCATCCTCTAACGTTTCAGCCTGACTGGACCTTGTTTTCACACAAATGGACCAAGAATGATGTGAAATTGTGCTTCGTGCAACATAATTCTGGGCGCCATTTAAAAGCCATAAGTGCTAATGACTCCATTCCTTTTTGGGGTAATAGGGGCTGTTGATTGGAGTACTCTGAAACAAACCTGATCTCTCTAGGACATTCAGAAGAAAAGTTATAAGCTCACAAATGTGTAACTGGACTACTTCTTTAAATTGACACCAGATCCGGTGACCTTTGGGACATGGTTTGACCCCCTTAGGAAAGTGCTATCATCATGAAACATTCAGATCACTTACAGCTCCATACATACTACCTTCCTGTAATGTTTCAGCCTGATTGGACCTTGTTTTCACACAAATGGACCCAGAATGATGTGAAATTGTGCTTCGTGCAACATAATTCTGGGTGCCATTTAAAAACCATAAGTGCTAATGACTCCATTCCTTTTTGGGGTAAAAGGGGGTGTTGATTGGAGTACACTAAAACAAACCTGATCTCTCTAGGACATTCAGAAGCCAAGTCATAAGCCCTCAAATGTGTAACTGAACTACTTCTTTAAGGTGACACCAGATCCGGTGACCTTTGGGACATGGTTTGACCCCCTATAGGAAAGTGCTATCATCATGAAACGTTCAGATCACTTACAACTCAATAGATTCTACCTTCCTGTAACGTTTCAGCCTGATTGGACCTTGTTTTCACACAAATGGGGCTGTTAATTGGAGTACTCTAAAACAAACCTGACCTCTCTAGGACATTCAGAAGAAACGTTATAAGCCCACAAAAGTGTAACTGGACTACTTCTTTAAAGTGAAACCAGGCCCGGTGAACTTTGGGACATGGTTTGACCCCCTATACGAATGTGCGATCATCATGAAACGTTCAGATCACTTACAACTCTATAGATTCTACCTTCTTGTAACGTTTCAGCCTGATTGGACCTTGTTTTCACACAAATGGACCCAGAATGATGTGAAATTGTGCTTCGTGCAACATAATTCTGGGTGCCATTTAAAAACCATAAGTGCTAATGACTTTATTCCTTTTTGGGGTAATAAGGGCTCTTGATTGGAGTACACTAAAACAAACCTGACCTCTCTGAGACATTCAGAAGCTAAGTTATAAACTCCCCCAAATGTGTGTTTAGAACGCCGCCTTTAAGGAACAAGTGATTCGGTGACCTTTATGACCTGATTTGACACCCTTAGGAATTTGCTATCATCATGAAACACAGGAATCCTATACAACTCAATAGATTCTACTTTTCTGTGAAGTTTCAGCCTGATTGAATCTTTTTTCTGAGAAACGGACCCGGAATGATGTGAAATTGTGCTTTGTGCAACATAATTCTGGGTGCCATTTAAAAACCATAAGTGATAATGACTCCATTTCTTTTTGTGGTTGTAGGGGCTGTTGATTGGAGTACACTAAAACAAACCTGACCTATCTAGGACATTCAGAAGAAAAGTTATAAGCCCAAAAGTTGTAACTGGACTACTTCTTTAAAGTGACACCACGCCCGGTGACCTTTGGGACATGGTTAACCCCCTATAGGAATGTGCGATCATCATGAAACGTTCAGATCACTGACAACTCTATATATTCTACCTTCTTGTAACGTTTCAGCCTGATTGGACCTTGTTTTCACACAAATGGACCCAGAATGATGTGAAATTGTGCTTCGTGCAACATAATTCTGGGTGCCATTTAAAACTATAAGTGCTAATGACTCCATTCCTTTTTGGGGTTGTAGGGGCTGTTAATTGGAGTACTCTAAAACAAACCTGACCTCTCTAGGACATTCAGAAGAAACGTTATAAGCCCACAGAAGTGTAACTGGACTACTTCTTTAAAGTGACACCAGGCCCGGTGACCTTTGGGACATGGTTTGACCCCCTATAGGAATGTGCGATCATCATGAAATGTTCAGATCACTTACAACTCTATAGATTCTACCTTCTTGTAACGTTTCAGCCTGATTGGACGTTGTTTTCACCCAAATGGACCCAGAATGATGTGAAATTGTGCTTTGTGCAACATAATTCTGGGTGCCATTTACAAACCATAAGTGCTAATGACTCCCTTCCTTTTTGTGTTTGTAGGGGCTGTTGATTGGAGTACTCTGAAACAAACCTGATCTCTCTAGGACATTCAGAAGAAAAGTTATAAGCCCACAAATGTGTAACTGGACTACTTCTTTAAATTGACACCAGATCCGGTGACCTTTGGGACATGGTTTGAACCCCTTAGGAAAGTGCTATCATAATGAAACGTTCAGATAGCTTACAACTCAATAGATTCTACCTTCCTGTAACGTTTCAGCCTGATTGGACCTTGTTTTCACACAAATGAACCCAGAATGATGTGAAATTGTGCTTCGTGCAACATAATTCTGGGTGCCATTTAAACAAAATAAGTGCTAATGACTCCATTCCTTTTTGGGGTAATAGGGGCTGTTAATTGGAGTACCCTAAAAAAAACCTGACCTCTCTGAGACATTCTGAAGCCAAGTTATAAGCCCCCTAAGGTGTGTTTGGAACCATGCCTTTAAGGAACAAGTGATCCAGTGAACTTTATGACCTGATTTGACGCCCTTAGGAATGTGCTATCATCATGAAACACAGGAATCATTTACAACTCAATAGATTCTACTTTTCTGTGAAGTTTCAACCTGATTGGACCTTGTTTTCACATAAATGGACCCAGAATGATGTGAAATTGTGCTTCGTGCAACATAATTCTGGGTGCCATTTAAAAACCATAAGTGCTAATGACTTTATTCCTTTTTGGGGTAATAAGGGCTGTTGATTGGAGTACACTAAGACAAAGCTGACCTCTCTGAGACATTCAGAAGCTAAGTTATAAACTCCCCCAAATGTGTGTTTAGAACGCCGCCTTTAAGGAATAAGTGATTCAGTGACCTTTATGACCTGATTTGACACCCTTAGGAATGTGCTATCATCATGAAACACAGGATTCATTTACAACTCAATAGATTCTACTTTTCTGTGACGTTTCAGCCTGATTGAAGCTTTATTTCCTTGAAACTGACCCGGAATGATCAGAAATTGTGCTTTGTGCGACATAATTCTGGGTGCCATTTAAAAACCATAAGTGCTAATGAGTCCATTCCTTTTTTAGGTTGTAGGGGCTGTTGATTGGAGTACACTAAAACAAACCTGATCTCTCTAGGACATTCAGAAACCAAGTTATAAGCCCTCAAAGGTGCAATTAGACTACTTCTTTAAAGTGACACCAGGCCCGGTGACCTTTGGGACATGGTTTTACCCCCTATAGGAATGTGCGATCATCATGAAACGTTCAGATCACTTACAACTCTATAGATTCTACCTTCTTGTAACGTTTCAGCCTGATTGGACCTTGTTTTCACACAAATGGACCCAGAATGATGTGAAATTGTGCTTCGTGCAACATAATTCTGGGTGCCATTTACAAACCATAAGTGCTAATGACTCCATTCCTTTTTGTGGTTGTAGGGTTGTTGATTGGAGTACTCTGAAAAAAACCTGATCTCTCTAGGACATTCAGAAAAAAGTTATAAACCCACAAATGTGTAACTGGACTACTTCTTTAAATTGACACCAGATCCGGTGACATTTGGGACATGGTTTGACCCCCTTAGGAAAGTGCTATCATCATGAAACGTTCAGATCACTTACAACTCAATAGATTCTACCTTCCTGTAAAATTTCAGCCTGATTGGACCTTGTTTTCATACAAATGGACCCAGAAAGATGTGAAATTGTGCTTCGTGCAGCATGAATCTGGGTGCCATTTAAAAACCAAGTGCTAATGACTCCATTCCTTTTTGGGGTAATAGGGGCTGGTGATTGGAGTACCATAAAACAAACCTGACCTCTCTGAGACATTCAGAAGCCAAGTTATAAGCCCCCAAAGTTGTGTTTGGAACCCTGTCTTTAAGGAACAAGTGATCCGGTGACCTTTATGACCTGATTTGACGCCCTTAGGAATGTGCTATCATCATGAAACACAGGAATCTTTTACCACTCAATAGATTCTACTTTTCTGTGACGTTTCAGCCTGATTGGACCTTGTTTTCACATAAATGGACCCAGAATGATGTGAAATTGTGCTTTGTGAAAGAAAATTCTGGGTGCCGTTTAAAAACCATATCTGCTAATGACTCCATTCCTTTTTGGGATAATAGGGGCTGGTGATTGGAGTACCATAAAACAAACCTGACTTCTGAGACATTCAGAAGCCAAGTTATAAGCCCCCAAAGGTGTGTTTGGAACCCTGCCTTTAAGGAACAAGTGATCCGGTGACCTTTATGACCTGATTTGACGCCCTTAGGAATGTGGTATCATCATGAAACACAGGAATCTTTTACAACTCAATAGATTCTACTTTTCTGTGACGTTTCAGCCTGATCGGACCTTGTTTTCACATAAATGGACCCAGAATGATGTGAAATTGTGCTTTGTGAAACATAATTCTGGGTGCCGTTTAAAAACCATAAGTGCTAATGACTTCATTCCTTTTTGGGGTTGTAGGGGCTGTTAATTGGAGTACTCTAAAACAAACCTGACCTCTCTAGGACATTCAGAAGAAACGTTATAAGCCCACAAAAGTGTAACCGGACTACTTCTTTAAAGTGACACCAGGCCCGGTGACCTTTGGGACATGGTTTGACCCCCTATAGGAATGTGCGATCATCATGAAACGTTCAGATCACTTACAACTCTATAGATTCTACCTTCTTGTAACGTTTCAGCCTGACTGGACCTTGTTTTCACACAAATGGACCCAGAATGATGTGAAATTGTGCTTTGTGCAACATAATTCTGGGTGCCATTTACAAACCATAAGTGCTAATGACTCCATTCCTTTTTGTGGTTGTAGGGGCTGTTGATTGGAGTACTCTGAAACAAACCTGATCTCTCTAGGACATTCAGAAAAAAGTTATAAGCCCACAAATGTGTAACTGGACTACTTCTTTAAATTGACACCAGATCCGGTGACATTTGGGACATGGTTTGACCCCCTTAGGAAAGTGCTATCATCATGAAACGTTCAGATCACTTACAACTCAATAGATTCTACCTTCCTGTAAAGTTTCAGCCTGATTGGACCTTGTTTTCATACAAATGGACCCAGAAAGATGTGAAATTGTGCTTCGTGCAGCATGAATCTGGGTGCCATTTAAAAACCAAGTGCTAATGACTCCATTCCTTTTTGGGGTAATAGGGGCTGGTGATTGGAGTACCATAAAACAAACCTGACCTCTCTGAGACATTCAGAAGCCAAGTTATAAGCCCCCAAAGTTGTGTTTGGAACCCTGTCTTTAAGGAACAAGTGATCCGGTGACCTTTATGACCTGATTTGACGCCCTTAGGAATGTGCTATCATCATGAAACACAGGAATCTTTTACCACTCAATAGATTCTACTTTTCTGTGACGTTTCAGCCTGATTGGACCTTGTTTTCACATAAATGGACCCAGAATGATGTGAAATTGTGCTTTGTGAAAGAAAATTCTGGGTGCCGTTTAAAAACCATAACTGCTAATGACTCCATTCCTTTTTGGGATATTAGGGGCTGGTGATTGGAGTACCATAAAACAAACCTGACTTCTGAGACATTCAGAAGCCAAGTTATAAGCCCCCAAAGGTGTGTTTGGAACCCTGCCTTTAAGGAACAAGTGATCCGGTGACCTTTATGACCTGATTTGACGCCCTTAGGAATGTGGTATCATCATGAAACACAGGAATCTTTTACAACTCAATAGATTCTACTTTTCTGTGACGTTTCAGCCTGATCGGACCTTGTTTTCACATAAATGGACCCAGAATGATGTGAAATTGTGCTTTGTGAAACATAATTCTGGGTGCCGTTTAAAAACCATAAGTGCTAATGACTTCATTCCTTTTTGGGGTTGTAGGGGCTGTTAATTGGAGTACTCTAAAACAAACCTGACCTCTCTAGGACATTCAGAAGAAACGTTATAAGCCCACAAAAGTGTAACCGGACTACTTCTTTAAAGTGACACCAGGCCCGGTGACCTTTGGGACATGGTTTGACCCCCTATAGGAATGTGCGATCATCATGAAACGTTCAGATCACTTACAACTCTATAGATTCTACCTTCTTGTAACGTTTCAGCCTGACTGGACCTTGTTTTCACACAAATGGACCCAGAATGATGTGAAATTGTGCTTTGTACAACATAATTCTGGGTGCCATTTACAAACCATAAGTGCTAATGACTCCATTCCTTTTTGGGGTTGTAGGGGCTGTTGATTGGAGTACTCTGAAACAAACCTGATCTCTCTAGGACATTCAGAAGAAAAGTTATAAGCCCACAAATGTGTAACTGGACTACTTCTTTAAATTGACACCAGATCCGGTGACCTTTGGGACATGGTTTGACCCCCTTAGGAAAGTGCTATCATCATGAAACGTTCAGATAGCTTACAACTCAATAGATTCTACCTTCCTGTAACGTTTCAGCCTGATTGGACCTTGTTTTCACACAAATGAACCCAGAATAATGTGAAATTGTGCTTCGTGCAACATAATTCTGGGTGCCATTTAAACACAATAAGTGCTAATGACTCCATTCCTTTTTGGGGTAATAGGGGCTGTTAATTGGAGTACCCTAAAACAAACCTGACCTCTCTGAAACATTCATAAGCCAAGTTATAAGCCCCCAAAGGTGTGTTTGGAACCATGCCTTTAAGGAACAAGTGATCCGGTGACCTTTATGACCTGATTTGACGCCCTTAGGAATGTGCTATCATCATGAAACACAGGAATCATTTACAACTCAATAGATTCTACTTTTCTGTGACGTTTCAACCTGATTGGACCTTGTTTTCACATAAATGGACCCAGAATGATGTGAAATTGTGCTTCGTGCAACATAATTCTGGGTGCCATTTAAAAACCATAAGTGCTAATGACTTTATTCCTTTTTGGGGTAATAAGGGCTGTTGATTGGAGTTCACTAAGACAAACCTGACCTCTCTGAGACATTCAGAAGCCAAGTTATAAGCCCCCAAAGGTGTGTTTGCAACCCTGCCTTTAAGGAACAAGTGATCCGGTGACCTTTATGACCTGATTTGACGCCCTTAGGAATGTGCTATCATCATGAAACACAGGAATCATTTACAACTCAGTAGATTCTACTTTTCTGTGACGTTTCAGCCTTATTGAAGCTTTTTTCTGTGAAATGGACCCGGAATGATCAGAAATTGTGCTTTGTGCGACATAATTCTGGGTGCCATTTAAAAACCATAAGTGCTAATGACTCCATTCCTTTTTGTGGTTGTAGGGGCTGTTGATTGGAGTACTCTGAAACAAACCTGATCTCTCTAGGACATTCAGAAAAAAAGTTATAAGCCCACAAATGTGTAACTGGACTACTTCTTTAAATTGAGACCAGATCTGGTGACATTTGGGACATGGTTTGACCCCCTTAGGAAAGTGCTATCATCATGAAACGTTCAGATCACTTACAACTCAATAGATTCTACCTTCCTGTAACGTTTCAGCCCGATTGGACCTTGTTTTCACACAAATGGACCCAGAATGATGTGAAATTGTGCTTCGTGCAGCATGAATCTGGGTGCCATTTAAAACCATAAGTGCTAATGAATCCATTCCTTTTTGTGGTTGTAGGGGCTGTTGATTGGAGTACACTAAAACAAACCTGACCTCTCTGAGACATTCAGAAGCCAAGTTATAAGACCCCAAAGGTGTGTTTGGAACCCTGCCTTTAAGGAACAAGAGATCCGGTGACCTTTATGACCTTATTTGACGCCCTTAGGAATGTGCTATCATCATGAAACACAGGAATCTTTTACAACTCAATAGATTCTACTTTTCTGTGACGTTTCAGCCTGATTGGACCTTGTTTTCACATAAATGGACCCAGAATGATGTGAAATTGTGCTTTGTGAAACATAATTCTGGGTGCCATTTAAAAACCATAAGTGCTAATGACTCCATTCCTTTTTGGGGTTATAGGGGCTGTTAACTGGAGTACTCTAAAACAAACCTGACCTCTCTAGAGCCCTTTTCAGACAGACATTCTGGAACATTTGCGGACAATTCAATCCGGTTTTTAACCGGAACTGTGTTTTCAGACACATCACTTTTGTACCGGAACTTGTCCTTTCGGCTGCGTTCACACAGCAGGGAAAAGTTCCAGATGTCTGATGGCGGCGGGGGATGGTGGGGGGAGAGAGAATCGGACTCATGTTAAGAAGAAGAAGAAGAAGAAAATATCATTTCTATAGCGCCTCTCAAGATAAAAATCACGAGGCGCTTAAGCATAATTCTGCGCACACGAAGACGCATAAGAGACCTGGATGATGAAGCTCAATAGTTAAAGGAATCACTGAAGCGGTGTGAAGCGCTCCGTCGCGCGTCTAGACGGTACCGTAGGAGGCGAGCTGCCGTGGTTCGCCGCATGCTACAGCAGCAGGCTATCTAGGTGCGCACAGCATCCCCCGGTCCCCTCCCCCTCCCCCTTGTCCGGAACTTTACCTCACCAATCTGAAGCAGCCACTCTGTCCGTAACATGTCCGGACCTGTTACTAGGGGCTTCGTCCGGATAAATTCCGGAACACGTTATCCGGATGTTTGTATTCAGACAGAAATTTCTTACGGACAGATTCCGGAACATTTCCGTTTTTCATGGCCTGTCTGAAGGGGGCTTAGGACATTCAGAAGAAACGTTATAAGCCCACAAAGGTGTTACTGGACTACTTCTTTAAAGTGACACCAGGCCCGGTGACCTTTGGGACATGGTTTGACCCCCTATAGGAATGTGCGATCATCATTAAGCGTTCAGATCACTTACAACTCAATAGATTCTACCATCCTGTAACGTTTCAGCCTGATAGGACCTTGTTTTCACACAAATGGACCCAGAATGATGTGAAATTGTGCTTCGTGCAACATAATTCTGGGTGCCATTTAAAAGCCATAAGTGCTAATGACTCCATTCCTTTTTGGGGTTATAGGGGCTGTTGAATGGAGTACCAAAAAACAAACCTGACCTCTCTGAGACATTCAGAAGCCAAGTTATAAGCCCCCAAAAGTGTGTTTGGAACCCTGCATTTAAGGAACAAGTGCTCTGGTGACCTTTATGACCTGATTTGACGCCCTTAGGAATGTGCTATCATCATGAAACACAGGAATCTTTTACAACTCAATAGATTCTACTTTTCTGTGACATTTCAGCCTGATTGGACCTTGTTTTCACATAAATGGACCCAGAATGATGTGAAATTGTGCTTTGTGCAACATAATTATGGGTGCCATTTAAAAACCATAAGTGCTAATGACTCCATTCCTTTTTGGGGTTGTAGGGGCTGTTAATTGGAGTACTCTAAAACAAACCTGACCTCTCTAGGACATTCAGAAGAAACGTTATAAGCCCACAAAGGTGTAACTGGACTACTTCTTTAAAGTGACACCAAGCCCGGTGACCTTTGGGACATGGTTTGACCCCCTATAGGAATGTGCGATCATCATGAAACGTTCAGATCACTTACAACTCTATAGATTCTACCTTCTTGTAACGTTTCAGCCTGATTGGACCTTGTTTTCACACTAATGGACCCAGAATGATGTGAAATTGTGCTTCGTGTAACATAAATCTGGGTGCCATTTAAAAACCAAGTGCTAATGACTCCATTTCTTTTTGGGGTAATAGGGGCTGTTGATTGGAGTACCCTAAAACAAACCTGACCTCTCTGAGACATTCAGAAGCCAAGTTATAAGCCCACAAATGTGTGTTTGGAACCCTGCCTTTAAGGAACAAGTGATCCCGTGACCTTTATGAACTGATTTGATGCCCTTAGGAATGTGCTATCATCATGAAACACAGGAATCATTTACAACTCAATAGATTCTACTTTTCTGTGACGTTTCAGCCTGAATGGACCTTGTTTTGACATAAATGGACCCAGAATGATGTGAAACTCTGCTTTGTGCGACATAATTCTGGGTGCCATTTAAAAACCAAAAGTACTAATGACTCCATTCCTTTTTGGGGTTGTAGGAGCTGTTAATTGAAGTACTCTAAAACAAACCTGACCTCTCTAGGACATTCAGAAGCCAAGTCATGAGCCCCCAAATGTGTGTTTGGAACCCTGCCTTTAAGGAACAAGTGATCCGGTGACCTTCATGACCTGATTTGACGCCCTTAGGAATGTGCTATCATCATGAAACACAGGGATCATTTACAACTCACTACATTCTACTTTTTTGTGACGTTTCAGCCTGATTGGACCTTGTTTTCACATAAATGGACCCAGAATGATGTGAAATTGTGCATTGTGCGACATAATTCTGGGTGCCATTTACAAACCATAAGTGCTAATGACTCCATTCCTTTTTGGGGTTGTAGGGGCTGTTAACTGGAGTACTCTAAAACAAACCTGACCTCTCTAGAGCCCTTTTCAGACAGACATTCTGGAACATTTGCGGACAATTCAATCCGGTTTTTAACCGGAACTGTGTTTTCAGACACACCACTTTTGTACCGGAACTTGTCCTTTCGGATGAGTTCACACAGCAGGGAAAAGTTCCAGATGTCTGACGGCGGCGGGGGATGGTGGGGGGAGAGAGAATCGGACTCATGTTAAGAAGAAGAAGAAGAAGAAAATATCATTTCTTTAGCGCCTCTCAAGATAAAAATCACGAGGCGCTTAAGCATAATTCTGCGCACACGAAGACGCATAAGAGACCTGGATGATGAAGCTCAATAGTTAAAGGAATCACTGAAGCGGTGTGAAGCGCTCCGTCGCGCGTCTAGACGGTACCGTAGGAGGCGAGCTGCCGTGGTTCGCCGCATGCTACAGCAGCAGGCTATCTAGGTGCGCACAGCATCCCCCGGTCCCCTCCCCCTCCCCCTTGTCCGGAACTTTACCTCACCAATCTGAAGCAGCCACCCTGTCCGTAACATGTCCGGACCTGTTACTAGGGGCTTCGTCCGGATAAATTCCGGAACACGTTATCCGGATGTTTGTATTCAGACAGAAAGGTCTTACTGACAGATTCCGGAACATTTCCGTTTTTCATGGCCTGTCTGAAGGGGGCTTAGGACATTCAGAAGAAACGTTATAAACCCACAAAGGTGTTACTGGACTACTTCTTTAAAGTGACACCAGGCCCGGTGACCTTTGGGACATGGTTTGACCCCCTATAGGAATGTGTGATCATCATTAAGCGTTCAGATCACTTACAACTCAATAGATTCTACCATCCTGTAACGTTTCAGCCTGATTGGACCTTGTTTTCACACAAATGGACCCAGAATGATGTGAAATTGTGCTTCGTGCAACATAATTCTGGGTGCCATTTAAAAGCCATAAGTGCCAATGACTCCATTCCTTTTTGGGGTTATAGGGGTGGTTGAATGGAGTACCAAAAAACAAACCTGACCTCTCTGAGACATTCAGAAGCCAAGTTATAAGCCCCCAAAAGTGTGTTTGGAACCCTGCATTTAAGGAACAAGTGATCTGGTGACCTTTATGACCTGATTTGACGCCCTTAGGAATGTGCTATCATCATGAAACACAGGAATCTTTTACAACTCAATAGATTCTACTTTTCTGTGACATTTCAGCCTGATTGGACCTTGTTTTCACATAAATGGACCCAGAATGATGTGAAATTGTGCTTTGTGCAACATAATTATGGGTGCCATTTAAAAACCATAAGTGCTAATGACTCCATTCCTTTTTGGGGTTGTAGGGGCTGTTAATTGGAGTACTCTAAAACAAACCTGACCTCTCTATTACATTCAGAAGAAACGTTATAAGCCCACAAATGTGTAACTGGACTACTTCTTTAAAGTGACACCAAGCCCGGTGACCTTTGGGACATGGTGTGACCCCCAATAGGAATGTGCGATCATCATGAAACGTTCAGATCACTTACAACTTAATAGATTCTACCTTCTTGTAACGTTTCAGCCTGATTGGACCTTGTTTTCACACAAATATACCCAGAATGATGTGAAATTGTGCTTCGTGCAACATAAATCTGGGTGCCATTTAAAAACCAAGTGCTAATGACTCCATTTCTTTTTGGGGTAATAGGGGCTGTTGATTGGAGTACCCTAAAACAAACCTGACCTCTCTGATACATTCAGAAGCCAAGTTATAAGCCCACAAATGTGTGTTTGGAACCCTGCCTTTAAGGAACAAGTGATCCCGTGACCTTTATGAACTGATTTGATGCCCTTAGGAATGTGCTATCATCATGAAACACAGGATTCATTTAAAACTCAATAGATTCTACTTTTCTGTGACGTTTCAGCCTGAATGGACCTTGTTTTGACATAAATGGACCCAGAATGATGTGAAACTGTGCTTTGTGCGACATAATTCTGGGTGCCATTTAAAAACCAAAAGTACTAATGACTCCATTCCATTTTGGGGTTGTAGGAGCTGTTAATTGAAGTACTCTAAAACAAACCTGACCTCTCTAGGACATTCAGAAGAAAAGTTATAAGCCCCCAAATGTGTGTTTGGATCCCCGCCTTTAAGGAACAAGTGATCCGGTGACCTTTATGACCTGATTTGACACCCTTAGGAATGTGCTATCATCATGAAACACAGGAATCGTTTACAACTCAATAGATTCTACTTTTCTGTGACGTTTCAGCCTGATTGAAGCTTTTTTCTGAGAAATGGACCCGGAATGATGTGAAATTGTGCTTTGTGCGACATAATTCTGGGTGGCATTTAAAACCCATAAGTGCTAATGACTCCATTCCTTTTTGGGGTTGTAGGAGCTGTTAATTGAAGTACTCTAAAAAAAACCTGACCTCTCTAGGACATTCAGAAGCCAAGTCATGAGCCCCCAAATGTGTGTTTGGAACCCTGCCTTTAAGGAACAAGTGATCCAGTGACCTTTATGACCTGATTTGACGCCCTTAGGAATGTGCTATCTTCATGAAACACAGGAATCATTTACAACTCACTACATTCTACTTTTTTGTGACGTTTCAGCCTTATTGGACCTTGTTTTCACATAAATGGACCCAGAATGATGTGAAATTGTGCTTTGTGCGACATAATTCTGGGTGCCATTTACAAACCATAAGTGCTAATGACTCCATTCCTTTTTGTGGTTGTAGGGGCTGTTGATTGGAGTACTCTGAAACAAACCTGATCTCTCTAGGACATTCAGAAGAAAAGTTATAAGCCCACAAATGTGTAACTGGACTACTTCTTTAAATTGACACCAGATCCGATGACATTTGGGACATGGTTTGACCCCCTTAGGAAAGTGCTATCATCATGAAACGTTCAGATCACTTACAACTCAATAGATTCTACCTTCCTGTAATCTTTCAGCCTGATTGGACCTTGTTTTCACACAAATGGACCCAGAATGATGTGAAATTGTGCTTCGTGCAACATAATTCTGTGTGCCATTTAAAAACCATGAGTGCTAATGACTCCATTCCTTTTTGGGGTAATAGGGGGTGTTGATTGGAGTACCATAAAACAAACCTGACCTCTCTGAGACATTCAGAAGCCAAGTTATAATCCCCCAAAGGTGTGTTTGGAACCCTGCCTTTAAGGAACAAGTGATCCGGTGACCTTTATGACCTGATTTGACGCCCTTAGGAATGTGCTATCATCATGAAACACAGGAATCATTTACAACTCAATAGATTCTACTTTTCTGTGACGTTTCAGCCTGATTGGACCTTGTTTTCACACAAATGGACCCAGAATGATGTGAAATTGTGCTTCGTGCAACATAATTCTGGGTGCCATTTACAAACCATAAGTGCTAATGACTCCATTCCTTTTTGTGGTTGTAGGGGCTGTTGATTGGAGTACACTAAAACAAACCTGATCTCTCTAGGACATTCAGAAGCCAAGTTATAAGCCCACAAATGTGTAACTGGACTACTACTTTAAATTTACACCAGATCCGGTTACCTTTGGGACATGGTTTGACCCTCTTGGGAAAGTGCTATCATCATGAAACGTTCAGATCACTTACAACTCAATAGATTCTACCTTCCTGTAACGTTTCAGCCTGATTGGACCTTGTTTTCACACAAATGAACCCAGAATGATGTGAAATTGTGCTTCGTGCAACATAACTCTGGGTGCCATTTACAAACCATAAGTGCTAATGACTCCATTCCTTTTTGTGGTTGTAGGGGCTGTTGATTGGAGTACACTAAAACAAACCTGATCTCTCTAGGACATTCAGAAGCCAAGTTATAAGCCCTCAAAGGTGTAACTGGACTACTTCTTTAAAGTGACACCAGGCCCGGTGACCTTTGGGACATGGTTTGACCCCCTATAGGAATGTGCGATCATCATGAAACGTTCAGATCACTTACAACTCAATAGATTCTACCTTCTTGTAACGTTTCAGCCTGATTGGACCTTGTTTTCACACAAATGGACCCAGAATCATGTGAAACTGTGCTTCGTGCCACATAATTCTGGGTGCCATTTACAAACCATAAGTGCTAATGACTCCATTCCTTTTTGTGGTTGTAGGGGCTGTTGATTGGAGTACACTAAAACAAACCTGATCTCTCTAGGACA
The DNA here is from genome assembly GCF_043380555.1 of Nothobranchius furzeri. Taxonomy (NCBI): domain Eukaryota; kingdom Metazoa; phylum Chordata; class Actinopteri; order Cyprinodontiformes; family Nothobranchiidae; genus Nothobranchius; species Nothobranchius furzeri. The sequence goes on from NC_091743.1 coordinate 24,731,733, forward strand.
TTGAGACGCCAACTTATAAGCCCACAAATGTGTAACTGGACTACTTCTTTAAATTGACACCAGATCCGGTGACTTTTGGGACACGGTTTGACGCCCTTAGGAAAGTGCTATCATCATGAAACGTTCAGATCACTTACAACTCAATAGATTCTACCTTCCTGTATCGTTTCAGCCTGATTGGACCTTGTTTTCACACAAATGAACCCAGAATGATGTGAAATTGTGCTTCGTGCAACATAATTCTGGTTGCCATTTAAAAACCATAAGTGCTAATGACTCCATTCCTTTTTGTGGTTGTAGGGGCTGTTGATTGGAGTACACTAAAACAAACCTGATCTCTCTAGGACATTCAGAAGCCAAGTTATAAGCCCACAAATGCGTAACTGGACTACTTCTTTAAAGTGACACCAGATCCAGTGACCTTTGGGACATGGTTTGACCCCCTCTAGGAATGTGCGATCATCATGAAACGTTCAGATCACTTACAACTCAATAGATTCTACCTTCTTGTAACGTTTCAGCCTGATTGGACCTTGTTTTCACACAAATGAACCCAGAATAATGTGAAACTGTGCTTCGTGCAACATAATTCTGGATGCCATTTAAAAACCATTAGTGCTAATGACTCCATTCCTTTTTGTGGTTGTAGGGGCTGTTGATTGGAGTACACTAAAACAAACCTGACCTCTCTAGGACATTCAGAAGCCAAGTTATAAGCCCACAAAGGTGTAACTGGACTACTTCTTTAAAGTGACACCAGGCCCGGTGACCTTTGGGACATGGTTTGACCCCCTATAGGAATGTGCGATCATCATGAAATGTTCAGATCACTTACAACTCAATAGATTCTACCTTCCTGTAACGTTTCAGCCTGATTGGACCTTGTTTTCACACAAATGAACCCAGAATGATGTGAAATTGTGCTTCGTGCAACATAATTCTGGGTGCCATTTACAAACCATAACTGCTAATGACTCCATTCCTTCTTGGGGTAATGGGGGATGTTAATTGGAGTACTCTAAAACAAACCTGATCTCTCTAGGTCATTCAGAAGCCAAGTTATAAGCCCACAAAGGTGTAACTGGACTACTTCTTTAAAGTGACACTTGGCCCGATGACCTTTGGGACATGGTTTGACCGCCTATACGAATGTGCGATCATCATGAAACGTTCAGATCACTTACAACTCAATAGATTCTACCTTCTTGTAACGTTTCAGCCTGATTGGACCTTGTTTTCACGCAAATGGACCCAGAATGATGTGAACTTGTGCTTCGTGCAACATAATTCTGGGTGCCATTTACAAACCATAAGTGCTAATGACTCCATTCCTTTTTGTGGTTGTAGGGGCTGTTGATTGGAGTACATTAAAAAAAACTGATCTCTCTAGGACATTCGGAAGCCAAGTTATAAGCCCACAAATGTGTAACTGGACTACTTCTTTAAATTGACACCAGATCCGGTGAACTTTGGGACATGGTTTGACCCCTTAGGAAAGTGCTATCATCATGAAACGTTCAGATCACTTGCAACTCAATAGATTCTACCTTCCTGTAACGTTTCAGCGTGATTGGACCTTGTTTTCACACAAATGAACCCAGAATGATGTGAAATTGTGCTACGTGCAACATAATTCTGGGTGCCATTTCCAAACCATAAGTGCTAATGACTACATTCCTTTTTGTGGTTGTAGGGGCTGTTGACTGGAGTACACTAAAACAAACCTGATCTCTCTTGGACATTCAGAAGCCAAGTTATAAGCCCACAAATGTGTAACTGGACTACGTCTTTAAAGTGACACCAGATCCGGTGACCTTTGGGACATGGTTTGACCCCCTATAGGAAAGTGCTATCATCATGAAACATTCAGATCACTTACAACTCAATAGATTCTACCTTCCTGTAACGTTTCAGCCTGATTGGACCTTGTTTTCACACAAATGAACCCAGAATGATGTGAAATTGTGCTTCGTGCAACATAATTCTGGGTGCCATTTAAAAACCATAACTGATAATGACTCCATTCCTTCTTGCAGTAATGGGGGCTGTTAATTGGAGTACTCTAAAACAAACCTGACCTCTCTAGGACATTCAGAAGCCAAGTTATAAGCCCACAAATGTGTAACTGGACTACTTCTTTAAAGTGACACCAGATCTGGTGACCTTTGGGACATGGTTTGACCCCCTATAGGAAAGTCCTATCATCATGAAACGTTCAGATCACTTACAACTGAATAGATTCTACCTTCCTGTAACGTTTCAGCCTGATTGGACCTTGTTTTCACACAAATGAACCCAGAATGATGTGAAATTGTGCTTCGTGCAACATAATTCTGGGTGCCATTTAAAAACCATAACTGCTAATGACTCCATTCCTTCTTGGGGTAATGGGGGCTGTTAATTGGAGTACTCTAAAACAAACCTGATCTCTCTAGGTCATTCAGAAGCCAAGTTATAAGCCCACAAAGGTGTAACTGGACTACTTCTTTAAAGTGACACCATTCCCGGTGACCTTTGGGACATGGTTTGACCCCGTATAGGAATGAGCGATCATCATGAAACGTTCAGATCACTTACAACTCAATAGATTCTACCTTCTTGTAACGTTTCAGCCTGATTGGACCTTGTTTTCACACAAATGGACCCAGAATGATGTGAAATTGTGCTTCGTGCAACATAATTCTGGGTGCCATTTACAAACCATAAGTGCTAATGACTCCATTCCTTTTTGTGGTTGTAGGGGCTGTTGATTGGAGTACATTAAAACAAACCTGATCTCTCTAGGACATTCAGAAGCCATGTTAAAGGCCCACAAATGTGTAACTGGACTAATTATTTAAATTGACACCAGATCCGGTGACCTTTGGGACATGGTTTGACCCCCTTAGGAAAGTGCTATCATCATGAAACGTTCAGATCACTTACAACTCAATAGATTCTACCTTCCTGTAACGTTTCAGCCTGATTGGACATTGTTTTCACACAAATGAACCCAGAATGATGTGAAATTGTGCTTCGTGCAACATAATTCTGGGTGCCATTTAAAAACCATAAGTGCTAATGACTCCATTCCTTTTTGGGGTAATGGAGGCTTTTAATTGGAGTACTCTAAAACAAACCTGTCCTCTCTAGGCTATTCCAAAGCCAAGTTATAAGCCCTCAAATGTGTAACTGGACTACTTCTTTAAAGTGACGCCAGACCCGGTAACCTTTGGGACATGGTTTGACCCCCTATTGGAATGTGCGATCATCATGAAACGTTCAGATCACTTACAACTCAATAGATTCTACCTTCTTGTAACGTTTCAGCCTGATTGGACCTTGTTTTCACACAAATGGACCCAGAATGATGTGAAATTGTGCTTCGTGCAACATAATTCTGGGTGCCATTTTCAAACCATAAGTGCTAATGACTTCATTCCTTTTTGTGGTTGTAGGGGCTGTTGATTGGAGTACATTAAAACAAACCTGATCTCTCTAGGTCATTCAGAAGCCAAGTTATAAGCCCACAAATGTGTAACTGGACTACTTCTTTAAAGTGACACCAGATCTGGTGACCTTTGGGACATGGTTTGACCCCCTATAGGAATGTGTGATCATCATGAAACGTTCAGATCACTTACAACTCAATAGATTCTACCTTCCTGTAACGTTTCAGCGTGATTGGACCTTGTTTTCACACAAATGAACCCAGAATGATGTGAAATTGTGCTTCGTGCAACCTCATTCTGGGTGCCATTTAAAAACCATAAGTGCTAATGACTCCATTCCTTTTTGTGGTTGTAGGGGCTGTTGATTGGAGTACACTAAAACAAACCTGATCTCTGTAGGACATTCAGAAGCCAAGTTATAAGCCCACAAATGTGTAACTGGACTACATCTTTAAATTGACACCAGATCCGGTGACCTTTGGGACATGGTTTGACCCCCTTAGGAAAGTGCTATCATCATGAAACATTCAGATCACTTACAACTCAATAGATTCTACCTTCTTGTAACATTTCAGCCTGATTGGACCTTGTTTTCACACAAATGGACCCAGAATGATGTGAAATTGTGCTTCGTGCAACATAATTCTGGGTGCCATTTCCAAACCATAAGTGCTAATGACTCCATTCCTTTTTGTGGTTGTAGGGGCTGTTGATTGGAGTACACTAAAACAAACCTGATCTCTCTAGGACATTCAGAAGCCAAGTCATAAGCCCTCAAATGTGTAACTGAACTACTTCTTTAAGGTGACACCAGATCCGGTGACCTTTGGGACATGGTTTGACCCCCTATAGGAAAGTGCTATCATCATGAAACGTTCAGATCACTTACAACTCAATAGATTCTACCTTCCTGTAACGTTTCAGCCTGATTGGACCTTGTTTTCACACAAATGAACCCAGAATGATGTGAAATTGTGCATCGTGCAACATAATTCTGGGTGCCATTTAAAAACCATAACTGCTAATGACTCCATTCCTTCTTGGGGTAATGGGGGCTGTTAATTGGAGTACTCTAAAATAAACCTGACCTCTCTAGGATATTCCAAAGCCAAGTTATAAGCCCTCAAAGGTGTAACTGGACTACTTCTTTAAAGTGACACCAGGCCCGGTGACCTTTGGGACATGGTTTGACCCCCTATAGGAATGTGCGATCATCATGAAACGTTCAGATCACTTACAACTCAATAGATTCTACCTTCCTGTAACGTTTCAGCCTGATTGGACCTTGTTTTCACACAAATGAACCCAGAATGATGTGAAATTGTGCTTCGTGCAACATAATTCTGGGTGCCATTTAAAAACCATAAGTGCTAATGACTCCATTCCTTTTTGTGGTTGTAGTGGCTGTTGATTGGAGTACACTAAATGAAACCTGATCTCTCTAGGCCATTCAGAAGCCAAGTTATAAGCCCACAAATGTGTAACTGGACTACTTCTTTAAATTGACACCAGATCCGGTTACCTTTGGGACATGGTTTGACCCCCTTTAGGAATGTACGATCATCATGAAACGTTCAGATCACTTACAACTCAATAGATTCTACCTTCCTGTAACGTTTCAGCCTGATTGGACCTTGCTTTCACACAAATGAACCCAGAATGATGTGAAATTGTGCTTCGTGCAACATAATTCTGGGTGCCATTAAAAAACCATAAGTGATAATGACTCCATTCCTTTTTGTGGTTGTAGGGGCTGTTGATTGGAGTACACTAAAACAAACCTGATCTCTCTAGGACATTCAGAAGCCAAGTTATTAGCCCACAAATGTGTAACTGGACTACTTCTTTAAATTGACACCAGATCCGGTTACCTTTGGGACATGGTTTGACCCCCTTGGGAAAGTGCTATCATCATGAAACGTTCAGATCACTTACAACTCAATAAATTCTACCTTCCTGTAACGTTTCAGCCTGATTGGACCTTGTTTTCACACAAATGAACCCAGAATGATGTGAAATTGTGCTTCGTGCAACATAATTCTGGGTGCCATTTAACATAACTGCTAATGACTCCATTCCTTTTTGGGGTATTGGGGGCTGTTAATTGGAGTACTCTAAAACAAACCTGACCTCTCTAGGATTTTCCAAAGCCAAGTTATAAGCCCTCAAAGGTGTAACTGGACTACTTCTTTAAAGTGACACCAGGCCCGGTGACCTTTGGGACATGGTTTGACCCCCTATAGGAATGTGCGATCATCATGAAACGTTCAGATCACTTACAACTCAATAGATTCTACCTTCTTGTAACGTTTCAGCCTGATTGGACCTTGTTTTCACACAAATGGACCCAGAATGATGTGAAATTGTGCTTCGTGCAACATAATTCTGGGTGCCATTTACAATTCATAAGTGCTAATGACTCCATTCCTTTTTGTGGTTGTAGGGGCTGTTGATTGGAGTACATTAAAACAACCCTGATCTCTCTAAGACATTCAGAAGCCAAGTTATAAGCCCACAAATGTGTAACTGGACTACTTCTTTAAATTGACACCAGATCCGGTGACCTTTGGGACATTTTTTGACCCCCTTAGGAAAGTGCTATCATCATGAAACGTTCAGATCACTTACAACTCAATAGATTCTACCTTCCTGTAACGTTTCAGCCTGATTGGACCTTGTTTTCACACAAATGAACCCAGAATGATGTGAAATTTTGCTTCGTGCAACATAATTCTGGGTGCCATTTAACATAACTGCTAATGACTCCATTCCTTTTTGGGGTAATGGGGGCTGTTGATTGGAGTACTCTGAAACAAACCTGACCTCTCTAGGATTTTCCAAAGCCGAGTTATAAGCCCTCAAAGGTGTAACTGGACTACTTCTTTAAAGTGACACCAGGCCCGGTGACCTTTGGGACATGGTTTGACCCCCTATAGGAATGTGCGATCATAATGAAACGTTCAGATCACTTACAACTCAATAGATTCTACCTTCTTGTAACGTTTCAGCCTGATTGGACCTTGTTTTCACACAAATGGACCCAGAAGGATGTGAAATTGTGCTTCGTGCAACATAATTCTGGGTGCCATTTACAAACCATAAGTGCTAATGACTCCATTCCTTTTTGTGGTTGTAGGGGCTGTTGATTGGAGTACACTAAAACAAACCTGACCTCTCTAGGACATTCAGAAGCCAAGTTATAAGCCCACAAAGGTGTAACTGGACTACTTCTTTAAAGTGACACCAGGCCCGGTGACCTTTGGGACATGGTTTGACCCCCTATAGGAATGTGCGATCATCATGAAATGTTCAGATCACTTACAACTCAATAGATTCTACCTTCTTGTAACGTTTCAGCCTGATTGGACCTTGTTTTCACACAAATGAACCCAGAATGATGTGAAATTGTGCTTCGTGCAACATAATTCTGGGTGCCATTTAAAAACCTTAATTGCTAATGACTCCATTCCTTTTTGTGGGTTTAGGGGCTGTTGATTGGAGTACACTAAAACAATCCTGATCTCTCTAGGTCATTCAGAAGCCAAGTTATAAGCCCACAAATGTGTAACTGGACTACTTCTTTAAAGTGACACCAGATCCGGTGACCTTTGGGACATGGTTTGACCCCCTTAGGAAAGTGCTATCATCATGAAACGTTCAGATTACTTACAACTCAATAGATTCTACCTTCTTGTAACGTTCCAGCCTGATTGGACCTTTTTTTCACACAAATGGACCCAGAATGATGTGAAATTGTGCTTCGTGCAACATAATTCTGGGTGCCATTTAAAAACCATAAGTGCTAATGACTCCATTCCTTTTTGTGCTTGTAGGGGCTGTTGATTGGAGTACACTAAAACAAACCTGATCTCTCTAGGACGTTCAGAAGCCAAGTTATAAGCCGACAAATTTGTAACTGGACTACTTCTTTAAAGTGACACCAGATCGTGTGAACTTTGGGACATTGTTTGACCCCTTAGGAAAGTGCTATCATCATGAAACGTTCAGATCACTTACAACTCAATAGATTCTACCTTCCTGTAACGTTTCAGCGTGATTGGACCTTGTTTTCACACAAATGAACCCAGAATGATGTGAAATTGTGCTTCGTGCAACATAATTCTGGGTGCCATTTAAAAACCATAAGTGCTAATGGCTCCATTCCTTTTTGTGGTTGTAGGGGCTGTTGATTGGAGTACACTAAAACAAACCTGATCTCTCTAGGACATTCAGAAGCCAAGTTATAAGCCCACAAATGTGTAACTGGACTACTTCTTTAAATTGACACCAGATCCGGTGACCTTTGGGACATGGTTTTGTGGGCTTTTTCTGTTATTCTTAAAGAAAAGAGTCGGAGAGAGTTTTCCCAGTCGAGACAGCGTGGTCTTTTATTTGTCTTCTCACATCTCAGGACAGCCGAAAGACCCAGACAATCACGAGTCCTTCCTTCTTATAGCTCACAGCCTTTCTAACATTCAGCAGTAAACAGGCGAGAACCAGACCATATTTGGTAGCACATCTCTTCTGTGGAAACTGTGGGTAGAGACTTCTGTCTGGGACACAGCAACACTTTTGGAATCACATCAAGTATTTAGCAAGTCAGATAAGCTTTAAGCAATTTTACTGGAAGCAAGCAGAGACCAAAACAGGAAATTCCTTTGGAGCTGATGTTGGAACAGCACACGAACTCTAGCCAGAAAACACTTTCAACCTAAGAACTCAGCTTTAACTCAATACATTTTGTAGATGACCTCTTGACCTTTTTTGGCACCAACAGTCCTCCCTTTGGTGGACTTGTCCACCACACATTACTATCGTAAACAAATTAGCAAGGTAGGGTATACCAATAAATGAATGCTTAACTAAGTAACAGAACAAATGAGCAACAAATAATGATAATGTAACAATATGACCGAGGATAGAGACAAAAGGGCATAACACGAGATGATGTTCCAGACTAATACAGCAACGTTAACACGTATATGTAATGAACAATGATTAAGACACTGAAAAACAACCGATGGGTTCACAGCTGAGACAATGAAAAACTATGAAACAATACATGAAACATGACTTTAGCATTAACTGAACCCATTACTTCACGAATGTATTGCATGCACACTCCGTATGGAGGCAAAAAACCCTGCCCGCTGTACTTTAACAAGGAAAATTCCTCCATGTCCCCCCCGACCCCAGGGGCGAACACCACGGCACAGAGCGTGCATGCGAGGACATTGGTGACACATGTCCTCGTCAGTGATCAAAAGAAAAAACACACACAAATCAACAAAAGCACATGAAGATAAACAGGTGACAAATATGATGAATAATGAACAATTAGCTTTAGCGAAGACGTAATGAAACAGTAATAAGTCCGGTTGAAAACTTCATTCAAAAGAATAAAACGGAAAATACAAGTTCAGCATCCATGTCGGCGTTGGAGGTCTTCTGCTTGAGGAGGGCTTTATGTGGACAAGTGTCCTTTATTTGTCAGGAAAGCAAAGGCATAAGTCCTTGGCTCAGTCCTCCCTTTGTCCATCTTCGTGCAGCGTGGTGGTGCCGACTCCATCCTCCCCACAGCGAGCAAAACACAACATGTCAACAAGAAAAACTTGAATTAGCACGCCAATTGCCTATAAACCCATTACCACAAAAACTTCCTAAATATTAGACCCATAGACAAAGCATCCATCCCCACATTCACACCCCCTTTCTATACTACTCACTATCCTAAATTAAAGAGCTAGTTTGCCAGCACGGCATGCAATGATTCACTCAAACATTTCCGGGCTAATGGTAAAAGCAAAACTCACCTGATTGTCTTGATAACTAGGAGTAATGTAAATGGCCGCTCGGTAAAACGACCAGAAATAAGTCCTTAAAACCAAATTTAAAAGTCATCCAGCCAATTCGACCTAAACCCAATCAGAATCACCTATTCTGATCCTCAACCTTCGACACCACCGTCAAACCCTTCATGCAACATCCACACACCCTCAAAAATGAGCACATGCTAACTCATCACTATAAGAAAACACTAGTCAAATCATGACATCCCGCACCCTCCAGAAGATCTGTCGCACCTGAAATGGAGTACTAACAGTCATGGTTATGTTATCACACTAAGTTAAAGAACTTAGACACAAACGGGAACAAAAATGATGTGAAACCTAAGAATATATGGTAAACTCATATGTTGGGTCACCTATCATCAGTAGTTCTGAATCCCCAGCATACGAGGAATTAATCCGCAGCATTATGACCTATAACAATGTCATTAATGTGCTCTAAGCACTTATCCAGAAACATGTTAGTTCTGGGCCCATTATTGGTAGTTTACCAGGAATACACACATGCTATATTCTGTCAGTATTCGTCTCTTTATTACCTCAGATCGGCCTGGCCCCTCCGGCCCATGCAAAAGCTTTACGTACACCTTAAACCTATAACCTCCCCTCGGACAAATAAAACAATCAAAGTTGTAAAACTGGAACAAAAGTAATTGGACATCAGCTAAGTGATGCTGTCATTGTATGGTTAGTGAGACTAGTCAAGTCCACGCATCTACAGATGTGACTATAATGACGTGAATGCAGGTATGGAAACCAGTCTAGGGTGTAGAGTAGTTGCATTTTACTCATCTTTCATTGTAAACAATTCCTCTATTGGTGTCGCGGTCGTCGGATGGCCTATAAAACGATGATACATTGTGGTGATGTCTTTGTCCTCTTGTTATGCTTGTCCATTGGTTATCCTCTTCACCTCCTCCAGCAGAAACCCCATTGTAATTAATCAGGGATGGTTCCTAGCGGCATTCAAGACAAGAACCATACAAGTTCAGCAAACTTCTTCTTGATTTAGTTTAACTAGTCCCAGTAAGCCCTTTACCAGAGGAGCGTGAGTTTGGTCCGCATAGCCGGTAGTAAGTCGGACCTGTTCCCAGTGAGGGTTGGACTCCGCCAGGGCTGCCCTTTGTCACCGGTTCTGTTCATCACTTTTATGGACAGAATTTCTAGACGCAGCCGTGGTGTGGAGTGTGTCGAGTTTGGTGGCAGGAGAATCTCGTCTCTGCTTTTTGCGGATGATGTGGTCCTCCTAGCTTCATCCAGCTCTGACCTTCAGCTCTTGCTGGGTAGGTTCGCGGCCGAATGTGAAGCGGCTGGGATGAGGATCAGCACCTCCAAATCTGAGACCATGGTTCTCGACCGGAAAAGGGTGGCTTGCCACCTCCGGGTCGGGAGAGAGGTCCTACCTCAAGTGGAGGAGTTTAAGTATCTCAGGGTCTTGTTCACGAGTGAGGGTAGGAGGGATCGGGAGATCGACAGGCGGATTGGTTCGGCATCTGCAGTGATGCGGACGCTGAGCCGATCTGTCGTGGGGAAGAGGGAGCTGAGCCAGAAAGCCAGGCTCTCGATTTACCGGTCGATCTACGTCCCAATCCTCACCTATGGTCATGAGCTTTGGGTAATGACCGAAAGAACGAGATCGCGGATACAAGCGGCCGAAATGAGTTTCCTCCGTAGGGTGGCCGGGCTCAGCCTTAGAGATAGGGTGAGGAGCTCGGACATTCGGGAGGGACTCGGAGTAGAACCGCTGCTCCTCCGGATCGAAAGGAGCCAGTTGAGGTGGTTTGGGCATCTGGTCAGGATGCCTCCTGGACGCCTCCCTGGGGAGGTGTTTCGGGCATGTCCTGCCGGCAGAAGGCCCCCGGGTCGACCCAGGACACGTTGGAGAAGTTACATCTCCAATCTGGTCCGGGAACGCCTTGGGGTCCTGCCGGAGGAGCTGGTGGACAAGGCCGGGGAGAGGACGGCCTGGAGCTCCCTAGTTGGGATGCTGCCCCCGCGACCCGGACCCGGATAAGCGGAGGAAGACGAGACGAGACGAGACGAGACGAGTAGTCCCAGTAAGGTGAGAAGCGACACTATCCTTTAGCCTTCATCTCAGGTATCGACGTGAGTCCATGAGAGTCCAATCTTCATCTTTTCCATCCTCACCCTTGGTCACCTTGCAACACCAGGAAGCCTTGCACTCCGGTCGGACCAGACGTCCCCCGAGCCGATCGCCTAGGGATTAATGGTTATGCACAAAAATGACCTAACTCTTACTGACCCTAGCCTCTGATACCTTCAACATCAGACACATACAGTTACAAACAGCAAGCGCAATTAAAGGTACAGTGACATCATAACATGGACACACACGGACACACAAACACATACACACACAGAGAGAGATAGAGAGAGAGCAAGAATGTGTGTGTGGGAGAAAAAATGAGTGGGATCCACTTTGCCACCAGCATCTCCACCTGTGTCACAGAGAAAAAATTGCAAAGAAATTAAAACATAAAGCAAACAACAAAAATTCAATGAGTACAAATGATTCAACTAAAATATACAACCATGCATGGGTTTTTTTTTAAAACAGTTCCAGTAACACTGATGATGCCTTGTGCAATGGATTCTTAAGATGGTCTTCATCAATTAGAGATTATAACCGAATTGTTTCAGGATCCTGAATTTGAATTTGAATTGGTTACTTTACTCAGAATAGTCCAATGGTTTTGTTGATGTTTCTCAAGGCTCGGCCACGCCCATATAAATAAATAAACAAACAAACAAAACAAACACAGTCAAGCACACGGTCCATACACGTCTCTGTGCCCTCACACACCAAGCAAATGTCAGACTTAAGCGAAAGTGTGAAATTCCTGATTTAAGTAGGCATGCATGTTAGTAAATACATTGAGAGTTTCCTTACACTTCTTAAACACCTAGATTATTTCTGGAAAATGCTCAAACAGCAAGAGCGGGACACGCACAACTAAACTACTTATTCTCTCAAGTCTGTGTCTCCGCTTGGTTTAAATGAACCGAACACTAAATCAGTGGGAAGAAAAGAATAAGACCTGAAGCGTGTGATCAAATTAATCCAACAAAACTTCCCATAACTACTGTTCTGAACTCATGTTGCGGTGTGATCTCTCCAATTAGAAATTAGGACAACTACTTTACTATCAATTAAACAAAATACTTTCAGGCTTTCCAATGTCCCTTACTATTCACCCCAATTATGCACCTTCTTTCTTATTTCCTTTCCTTTTTCCTTTAAGATCCTCACTAGCACAAGAAATCCTAAGAATTAATTCACTACTTAAGGTTAATTAATAAATAACGAAACTGCAGTTACAGGTTTGTTTGTATATGTGGGCAATACAATACTATTGTTTTGTTACTGACTATTGTTTTGTTTTGGGTGACCTTTAAATTTAGAGGTATTATTGTATTGTGCACCAAGGGAGTGGCACTCCAATTTCGTTGTATCCTGTACAATGACAATAAAGGCTATTATTATTATTATTATTATATGGCATTGGTCATCAGCAGTTTTCCTTATTCCCTCACTTAGAAATGTGTTTCTGTGCTACTTCTCCATCTATCTGAAATTAAGCTGCATTGCTAAATCAATAACGTGATTTGTGCTAAGAAATACTCCCCTATCCTCTTTTTACCTACTCCTTTTCCCAGTGGCAGATGCCATGACAGATTTAGGTCAATTTAACGTTTTATTACTATTACGTTTCATTTAATTAATTTTCCTTTTTCTCTCTTATTTTTATTTATTTATTTATTTATTTATTTATTTATCATGCCATCCTGTGATGATAAACTTAACGACTTTTTCCTTTAGCCAATTGTCGTCCCTTTCTCATCCCTCCTACAGCAGTTATACTCTGCTGCTGGCGCTGATGGGGGCTATTTTCAACTCCTAATATGGTCAAAGAAGTTTGACTTACTGAAAGTTACATAAGCTGGGCTGAACAACAGGATGTCAGTTCGCACGTACACAGAACACTGCTTTTAGCTCCAACACTCCAATTCCCATGCAGCATGAATATAGCTTCATTTACCTTCAGTGACACCTAATTTAAGTCAAACCAAAATGAATCGCTTTTTTTTTTTTTTTAAGAAAATGAGGCTTTACTGCATGTCCGCTGTAGCTGAGTATCCTACGATTTGCAGAAATAAGAAAAGTCATTCAGTCAACTAAGAAACCTGATGAATACCGAGAAGTTGTTGTGCACTGAGTTATCTACTTTACCACTATTTCATTTAGATTTTGTTAATCATATAAGCTATGATAAAAAGCTTGGATGGGCTATAAAACAAACATAAAGAAACTTGACACTTGCGGTTTTCCAAATCTCAAATCATACTTACAATAAAGATTATGTTGACATCCAATGGTAAGTTGGACCAGGTTACTAATCCTATTTTTTAAGGATAACTTCCTCAGTTAACTATGTTCTGCAGTAGTTTAGTAAATTTTTTCCCAATTCTGACATTTCACCAAGCCAACTGATTGTTGCCAAAAAGCTTTTTCCATTACCTAACTGCAGCAAGCACTCCTTCACTGGGTGTAACCATAGGAGACAGTCTCTTTTGAGCCTCTTCTTTGTAGACCCAGGATGACCACAGTCATTGATTAAAGTTCACATGTTAACACATGCTCCTCCCCTTCGTCTTTGTTCCATCTGCAGCAGGGCAACCAAGCGTCTGTCTCATAGTGTCCATCTTACGGCGCCTCCCCCATCTCGACGCAGACACACAGCTTGTGGTGGGGACTTCCTGCTCCATTTGTGTAGAGCCAGATCCAGGAAACTTTCATTTGCAGCCGGTTTCCGTCTCTATGACAGGCCAACCCAGTAAAGTTCATGCCGCCACAGTTCACAGCAAACGTCTTCCTTAAATATGTTGATTGGGTTGAAATGACAGAACTTTCTCTTTTACAAATCAACGATGGCTTCTAATAAATAGTCGACTTTACTGACTCAAAGGTAAATCTAGACTACTTCCTGGGCACAATTGTTCCTTAATCATCAAATTAGTTCTACACAGGTTTTAATCATTAGGTGCAATCTAACCCAAAATGCAAGATCCCTCTTTTCATTTTTATTTTATTTTATTTTATTTTTTTTTTATCCATCTTATTTTGGGAGAATAAATACCAGTTCTTAACTCAAAACAGCCTGGCACAAGTTTTAGCCAGGTAGAAATAATACAATTAGTTTATCTGTTTTTCATCATTCAGCGTCTCAAAATCCAGCCACTAATGTTAATGGTTCTTAAAATTGAGGCAAGACAATTATTGGGTTTTGTTTTACAGCAAGATTTACAGCAATAGTTTTACAAAACCTATACTAAATATTTATAAATGGGTGTAACTGAACGTTCTAGAGCAAATACTTTATTTCCTGACTGATTGTTAATTTTAAGATTGGATCCTATGATTCTAAGAGGTATGAGAGCTGCAGAATGCAGCACCCTGTGCTATTTATAGACTATGGGATTCTTGTGTGTAAATGTGGGTGGAGTCAGGCCCTCAGGCAGAACTTTCAGTCTCATTCTTCCCCTGACCGTTCAGGAGAACAGGTCTCACCGAGGCCAACCATGGACTAAGAACTAAGACTGGACTAAGAAGGTACGCCCAAAACACCAAAAATATCTTTTCTAAAGACACAATTTGCTTAAAACTGCATGTTACAGAAAGCAAGCAAGCCTTGTTTCCACCATGTGTGTGTTTGCAGGCAGGAGAAAAAGAGGAAGACAGAGAGAGAAACTCCAGTTACAACACGGCCCAAAAGCTGATAAAATACTTCCTTTGTATAAACACGACCATGCAACTTTTATATTATAAACGATTTCCTTGTCATCGCGCTAACCACAAGTTCTTTTGCTATTGTTTTTCAGTCGGGTAAAGCTGGACTACGCCCTGTTTTATCCAGCAGCTCTCTCTATTGAACACTGCGTCATTCAACAGAGGATCCAGCCAGAAGCAGCATTCACTTCTCATGCAAGAAACACTCACATCCAGTCACACAACGGCACAGACGACATTTTTCCTCTTTGTCACAGTCTTTTAAACAAAAAATAAGTCAGTCCGTCACTTATTTATTCTCTTTATATACATAAACGTCTGTTTTACCTTATCTTTTCTTAATCTCTTTGTTTCAGTTGGACTATTATTATTATGTTTCTCCTAATTTAAATTTAACTGACCCAAATTGGCACTTACTTTTCCTACTTTACACCAAATTGACAGGACTTCCTTTAACGGCTGGTAATTTTCAGAACTTAATGCCTGCTTTTAAGCAAGTCCTATTCAACCATTAGAGCAAGTCAAATTGCAGTTTTTTTTTTGAGCGCTCTGAGAAACAGTCCACATATTTATTTTCTACAGATCTGTTTCGATCTTACTGTTTAGCAGCTGCCTGACCTTCAATAAATGTATATCTAAATATTCTAGAATAAAGCTGTCATTTACAACTTTCCTTGTGTTCATTGTTTTCTCCCTTTTACTCTCCAGGCCACTACATATATATATGTTACTTTAAACCCTTTTATTTATTAACTTATGGTACTCTGTTCAGAGTAATCAGAACAGGGTTGCAGAATTTGAATTTTGCGTAACTTCAAACATTAATTTTAGCACTGCAGTGAACTTTACATATGCGAGTTGCAACTTTTAGAGCTCTTATTTATCTTATTTATTTTCCTGGTACCGCATCAGGCCCTCACACTGTGGTTCTCTCTATTCAACCCCCACCTCCTAATATGGTCAAAAGTAAGTGGGACTTACATAAGCTGCACAAAACAACATGTTGTGGAGCACGTAATCAGCAGCTGGGCTGCCTGATAAGGAGGTACACCGCACGTGTGCGCTGGAATTGATAAGCACTCTCCAAGTGCTCAAACTGAGCCATACGCAGACTCTCGCTGCAAACTCAAGACGTCTTCTCACAGGCCTCACTACTGCTTTGCAAACACTCTTAAATTTGTTACTCCTCGAGGACGAACCGAACTCAGCAAAGACTTCAACTTCTTATACAGGCCTCTTTTTCTCTTTTTACTTTGCCACAAACTCTTATTAAATTTACCAAACCCCAGGGGAAAGACCGAATTACAGGCAAAGCTCATTTCTCACAACTTCAGCGCTTTTCTTTCCAGGATCCCCGTCTCTGCTCTTACCGAGTCAGGAGACTGGATTTCTCAAAACCTTATCAGCTTTTCAGATTCTATTCCAATCTGCTGTCCCACCTTTCAATTTAACACTTAAAATTTGTCCGTCATCAAAATGACACAGCTGACTTCACACGGTGTGAATATTTTACCACTGTCAGACATGAATCCTCTCTCCAACTAATATTTATAGTATTTTCAGAACAGGAGAACACCCCTGCCCAGTGACAGAGGCCACAAAAATGAACAAAAACATGCTCACCTGGGCCCTTAGTACGGACCTCAGCCACTGGACAGGAGCCAAGGGACGCCACGTAAAGTCCTCGCTGTTCACCCATCTGGTGTGCCAACATGTGGGCTTTTTCTGTTATTCTTAAAGAAAAGAGTCGGAGAGAGTTTTCCCAGTCGAGACAGCGTGGTCTTTTATTTGTCTTCTCACATCTCAGGACAGCCGAAAGACCCAGACAATCACGAGTCCTTCCTTCTTATAGCTCACAGCCTTTCTAACATTCAGCAGTAAACAGGCGAGAACCAGACCATATTTGGTAGCACATCTCTTCTGTGGAAACTGTGGGTAGAGACTTCTGTCTGGGACACAGCAACACTTTTGGAATCACATCAAGTATTTAGCAAGTCAGATAAGCTTTAAGCAATTTTACTGGAAGCAAGCAGAGACCAAAACAGGAAATTCCTTTGGAGTTGATGTTGGAACAGCACACGAACTCTAGCCAGAAAACACTTTCAACCTAAGAACTCAGCTTTAACTCAATACATTTTGTAGATGACCTCTTGACCTTTTTTGGCACCAACAGTTTGACCCCCTTAGGAAAGTGCTATCATCATGAAACGTTCAGATCACTTACAACTCAATAGATTCTACCTTCTTGTAACGTTTCAGCCTGATTGGACCTTGTTTTCACACAAATGAACCCAGAATGATGTGAAATTGTGCTTCGTGCAACATAATTCTGGGTGCCATTTAAAAACCATAAGTGCTAATGACTCAATTCCATTTTGTGGTTGTAGGGGCTGTTGATTGGAGTATACTAAAACAAACCTGATCTCTCTAGGACATTAAGAAGCCAAGTTATAAGCCCACAAATGTGTAACTGGACTACTTCTTTAAATTGACACCAGATCCGGTGACCTTTGAGACATGGTTTGACCCCCTTAGGAAAGTGCGATCATCTCGAAACGTTCAGATCACTTACAACTCAATAGATTCTACCTTCTTGTAACGTTTCAGCCTGATTGGACCTTGTTTTCACACAAATGGACCCAGAATGATGTGAAATTGTGCTTAGTGCAACATAATTCTGGGTGCCATTTAAAAACCATAAGTGCTAATGACTCCATTCTTTTTAGTGGTAATGGGGGCTGTGGATTGGAGTACTCTAAAACAAACCTGACCTCTCTAGGACATTCAGAAGCCAAGTTATAAGCCCACAAAGGTGTAACTGGACTACTTCTTTAAAGTGACACCAGGCCCGGTGACCTTTGGGACATGGTTTGACCCCCTATAGGAATGTGCGATCATCATGAAACGTTCAGATCACTTACAACTCAATAGATTCTACCTTCTTGTAACGTTTCAGCCTGATTGGACCTTGTTTTCACACAAATGGACCCAGAATGATGTGAAATTGTGCTTCGTGCAACATAATTCTGGGTGCCATTTAAAAACCATAAGTGCTAATGACTCCAATCCTTTTTGAGGTTGTAGGGGCTGTTGATTGGAGTACACTAAAACAAACCTGACCTCTCTAGGACATTCAGAAGCAAAGTTATAAGCCCACAAATGTGTAACTGGACTACTTCTTTAAAGTGACACCAGTTCCGGTGACCTTTGGGACATGGTTTGACCCCCTTAGGAAAGTGCTATCATCATGAAACGTTCAGATCACTTACAATTCAATAGATTCTACCTTCCTGTAACGTTTCAGCCTGATTGGACCTTGTTTTCACACAAATGAACCCAGAATGATGTGAAATTGTGCTTTGTGCAACATAATTCTGGGTGCCATTTAAAAACCATAAGTGCTAATGACTCCATTCCTTTTTGTGGCTGTAGGGGCTGTTGATTGGAGTACATGAACACAAACCTGATCTCTCTAGGACATTCAGAAGCCAAGTTATAAGCCCACAAATGTGTAACTGGACTACTTCTTTAAATTGACACCAGATCCGGTGACCTTTGGGACATGGTTTGACCCCCTTAGGAAAGTGCTATCATCATGAAACGTTCAGATCACTTACAACTCAATAGATTCTACCTTCCTGTAACGTTTCTGCCTGATTGGACCTTGTTTTCACACAAATGGACCCAGAATGATGTGAAATTGTGCTTCATGCAACATAATTCTGGGTGCCATTTAAAAACCATAAGTGCTAATGACTCCATTCCTTTTAGTGGAAATGGGGGCTGCTAATTGGAGTACTCTAAAACAAACCTGACCTCTCTAGGATATTCAGAAGCCAAGTTATAAGCCCACAAATGTGTAACTGGACTACTTCTTTAAAGTGACACCAGGCCCGGTGACCTTTGGGACATGGTTTGACCGCCTATACGAATGTGCGATCATCATGAAACGTTCAGATCACTTACAACTCAATAGATTCTACCTTCTTGTAACGTTTCAGCCTGATTGGACCTTGTTTTCACACAAATGGACCCAGAATGATGTGAAATTGTGCTTCGTGCAACATAATTCTGGGTGCCATTTACAAACCATAAGAGCTAATGATTCCATTCCTTTTTGTGGTTGTAGGGGCTGTTGGTGCGAGTACATTAAAACAAACCTGATCTCGCTAGGACATTCAGAAACCAAGTTATAAGCCCACAAAGGTGTAATTGGACTACTTCTTTAAAGTGACACCAGGCCCGGTGACCTTTGGGACATGGTTTGACCCCCTATAGGAATATGCGATCATCATGAAAAGTTCAGATCACTTACAACTCAATAGATTCTACCTTCTTGTAACGTTTCAGTCTGATTGGACCTTGTTTTCACACAAATGAACCCAGAATGATGTGAAATTGTGCTTCGTGCAACATAATTCTGGGTGCCATTTAAAAACCATAAGTACTATTGACTCCATTCCTTTTTGTGGTTGTAGGGGCTGTTGATTGGAGTATACTAAAACAAACCTGATCTCTCTAGGACATTCAGAAGCCAAGTTATAAGCCCACAAATGTGTAACTGGACTACTTCTTTAAATTGACACCAGATCCGTTGACCTTTGGGACATGGTTTGACCCCCTTAGGAATGTGCGATCATCATGAAACGTTCAGATCACTTACAACTCAAAAGATTCTACCCACTTGTAACGTTTCAGCCTGATTGGACCTTGTTTTCACACAAATGGACCCAGAATGATGTGAAATTGTGCTTCGTGCAACATAATTCTGGGAGCCATTTACAAACCATAAGTGCTAATGACTCCATTCCTTTTTGTGGTTGTAGGGGCTGTTGATTGGAGTACATTAAAACAAACCTGATCTCTCTAGGACATTCAGAAGCCAAGTTATAAGCCCACAAATGTGTAACTGGAATACTTCTTTAAATTGACACCAGATCCGGTGACCTTTGGGACATGGTTTGACCCCCTTAGGAAAGTGCGATCATCTTGAAACGTTCAGATCACTTTCAACTCAATAGATTCTACCTTCTTGTAACGTTTCAGCCTGATTGGACCTTGTTTTCACACAAATGGACCCAGAATGATGTGAAATTGTGCTTCATGCAACATAATTCTGGGTGCCATTTACAAACCATAAGTGCTAATGACTCCATTCCTTTTTGTGGTTGTAGGGGCTGTTGATTGGAGTACATTAAAACAAACCTGATCTCTCTAGGACATTCAGAAGCCAAGTTATAAGCCCACAAATGTGTAACTGGACTACTTCTTTAAATTGACACCATATCCGGTGACCTTTGGGACATGGTTTGATCCCCTTAGGAAAGTACTATCATCATGAAACGTTCAGATCACTTACAACTCAATAGAATCTACCTTCCTGTAACGTTTCAGCCTGATTGGACCTTGTTTTCAAACAAATGAACCCAGAATGATGTGAAATTGTGCTTCGTGCAACATAATTCTGGGTGCCATTTAAAAACCATAAGTGCTAATGACTCCATTCCTTTTTGTGGTTGTAGGGGCTGTTGATTGGAGTATATTAAAACAAACCTGATCTCTCTAGGACATTCAGAAGCCAAGTTATAAGCCCACAAATGTGTAACTGGACTACTTTAAAATGACACCAGATCCGGTGACCTTAGGGACATGGTTTGACCCCCTTAGGAAAGTGCGATCATCTTGAAACGTTCAGATCAATTACAACTCAATAGATTCTACCTTCTTGTAACGTTTCAGCCTGATTGGACCTTGTTTTCACACAAATGGACCCAGAATGATGTGAAATTGTGCTTCATGCAACATAATTCTGGGTGCCATTTACAAACCATAAGTGCTAATGAGGCCATTCCTTTTTTAGGTTGTAGGGGCTGTTGATTGGAGTACACTAAAACAAACCTGATCTCTCTAGGACATTCAGAAACCAAGTTATAAGCCCTCAAAGGTGCAATTAGACTACTTCTTTAAAGTGACACCAGGCCCGGTGACCTTTGGGACATGGTTTTACCCTCTATAGGAATGTGCGATCATCATGAAACATTCAGATCACTTACAATTCAATAGATTCTACCTTCTTGTAACGTTTCAGCCTGACTGGACCTTGTTTTCACACAAATGGACCCAGAATGATGTGAAATTGTGCTTCGTGCAACATAATTCTGCGTGCCATTTACAAACCATATGTGCTAATGACTCCATTCCTTTTTGTGGTTGTAGGGGCTGTTGGTTGGAGTACATTAAAACAAACCTGATCTCGCTAGGACATTCAAAAGCCAAGTTATAAGCCCACAAATGTGTAACTGGACTACTTCTTTAAATTGACACCAGATACGTTTACCTTTGGGACATGGTTTGACCCCCTTAGGAAAGTGCTATCATCATGAAACGTTCAGATCACTTACAACTCAATAGATTCTACCTTCTTGTAACGTTTCAGCCTGATTGGACCTTGTTTTCACACAAATGGACCCAGAATGATGTGAAATTGTGCTTCGTGCAACATAATTCTGGGTGCCATTTACAAAACATAAGTGCTAATGACTCCATTCCTTTTTGTGGTTGTAGGGGCTGTTGGTTGGAGTACATTAAAACAAACCTGATCTCTCTAGGACATTCAGAAACCAAGTTATAATCCCTCAAAGGTGTAATTGGACTACTTCTTTAAAGTGACACCAGGCCCGGTGACCTTTGGGACATGGTTTGACATCCCTTAGGAAAGTGCGATCATCTTGAAACGTTCAGATCACTTACAACTCAATAGATTCTACCTTCTTGTAACGTTTCAGCCTGATTGGACCTTGTTTTCACACAAATGGACCCAGAATGATGTGAAATTGTGCTTCGTGCAACATAATTCTGGGTGCCATTTACAAACCATAAGTGCTAATGACTCCATTCCTTTTTGTGGTTGTAGGGGCTGTTGATTGGAGTACATTAAAACAAACCTGAATTCTCTAGGACATTCAGAAGCCAAGTTATAAGCCCACAAATTTGTAACTGGACTACTTCTTTAAATTGACACCAGCTCCGGTGACCTTTGGGACATGGTTTGACCCCCTTAGGAAAGTGCTATCATCATGAAACGTTCAGATCACTTACAACTCAATAGATTCTACCTTTCTGTAACGTTTCAGCCTGATTGGACCTTGTTTTCACACAAATGAACCCAGAATGATGTGAAATTGTGCTTCGTGCAACATAATTCTGGGTGCCATTTAAAAACCATAAGTGCTAATGACTCCATTCCTTTTTGTGGTTGTAGGGGCTGTTGATTGGAGTATACTAAAACAAACCCGATCTCTCTAGGACATTCAGAAGCCAAGTTATAAGCCCACAAATGTGTAACTGGACTACTTCTTTATATTGACACCAGATCCGGTGACCTTTGGGACATGTTTTGACCCCCTTAGGAAAGTGCTATCATCATGAAACGTTCAGATCACTTACAACTCAATAGATTCTACCTTCTTGTAACGTTTCAGCCTGATTGGACCTTGTTTTCACACAAATGGACCCAGAATGATGTGAAATTGTGCTTCCTGCAACATAATTCTGGGTGCCATTTAAAAACCATAAGTGCTAATGAGTCCATTCCTTTTTTAGGTTGTAGGGGCTGTTGATTGGAGTACATTAAAACAAACCTGATCTCTCTAGGACATTCAGAAACCAAGTTATAAGCCCTCAAAGGTGCAATTAGACTACTTCTTTAAAGTGACACCAGGCCCGGTGACCTTTGGGACATGGTTTTACCCCCTATAGGAATGTGCGATCATCATGAAACGTTCAGATCACTTACAACTCAATAGATTCTACCTTCTTGTAACGTTTCAGCCTGATTGGACCTTGTTTTCACACAAATGGACCCAGAATGATGTGAAATTGTGCTTCGTGCAACATAATTCTGGGTGCCATTTACAAACCATAAGTGCTAATGACTCCATTCCTTTTTGTGGTTGTAGGGGCTGTTGGTTGGAGTACATTAAAACAAACCTGATCTCTCTAGGACATTCAGAAGCCAAGTTATAAGCCCACAAATGTGTAACTGGACTACTTCTTTAAATTGACACCAGATCCGGTGACCTTTGGGACATGGTTTGACCCCCTTAAGAAAGTGCTATCATCATGAAACGTTCAGATCACTTACAACTCAATAGATTCTACCTTCCTGTAACGTTTCAGCCTGACTGGACCTTGTTTTCACACAAATGAACCCAGAATGATGTGAAATTGTGCTTCGTGCAACATAATTCTGGGTGCCATTTAAAAACCATAAGTGCTAATGACTCCATTCCTTTTTGTGGTTGTAGGGGCTGGTGGTTGGAGTACATTAAAACAAACCTGATCTCTTTAGGACATTCAGAAACCAAGTTATAATCCCTCAAAGGTGTAATTGGACTACTTCTTTAAAGTGACACCAGGCCCGGTGACCTTTGGGACATGGTTTGACCCCCTATAGGAATGTGCGATCATCATGAAACGTTCAGATCACTTACAACTCAATAGATTCTACCTTCTTGTAACGTTTCAGCCTGATTGGACCTTGTTTTCACACAAATGAACCCAGAATGATGTGAAATTGTGCTTCGTGCAACATAATTCTGGGTGCCATTTAAAAACCATAAGTGCTAATGACTCCATTCCTTTTTGTGGTTGTGGGGGCTGTTGATTGGAGTATACTAAAACAAACCTGATCTCTCTAGGACATTCAGAAGCCAAGTTATAAGCCCACAAATGTGTAACTGGACTACTTCTTTAAATTGACACCAGATCCGGTGACCTTTGGGACATGGTTTGACCCCCTTAGGAAAGTGCGATCATCTTGAAACGTTCAGATCAATTACAACTCAATAGATTCTACCTTCTTGTAACGTTTCAGCCTGATTGGACCTTGTTTTCACACAAATGGACCCAGAATGATGTGAAATTGTGCTTCGTGCAACATAATTCTGGGTGCCATTTACAAACCATAAGTGCTAATGACTCCATTCCTTTTTGTGGTTGTAGGGGCTGTTGATTGGAGTACATTAAAACAAACCTGATCTCTCTAGGACACTCAGAAGCCAAGTTATAAGCCCACAAATGTGTAACTGGACTACTTTAAATTGACACCAGATCCGGTGACCTTTGGGACATGGTTTGACCCCCTTAGGAAAGTGCTATCATCTTGAAACGTTCAGATCACTTACAATTCAATAGATTCTACCTTCTTGTAACGTTTCAGCCTGATTGGACCTTGTTTTCACACAAATGGACCCAGAATGATGTGAAATTGTGCTTCGTGCAACATAATTCTGGGTGCCATTTACAAACCATAAGTGCTAATGACTCCATTCCTTTTTGAAGTTGTAGGGGCTGTTGATTGGAGTACACTAAAACAAACCTGATCTCTCTAGGACATTCAGAAACCAAGTTATAAGCCCTCAAAGGTGTAATTGGACTACTTCTTTAAAGTGACACCAGGCCCGGTGACCTTTGGGACATGGTTTGACCGCCTATAGGAATGTGCGATCATCATGAAACGTTCAGATCACTTACAACTCAATAGATTCTACCTTCTTGTAACGTTTCAGCCTGATTGGACCTTGTTTTCACACAAATGGACCCAGAATGATGTGAAATTGTGCTTCGTGCAACATAATTCTGGGTGCCATTTACAAACCATAAGTGCTAATGACTCCATTCCTTTTTGTGGTTGTAGGGGCTGTTGATTGGAGTACACTAAAATAAACCTGATCTCTCTAGGACATTCAGAAGCCAAGTTATAAGCCCACAAATGTGTAACTGGACTACTTCTTTAAATTGACACCAGATCCGGTGACCTTTGGGACATGGTTTGACCCCCTTAGGAAAGTGCGATCATCTTGAAACGTTCAGATCACTTACAACTCAATAGATTCTACCTTCTTGTAACGTTTCAGCCTGATTGGACCTTGTTTTCACACAAATGGACCCAGAATGATGTGAAATTGTGCTTCGTGCAACATAATTCTGGGTGCCATTTACAAACCATAAGTGCTAATGACTCCATTCCTTTTTGTGGTTGTAGGGGCTGTTGATTGGAGTACATTAAAACAAACCTGATCTCTCTAGGACACTCAGAAGCCAAGTTATAAGCCCACAAATGTGTAACTGGACTACTTCTTTAAATTGACACCAGATCCGGTGACCTTTGGGACATGGTTTGACCCCCTTAGGAAAGTGCTATCATCTTGAAACGTTCAGATCACTTACAATTCAATAGATTCTACCTTCTTGTAACGTTTTAGCCTGATTGGACCTTGTTTTCACACAAATGGACCCAGAATGATGTGAAATTGTGCTTCGTGCAACATAATTCTGGGTGCCATTTACAAACCATAAGTGCTAATGACTCCATTCCTTTTTGAAGT
This sequence comes from Nothobranchius furzeri, assembly GCF_043380555.1. Classification (NCBI taxonomy): domain Eukaryota; kingdom Metazoa; phylum Chordata; class Actinopteri; order Cyprinodontiformes; family Nothobranchiidae; genus Nothobranchius; species Nothobranchius furzeri. The sequence goes on from NC_091743.1 coordinate 24,757,210, forward strand.
TGTAGGGGCTGTTGATTGGAGTACACTAAAACAAACCTGATCTCTCTAGGACATTCAGAAACCAAGTTATAAGCCCTCAAAGGTGTAATTGGACTACTTCTTTAAAGTGACACCAGGCCCGGTGACCTTTGGGACATGGTTTGACCGCCTATAGGAATGTGCGATCATCATGAAACGTTCAGATCACTTACAACTCAATAGATTCTACCTTCTTGTAACGTTTCAGCCTGATTGGACCTTGTTTTCACACAAATGGACCCAGAATGATGTGAAATTGTGCTTCGTGCAACATAATTCTGGGTGCCATTTACAAACCATAAGTGCTAATAACTCCATTCCTTTTTGTGGTTGTAGGGGCTGTTGGTTGGAGTACATTAAAACAAACCTGATCTCTCTAGGACATTCAGAAGCCAAGTTATAAGCCCACAAATGTGTAACTGGACTACTTCTTTAAATTGACACCAGATCCGGTGACCTTTGGGACATGGTTTGACCCCCTTAAGAAAGTGCTATCATCATGAAACGTTCAGATCACTTACAACTCAATAGATTCTACCTTCCTGTAACGTTTCAGCCTGACTGGACCTTGTTTTCACACAAATGAACCCAGAATGATGTGAAATTGTGCTTCGTGCAACATAATTCTGGGTGCCATTTAAAAACCATAAGTGCTAATGACTCCATTACTTTTTGTGGTTGTAGGGGCTGGTGGTTGGAGTACATTAAAACAAACCTGATCTCTTTAGGACATTCAGAAACCAAGTTATAATCCCTCAAAGGTGTAATTGGACTACTTCTTTAAAGTGACACCAGGCCCGGTGACCTTTGGGACATGGTTTGACCCCCTATAGGAATGTGAGATCATCATGAAACGTTCAGATCACTTACAACTCAATAGATTCTACCTTCTTGTAACGTTTCAGCCTGATTGGACCTTGTTTTCACACAAATGGACCCAGAATGATGTGAAATTGTGCTTCGTGCAACATAATTCTGGGTGCCATTTACAAACCATAAGTGCTAATGACTCCATTCCTTTTTGTGGTTGTAGGGGCTGTTGATTGGAGTACACTAAAATAAACCTGATCTCTCTAGGACATTCAGAAGCCAAGTTATAAGCCCACAAATGTGTAACTGGACTACTTCTTTAAATTGACACCAGATCCGGTGACCTTTGGGACATGGTTTGACCCCCTTAGGAAAGTGCGATCATCTTGAAACGTTCAGATCACTTACAACTCAATAGATTCTACCTTCTTGTAACGTTTCAGCCTGATTGGACCTTGTTTTCACACAAATGGACCCAGAATGATGTGAAATAGTGCTTCGTGCAACATAATTCTGGGTGCCATTTACAAACCATAAGTGCTAATGACTCCATTCCTTTTTGAAGTTGTAGGGGCTGTTGATTGGAGTACACTAAAACAAACCTGATCTCTCTAGGACATTCAGAAACCAAGTTATAAGCCCTCAAAGGTGTAATTGGACTACTTCTTTAAAGTGACACCAGATCCGGTGACCTTTGGGACATGGTTTGACCCCCTTAGGAAAGTGCTATTATCATGAAACGTTCAGGTCAATTACAACTCAATAGATTCTACTTTTCTGTAACGTTTCAGCCTGATTGGACCTTGTTTTCACACAAATGGACCCAGAATGATGTGAAATTGTGCTTCGTGCAACATAATTCTGGGTGCCATTTACAAACCATAAGTGCTAATGACTCCATTCCTTTTTGAAGTTGTAGGGGCTGTTGATTGGAGTACACTAAAACAAACCTGATCTCTCTAGGACATTCAGAAACCAAGTTTTAAGCCCTCAAAGGTGTAATTGGACTACTTCTTTAAAGTGACACCAGGCCCGGTGACCTTTGGGACATGGTTTGACCGCCTATAGGAATGTGCGATCATCATGAAACGTTCAGATCACTTACAACTCAATAGATTCTACCTTCTTGTAACGTTTCAGCCTGATTGGACCTTGTTTTCACACAAATGGACCCAGAATGATGTGAAATTGTGCTTTGTGCAACATAATTCTGGGTGCCATTTACAAACCATAAGTGCTAATGACTCCATTCCTTTTTGTGGTTGTAGGGGCTGTTGATTGGAGTACACTAAAATAAACCTGATCTCTCTAGGACATTCAGAAGCCAAGTTATAAGCCCACAAATGTGTAACTGGACTACTTCTTTAAATTGACACCAGATCCGGTGACCTTTGGGACATGGTTTGACCCCCTTAGGAAAGTGCGATCATCTTGAAACGTTCAGATCACTTACAACTCAATAGATTCTACCTTCTTGTAACGTTTCAGCCTGATTGGACCTTGTTTTCACACAAATGGACCCAGAATGATGTGAAATTGTGCTTCGTGCAACATAATTCTGGGTGCCATTTACAAACCATAAGTGCTAATGACTCCATTCCTTTTTGTGGTTGTAGGGGCTGTTGATTGGAGTACATTAAAACAAACCTGATCTCTCTAGGACACTCAGAAGCCAAGTTATAAGCCCACAAATGTGTAACTGGACTACTTCTTTAAATTGACACCAGATCCGGTGACCTTTGGGACATGGTTTGACCCCCTTAGGAAAGTGCTATCATCTTGAAACGTTCAGATCACTTACAATTCAATAGATTCTACCTTCTTGTAACGTTTCAGCCTGATTGGACCTTGTTTTCACACAAATGGACCCAGAATGATGTGAAATTGTGCTTCGTGCAACATAATTCTGGGTGCCATTTAAAAACCATAAGTGCTAATGACTCCATTCCTTTTTGTGGTTGTAGGGGCTGTTGATTGGAGTATACTAAAACAAACCTGATCTCTCTAGGACATTCAGAAGCCAAGTTATAAGCCCACAAATGTGTAACTGGACTACTTCTTTAAATTGACACCAGATCCGGTGACCTTTGGGACATGGTTTGACCCCCTTAGGAAAGTGCCATCATCATGAAACGTTCAGATCACTTACAACTCAATAGATTCTACCTTCTTGTAACGTTTCAGCCTGATTGGACCTTGTTTTCACACAAATGGACCCAGAATGATGTGAAATTGTGCTTCGTGCAACATAATTCTGGGTGCCATTTACAAACCATAAGTGCTAATGACTCCATTCCTTTTTGTGGTTGTAGGGGCTGTTGGTTGGAGTACATTAAAACAAACCTGATCTCTTTAGGACATTCAGAAACCAAGTTATAATCCCTCAAAGGTGTAATTGGACTACTTCTTTAAAGTGACACCAGGCCCGGTGACCTTTGGGACATGGTTTGACCCCCTAAAGGAATGTGCGATCATCATGAAACGTTCAGATAACTTACAACTCAATAGATTCTACCTTATTGTAATGTTTCAGCCTGATTGGACCTTGTTTTCACACAAATGAACCCAGAATGATGTGAAATTGTGCTTCGTGCAACATAATTCTGGGTGCCATTTAAAAACCATAAGTGCTAATGACTCCATTCCTTTTTGTGGTTGTAGGGGCTGTTGGTTGGAGTACATTAAAACAAACCTGATCTCTTTAGGACATTCAGAAACCAAGTTATAATCCCTCAAAGGTGTAATTGGACTACTTCTTTAAAGTGACACCAGGCCCGGTGACCTTTGGGACATGGTTTGACCCCCTATAGGAATGTGCGATCATCATGAAACGTTCAGATCACTTACAACTCAATAGATTCTACCTTCTTGTAACGTTTCAGCCTGATTGGACCTTGTTTTCACACAAATGAACCCAGAATGATGTGAAATTGTGCTTCGTGCAACATAATTCTGGGTGCCATTTAAAAACCATAAGTGCTAATGACTCCATTCCTTTTTGTGGTTGTAGGGGCTGTTGATTGGAGTATACTAAAACAAACCTGATCTCTCTAGGACATTCAGAAGCCAAGTTATAAGCCCACAAATGTGTAACTGGACTACTTCTTTAAATTGACACCAGATCCGGTGACCTTTGGGACATGGTTTGACCCCCTTAGGAAAGTGCGATCATCTTGAAACGTTCAGATCACTTACATCTCAATAGATTCTACCTTCTTGTAACGTTTCAGCCTGATTGGACCTTGTTTTCACACAAATGAACCCAGAATGATGTGAAATTGTGCTTCGTGCAACATAATTCTGGGTGCCATTTACAAACCATAAGTGCTAATGACTCCATTCCTTTTTGTGGTTGTAGGGGCTGTTGATTGGAGTACATTAAAACAAACCTGATCTCTCTAGGACATTCAGAAGCCAAGTTATAAGCCCACAAATGTGTAACTGGACTACTTCTTTAAATTGACACCAGATCCGGTGACCTTTGGGACATGGCTTGACCCCCTTAGGAAAGTGCGATCATCTTGAAACGTTCAGATCACTTACAACTCAATAGATTCTACCTTCCTGTAACGTTTCAGCCTGACTGGACCTTGTTTTCACACAAATGGACCCAGAAAGATGTGAAATTGTGCTTCGTGCAACATAATTCTGGGTGCCATTTAAAAACCATGAGTGCTAATGACTCCAATCCTTTTTGAGGTTGTAGGGGCTGTTGATTGGAGTACACCAAAACAAACCTGATCTCTCTAGGACATTCAGAAGCCAAGTTATAAGCCCACAAATGTGTAACTGGACTACTTCTTTAAAGTGACACCAGTTCCGGTGACCTTTGGGACATGGTTTTACCCCCTATAGGAATGTGCGATCATCATGAAACGTTCAGATCACTTACAACTCAATAGATTCTAACTTCTTGCAACATTTCAGCCTGATTGGACCTTGTTTTCACACAAATGAACCCAGAATGATGTGAAATTGTGCTTCGTGCAACATAATTCTGGGTGCCATTTAAAAACCATAAGTGCTAATGACTCCATTCCTTTTAGTGGTAATGGGGGCTGTGGATTGAAGTACTATAAAACAAACCTGACCTCTCTAGGACATTCAGAAGCCAAGTTATAAGCCCACAAAGGTGTAGCTGGACTACTTCTTTAAAGTGACACCAGGCCCGGTGACCTTTGGGACATGGTTTGACCCCCTATAGGAATGTGCAATCATCATGAAACGTTCAGATCACTTACAACTCAATAGATACTACCTTCTTGCAACGTTTCAGCCTGATTGGACCTTGTTTTCACACAAATGGACCCAGAAAGATGTGAAATTGTGCTTATTGCAACATAATTCTGGGTGCCATTTACAAACCATAAGTGCTAATGACTCCATTCCTTTTTGTGGTTGTAGGGGCTGTTGATTGGAGTACACTAAAACAAATCTGACCTCTCTAGGACATTCAGAAGCCAAGTTATAAGCCCACAAAGGTGTAGCTGGACTACTTCTTTAAAGTGACACCAGGCCCGGTGACCTTTGGGACATGGTTTGACCCCCTATAGGAATGTGCAATCATCATGAAACGTTCAGATCACTTACAACTCAATAGATACTACCTTCTTGCAACGTTTCAGCCTGATTGGACCTTGTTTTCACACAAATGGACCCAGAAAGATGTGAAATTGTGCTTATTGCAACATAACTCTGGGTGCCATTTAAAAACCATAAGTGCTAATGAATCCATTCCTTTTTGTGGTTGTAGGGGCTGTTGGTTGGAGTACATTAAAACAAACCTGATCTCTCTAGGACATTCAGAAGCCAAGTTATAAGCCCACAAATGTGTAACTGGACTACTTCTTTAAAGTGACACCAGGCCCGGTGACCTTTGGGACATGGTTTGACCCCCTTAGGAAATTGCTATCATCATGAAACGTTCAGATCACTTACAACTCAATAGATTCTACCTTCCTGTAACGTTTCAGCCTGATTGGACCTTGTTTTCACACAAATGAACCCAGAATGATGTGAAATTGTGCTTCGTGCAACATAATTCTGGGTGACATTTAAAAACCATAAGTGCTCATGACTCCATTCCTTTTTGGGGTAAGGGGGCTGTTAATTGGAGTACTCTAAAACAAACCTGACCTCTCTAGGGTATTCAAAAGCCAAGTTATAAGCCCACAAATGTGTAACTGGACTACTTTAAAGTGACACCAGGCCCGGTGACCTTTGGGACATGGTTTGACCCCCTATAGGAATGTGCGATCATCATGAAACGTTCAGATCACTTACAACTCAATAGATTCTACCTTCTTGTAACGTTTCAGCCTGATTGGACCTTGTTTTCACACAAATGGACCCAGAATGATGTGAAATTGTGCTTTGTGCAACATAATTCTGGGTGCCATTTACAAACCATAAGTGCTAATGACTCCATTCCTTTTTGTGGTTGTAGGGGCTGTTGATTGGAGTACACTAAAACAAATCTGACCTCTCTAGGACATTCAGAAGCCAAGTTATAAGCCCACAAAGTTGTAACTGGACTACTTCTTTTGAGTGACACCAGTCCCGGTGACCTTTGGGACATGGTTTGACCCCCTATAGGAATGTGCGATCATCATGAAACGTTCAGATCACTTACAACTCAATAGATTCTACCTTCTTGTAACGTTTCAGCCTGATTGGACCTTTTTTTCACACAAATGGACCCAGAATGATGTGAAATTGTGCTTCGTGCAACATAATTCTGGGTGCCATTTACAAACAATAAGTGCTAATGACTCCATTCCTTTTAGTGGTTGTAGGGGCTGTTGATTGGAGTACTCTGAAACAAACCTGATCTCTCTAGGACATTCAGAAGCCAAGTTATAAGCCCACAAATGTGTAACTGGACTACTTCTTTAAATTGACACCAGATCCGGTGACCTTTGGGACATGGTTTGACCCCCTTAGGAAAGTGCTATTATCATGAAACGTTCAGGTCAATTACAACTCAATAGATTCTACTTTTCTGTAACGTTTCAGCCTGATTGGACCTTGTTTTCACACAAATGGACCCAGAATGATGTGAAATTGTGCTTCGTGCATCATAATTCTGGGTGCCATTTACAAACCATAAGTGCTAATAACTCCATTCCTTTTTGTGTTTGTAGGGGCTGTTGATTGGAGTACACTAAAACAAACCTGACCTCTCTAGGACATTCAGAAGCCAAGTTATAAGCCCACAAAGGTGTAACTGGACTACTTCTTTAAAGTGACACCAGGCCCGGTGACCTTTGGGACATGGTTTGACCCCCTATAGGAATGTGCGATCATCATGAAACGTTCAGATCACTTACAACTCAATAGATTCTACCTTCCTGTAATGTTTCAGCCTGATTGGACCTTGTTTTCACACAAATGGACCCAGAAAGATGTGAAATTGTGCTTCGTGCAACATAATTCTGGGTGCCATTTACAAACCATAAGTGCTAACGACTCCATTCCTTTTTGTGGTTGTAGTGCCTGTTGATTGGAGTACACTAAAACAAACCTGACCACTCTAGGACATTCAGAAGAAACGTTATAAGCCCACAAATGTGTAACTGGACTACTTCTTTAAATTGACACCAGATCCGGTGACCTTTGGGACATGGTTTGACCCCCTTAGGAAAGTGCTATTATCATGAAACGTTCAGGTCGATTACAACTCAATAGATTCTACTTTTCTGTAACGTTTCAGCCTGATTGGACCTTGTTTTCACACAAATGGACCCAGAAAGATGTGAAATTGTGCTTCGTGCAACATAATTCTGGGTGCCATTTAAAAACCATGAGTGCTAATGACTCCAATCCTTTTTGAGGTTGTAGGGGCTGTTGATTGGAGTACACCAAAACAAACCTGATCTCTCTAGGACATTCAGAAGCCAAGTTATAAGCCCACAAATGTGTAACTGGACTACTTCTTTAAAGTGACACCAGTTCCGGTGACCTTTGGGACATGGTTTTACCCCCTATAGGAATGTGCGATCATCATGAAACGTTCAGATCACTTACAACTCAATAGATTCTAACTTCTTGCAACATTTCAGCCTGATTGGACCTTGTTTTCACACAAATGAACCCAGAATGATGTGAAATTGTGCTTCGTGCAACATAATTCTGGGTGCCATTTAAAAACCATAAGTGCTAATGACTCCATTCCTTTTAGTGGTAATGGGGGCTGTGGATTGAAGTACTATAAAACAAACCTGACCTCTCTAGGACATTCAGAAGCCAAGTTATAAGCCCACAAAGGTGTAGCTGGACTACTTCTTTAAAGTGACACCAGGCCCGGTGACCTTTGGGACATGGTTTGACCCCCTATAGGAATGTGCAATCATCATGAAACGTTCAGATCACTTACAACTCAATAGATACTACCTTCTTGCAACGTTTCAGCCTGATTGGACCTTGTTTTCACACAAATGGACCCAGAAAGATGTGAAATTGTGCTTATTGCAACATAATTCTGGGTGCCATTTACAAACCATAAGTGCTAATGACTCCATTCCTTTTTGTGGTTGTAGGGGCTGTTGATTGGAGTACACTAAAACAAATCTGACCTCTCTAGGACATTCAGAAGCCAAGTTATAAGCCCACAAAGGTGTAGCTGGACTACTTCTTTAAAGTGACACCAGGCCCGGTGACCTTTGGGACATGGTTTGACCCCCTATAGGAATGTGCAATCATCATGAAACGTTCAGATCACTTACAACTCAATAGATACTACCTTCTTGCAACGTTTCAGCCTGATTGGACCTTGTTTTCACACAAATGGACCCAGAAAGATGTGAAATTGTGCTTATTGCAACATAACTCTGGGTGCCATTTAAAAACCATAAGTGCTAATGAATCCATTCCTTTTTGTGGTTGTAGGGGCTGTTGGTTGGAGTACATTAAAACAAACCTGATCTCTCTAGGACATTCAGAAGCCAAGTTATAAGCCCACAAATGTGTAACTGGACTACTTCTTTAAAGTGACACCAGGCCCGGTGACCTTTGGGACATGGTTTGACCCCCTTAGGAAATTGCTATCATCATGAAACGTTCAGATCACTTACAACTCAATAGATTCTACCTTCCTGTAACGTTTCAGCCTGATTGGACCTTGTTTTCACACAAATGAACCCAGAATGATGTGAAATTGTGCTTCGTGCAACATAATTCTGGGTGACATTTAAAAACCATAAGTGCTCATGACTCCATTCCTTTTTGGGGTAAGGGGGCTGTTAATTGGAGTACTCTAAAACAAACCTGACCTCTCTAGGGTATTCAAAAGCCAAGTTATAAGCCCACAAATGTGTAACTGGACTACTTTAAAGTGACACCAGGCCCGGTGACCTTTGGGACATGGTTTGACCCCCTATAGGAATGTGCGATCATCATGAAACGTTCAGATCACTTACAACTCAATAGATTCTACCTTCTTGTAACGTTTCAGCCTGATTGGACCTTGTTTTCACACAAATGGACCCAGAATGATGTGAAATTGTGCTTTGTGCAACATAATTCTGGGTGCCATTTACAAACCATAAGTGCTAATGACTCCATTCCTTTTTGTGGTTGTAGGGGCTGTTGATTGGAGTACACTAAAACAAATCTGACCTCTCTAGGACATTCAGAAGCCAAGTTATAAGCCCACAAAGTTGTAACTGGACTACTTCTTTTGAGTGACACCAGTCCCGGTGACCTTTGGGACATGGTTTGACCCCCTATAGGAATGTGCGATCATCATGAAACGTTCAGATCACTTACAACTCAATAGATTCTACCTTCTTGTAACGTTTCAGCCTGATTGGACCTTTTTTTCACACAAATGGACCCAGAATGATGTGAAATTGTGCTTCGTGCAACATAATTCTGGGTGCCATTTACAAACAATAAGTGCTAATGACTCCATTCCTTTTAGTGGTTGTAGGGGCTGTTGATTGGAGTACTCTGAAACAAACCTGATCTCTCTAGGACATTCAGAAGCCAAGTTATAAGCCCACAAATGTGTAACTGGACTACTTCTTTAAATTGACACCAGATCCGGTGACCTTTGGGACATGGTTTGACCCCCTTAGGAAAGTGCTATTATCATGAAACGTTCAGGTCAATTACAACTCAATAGATTCTACTTTTCTGTAACGTTTCAGCCTGATTGGACCTTGTTTTCACACAAATGGACCCAGAATGATGTGAAATTGTGCTTCGTGCATCATAATTCTGGGTGCCATTTACAAACCATAAGTGCTAATAACTCCATTCCTTTTTGTGTTTGTAGGGGCTGTTGATTGGAGTACACTAAAACAAACCTGACCTCTCTAGGACATTCAGAAGCCAAGTTATAAGCCCACAAAGGTGTAACTGGACTACTTCTTTAAAGTGACACCAGGCCCGGTGACCTTTGGGACATGGTTTGACCCCCTATAGGAATGTGCGATCATCATGAAACGTTCAGATCACTTACAACTCAATAGATTCTACCTTCCTGTAATGTTTCAGCCTGATTGGACCTTGTTTTCACACAAATGGACCCAGAAAGATGTGAAATTGTGCTTCGTGCAACATAATTCTGGGTGCCATTTACAAACCATAAGTGCTAACGACTCCATTCCTTTTTGTGGTTGTAGTGCCTGTTGATTGGAGTACACTAAAACAAACCTGACCACTCTAGGACATTCAGAAGAAACGTTATAAGCCCACAAATGTGTAACTGGACTACTTCTTTAAATTGACACCAGATCCGGTGACCTTTGGGACATGGTTTGACCCCCTTAGGAAAGTGCTATTATCATGAAACGTTCAGGTCGATTACAACTCAATAGATTCTACTTTTCTGTAACGTTTCAGCCTGATTGGACCTTGTTTTCACACAAATGAACCCAGAATGATGTGAAATTGTGCTTCGTGCAACATAATTCTGGGTGCCATTTAAAAACCATAAGTGCTAATGACTCCATTCCTTTTAGTGGTAATGGGGGCTGTGGATTGGAGTACTCTAAAACAAACCTGACCTCTCTAGGACATTCAGAAGCCAAGTTATAAGCCCACAAAGGTCTAACTGGACTACTTCTTTAAAGTGACACCAGGCCCGGTGACCTTTGGGACATGGTTTTACCCCCTATAGGAATGTGCGATCATCATGAAACGTTCAGATCACTTACAACTCAATAGATTCTACCTTCTTGTAACGTTTCAGCCTGATTGGACCTTGTTTTCACACAAATGGACCCAGAATGATGTGAAATTGTGCTTCGTGCAACATAATTCTGGGTGCCATTTAAAAACCATAAGTGCTAATGACTCCATTCCTTTTTGTGGTTGGAGGGGCTGTTGGTTGGAGTACATTAAAACAAACCTGATCTCTCTAGGACATTCAGAAGCCAAGTTATAACCCCACAATTGTGTAACTGGACTACTTCTTTAAATTGACACCAGATCCGGTGACCTTTGGGACATGGTTTGACCCCCTTAGGAAGGGGCTATCATTAGGAAACGTTCAGATCACTTACAACTCAATAGATTCTACCTTCCTGTAACGTTTCAGCCTGATTGGACCTTGTTTTCACACAAATGAACCCAGAATGATGTGAAATTGTGCTTCGTGCAACATAATTCTGGGTGCCATTTAAAAACCATAAGTGCTAATGACTCCACTCCTTTTTGTGGTTGTAGGGGCTGTTGATTGGAGTATACTAAAACAAACCTGATCTCTCTAGGACATTCAGAAGCCAAGTTATAAGCCCACAAATGTGTAACTGGACTACTTCTTTAAATTGACACCAGGCCCGGTGACCTTTGGGACATGGTTTGACCCCCTATAGGAATGTGCGATCATCACAAAACGTTCAGATCACTAACAACTCAATAGATTCTACCTTCTTGTAACGTTTCAGCCTGATTGGACCTTGATTTCACACAAATGGACACAGAAAGATGTGAAATTGTGCTTCGTGCAACATAACTCTGGGTGCCATTTAAAAACCATAAGTGCTAATGACTCCAATTCTTTTTGTGGTTGTAGGGGCTGTTGGTTGGAGTACTCGAAAAAAAACCTGATCTCTCTAGGACATTCAGAAGCCAAGTTATAAGCCCACAAATGTGTAACTGGACTACTTCTTTAAAGTGACACCAGGCCCGGTGACCTTTGGGACATGGTTTGACCCCCTATAGGAATGTGCGATCATCATGAAACGTTCAGATCACTTACAACTCAATAGATTCTACCTTCTTGTAACGTTTCAGCCTGATTGGACCTTGTTTTCACACAAATGGACCCAGAATGATGTGAAATTGTGCTTTGTGCAACATAATTCTGGGTGCCATTTACAAACCATAAGTGCTAATGACTCCATTCCTATTTGTGGTTGTAGGGGCTGTTGAATGGAGTACACTATAACAAACCTGACCTCTCTAGGACATTCAGAAGCCAAGTTATAAGCCCACAAAGTTGTAACTGGACTACTTCTTTAAAGTGACACCAGGCCCGGTGACCTTTGGGACATGGTTTGACCCCCTATAGGAATGTGCGATCATCATGAAACGTTCAGATCACTTACAACTCAATAGATTCTACCTTCTTGTAACGTTCAGCCTGATTGGACCTTGTTTTCACACAAATGGACCCAGAATGATGTGACATTGTGCTTCGTGCAACATAATTCTGGGTGCCATTTACAAACCATAAGTGCTAATGACTCCATTCCTTTTATTGGTTGTAGGGGCTGTTGATTGGAGTACTCTGAAACAAACCTGACCTCTCTAGGACATTCAGAAGCCAAGTTATAAGCCCACAAAGGTGTAACTGGACTACTTATTTAAATTGACACCAGATCCGGTGACCTTTTGGACATGGTTTGACCCCCTTAGGAAAGTGCTATCATCATGAAACATTCAGATCACTTACAACTCAATAGATTCTACCTTCCTGTAACGTTTCAGCCTGATTGGACCTTGTTTTCACACAAATGAACCCAGAATGATGTGAAATTGTGCTTCGTGCAACATAATTCTGGGTGCCATTTAAAAACCATAAGTGCTAATGACTCCATTCCTTTTTGGGGTAAGGGGGCTGTTAATTGGAGTACTCTAAAACAAACCTGACCTCTCTAGGACATTCAGAAGCCAAGTTATAAGCCCACAAAGGTGTAACTGGACTACTTTAAATTGACACCAGATCCGTTGACCTTTGGGACATGGTTTGACCCCCTTAGGAAAGTGCTATTATCATGAAACGTTCAGATCAATTACAACTCAATAGATTCTACTTTTCTGTAACGTTTCAGCCTGATTGGACCTTGTTTTCACACAAATGAACCGAGAATGATGTGAAATTGTGCTTCGTGCAACATAATTCTGGGTGCCATTTAAAAACCATAAGTGCTAATGACTCCATGCCTTTTTTTGGTTGTAGGGGCTTTTGATTGGAGTATACTAAAACAAACCTGATCTCTCTAGGACATTCAGAAGCCAAGTTATAAGCCCACAAATGTGTAACTGGACTACTTCTTTAAAGTGACACCAGATCCGGTGACCTTTGGGGCATGGTTTGACCCCCTTAGGAAAGTGCTATCATCATGAAATGTTCAGATCACTTACAACTCAATAGATTCTACCTTCCTGTAACGGTTCAGCCTGATTGGACCTTGTTTTCACACAAATGGACCCAGAATGATGTGAAATTGTGCTTCGTGCAACATAATTCTGGGTGCCATTTACAAACCATAAGTGCTAATGACTCCATTCCTTTTTGTGGTTGTAGGGGCTGTTGATTGGAGTACACTAAAACAAACCTGACCTCTCTAGGACATTCAGAAGCCAAGTTATAAGCCCACAAAGGTGTAACTGGACTACTTTTTTAAAGTGACACCAGGCCCGGTGACCTTTGGAACATGGTTTGACCCCCTATAGGAATGTGAGATCATCATGAAACGTTCAGATAGCTTACAACTCAATAGATTCTACCTTCTTGTAACGTTTCAGCCTGATTGGACCTTGTTTTCACACAAATGAACCCAGAATGATGTGAAATTGTGCTTCGTGCAACATAATTCTGGGTGCCATTTAAAAACCACAAGTGCTAATGACTCCATTCCTTTTTGTGGTTCTAGGGGCTGTTGGTTGGAGTACATTAAAACAAACCTGATCTCTTTAGGACATTCAGAAACCAAGTTATAATCCCTCAAAGGTGTAATTGGACTACTTCTTTAAAGTGACACCAGGCCCGGTGACCTTTGGGACATGGTTTGACCCCCTATAGGAATGTGCGATCATCATGAAACGTTCAGATCACTTACAACTCAATAGATTCTACCTTCTTGTAACGTTTCAGCCTGATTGGACCTTGTTTTCACACAAATGAACCCAGAATGATGTGAAATTGTGCTTCGTGCAACATAATTCTGGGTGCCATTTAAAAACCATAAGTGCTAATGACTCCATTCCTTTTTTTGGTTGTAGGGGCTGTTGATTGGAGTATACTAAAACAAACCTGATCTCTCTAGGACATTCAGAAGCCAAGTTATAAGCCCACAAATGTGTAACTGGACTACTTCTTTAAATTGACACCAGATCCGGTGACCTTTGGGACATGGTTTGACCCCCTTAGGAAAGTGCGATCATCTTGAAACGTTCAGATCACTTACAAATCAATAGATTCTACCTTCTTGTAACGTTTCAGCCTGATTGGACCTTGTTTTCACACAAATGAACCCAGAATGATGTGAAATTGTGCTTCGTGCAACATAATTCTGGGTGCCATTTAAAAACCATAAGTGCTAATGACTCCATTCCTTTTTGTGGTTGTAGGGGCTGTTGATTGGAGTATACTAAAACAAACCTGATCTCTCTAGGACATTCAGAAGCCAAGTTATAAGCCCACAAATGTGTAACTGGACTACTTCTTTAAATTGACACCAGATCCGGTGACCTTTGGGACATGGCTTGACCCCCTTAGGAAAGTGCGATCATCTTGAAACGTTCAGATCACTTACAACTCAATAGATTCTACCTTCTTGTAACGTATCAGCCTGATTGGACCTTGTTTTCACACAAATGGACCCAGAATGATGTGAAATTGTGCTTCGTGCAACATAATTCTGGGTGCCATTTACAAACCATAAGTGCTAATGACTCCATTCCTTTTTGTGGTTGTAGGGGCTGTTGATTGGAGTACATTAAAACAAACCTGATCTCTCTAGGACATTCAGAAGCCAAGTTATAAGCCCACAAATGTGTAACTGGACTACTTCTTTAAATTGACACCAGATCCGGTGACCTTTGGGACATGGTTTGATCCCCTTAGGAAAGTACTATCATCATGAAACGTTCAGATCACTTACAACTCAATAGATTCTACCTTCCTGTAACGTTTCAGCCTGACTGGACCTTGTTTTCACACAAATGGACCCAGAAAGATGTGAAATTGTGCTTCGTGCAACATAATTCTGGGTGCCATTTAAAAACCATAAGTGCTAATGACTCCAATCCTTTTTGAGGTTGTAGGGGCTGTTGATTGGAGTACACTAAATCAAACCTGATCTCTCTAGGACATTCAGAAGCCAAGTTATAAGCCCACAAATGTGTAACTGGACTACTTCTTTAAAGTGACACCAGTTCCGGTGACCTTTGGGACATGGTTTTACCCCCTATAGGAATGTGCGATCATCATGAAACGTTCAGATCACTTACAACTCAATAGATTCTACCTTCTTGCAACGTTTCAGCCTGATTGGACCTTGTTTTCACACAAATGAACCCAGAATGATGTGAAATTGTGCTTCGTGCAACATAATTCTGGGTGCCATTTAAAAACCATAAGTGCTAATGACTCCATTCCTTTTAGTGGTAATGGGGGCTGTGGATTGAAGTACTCTAAAACAAACCTGACCTCTCTAGGACATTCAGAAGCCAAGTTATAAGCCCACAAAGGTGTAGCTGGACTACTTCTTTAAAGTGACACCAGGCCCGGTGACCTTTGGGACATGGTTTGACCCCCTATAGGAATGTGCGATCATCATGAAACGTTCAGATCACTTACAACTCAATAGATACTACCTTCTTGTAACGTTTCAGCCTGATTGGACCTTGTTTTCACACAAATGGACCCAGAAAGATGTGAAATTGTGCTTCGTGCAACATAACTCTGGGTGCCATTTAAAAACCATAAGTGCTAATGACTCCATTCCTTTTTGTGGTTGTAGGGGCTGTTGGTTGGAGTACATTAAAACAAACCTGATCCCTCTAGGACATTCAGAAGCCAAGTTATAAGCCCACAAATGTGTAACTGGACTACTTCTTTAAAGTGACACCAGGCCCGGTGACCTTTGGGACATGGTTTGACCCCCTTAGGAAAGTGCTATCATCATGAAACGTTCAGATCACTTACAACTCAATAGATTCTACCTTCCTGTAACGTTTCAGCCTGATTGGACCTTGTTTTCACACAAATGAACCTAGAATGATGTGAAATTGTGCTTCGTGCAACATAATTCTGGGTGACATTTAAAAACCATAAGTGCTAATGACTCCATTCCTTTTTGGGGTACGGGGGCTGTTAATTGGAGTACTCTAAAACAAACCTGACCTCTCTAGGATATTCAAAAGCCAAGTTATAAGCCCACAAATGTGTAACTGGACTACTTTAAAGTGACACCAGGCCCGGTGACCTTTGGGACATGGTTTGACCCCCTATAGGAATGTGCGATCATCATGAAACGTTCAGATCACTTACAACTCAATAGATTCTACCTTCTTGTAACGTTTCAGCCTGATTGGACCTTGTTTTCACACAAATGGACCCAGAATGATGTGAAATTGTGCTTTGTGTAACATAATTCTTGGTGCCATTTACAAACCATAAGTGCTAATGACTCCATTCCTTTTTGTGGTTGTAGGGGCTGTTGATTGGAGTACACTAAAACAAATCTGACCTCTCTAGGTCATTCAGAAGCCAAGTTATAAGCCCACAAAGTTGTAACTGGACTACTTCTTTTGAGTGACACCAGTCCCGGTGACCTTTGGGACATGGTTTGACCCCCTATAGGAATGTGCGATCATCATGAAACGTTCAGATCACTTACAACTCAATAGATTCTACCTTCTTGTAACGTTTCAGCCTGATTGGACCTTGTTTTCACACAAATGGACCCAGAATGATGTGAAATTGTGCTTCGTGCAACATAATTCTGGGTGCCATTTACAAACCATAAGTGCTAATGACTCCATTCCTTTTAGTGGTTGTAGGGGCTGTTGATTGGAGTACTCTGAAACAAACCTGATCTCTCTAGGACATTCAGAAGCCAAGTTATAAGCCCACAAATGTGTAACTGGACTACTTCTTTAAATTGACACCAGATCCGGTGACCTTTGGGACATGGTTTGACCCCCTTAGGAAAGTGCTATTATCATGAAACGTTCAGGTCAATTACAACTCAATAGATTCTACTTTTCTGTAACGTTTCAGCCTGATTGGACCTTGTTTTCACACAAATGGACCCAGAATGATGTGAAATTGTGCTTTGTGCAACATAATTCTGGGTGCCATTTACAAACCATAAGTGCTAATAACTCCATTCCTTTTTGTGTTTGTAGGGGCTGTTGATTGGAGTACACTAAAACAAACCTGACCTCTCTAGGACATTCAGAAGCCAAGTTATAAGCCCACAAAGGTGTAACTGGACTACTTCTTTAAAGTGACACCAGGCCCGGTGACCTTTGGGACATGGTTTGACCCCCTATAGGAATGTGCGATCATCATGAAACGTTCAGATCACTTACAACTCAATAGATTCTACCTTCCTGTAACGTTTCAGCCTGATTGGACCTTGTTTTCACACAAATGGACCCAGAAAGATGTGAAATTGTGCTTCGTGCAACATAATTCTGGGTGCCATTTACAAACCATAAGTGCTAATGACTCCACTCCTTTTTGTGGTTGTAGGGGCTGTTGATTGGAGTATACTAAAACAAACCTGATCTCTCTAGGACATTCAGAAGCCAAGTTATAAGCCCACAAATGTGTAACTGGACTACTTCTTTAAGTTGACACCAGATCCGGTGACCTTTGGGACATGGTTTTACCCCCTTAGGAAAATGCTATCATCATGAAACGTTCAGATCACTTACAACTCAATAGATTCTACCTTCCTGTAACGTGTCAGCCTGATTGGACCTTGTTTTCACACAAATGAACCCAGAATGATGTGAAATTGTGCTTCGTGCAAAATAATTCTGGGTGCCATTTAAAAACCATAAGTGCTAATGACTCCATTCCTTTTAGTGGTAATGGGGGCTGTGGATTGGAGTACTCTAAAACAAACCTGACCTCTCTAGGACATTCAGAAGCCAAGTTATAAGCCCACAAAGGTGTAACTGGACTACTTCTTTAAAGTGACACCAGGCCCGGTGACCTTTGGGACATGGTTTGACCCCCTATAGGAATGTGCGATCATCATGAAACGTTCAGATCACTTACAACTCAATAGATTCTACCTTCTTGTAACGTTTCAGCCTGATTGGACCTTGATTTCACACAAATGGACACAGAAAGATGTGAAATTGTGCTTCGTGCAACATAACTCTGGGTGCCATTTAAAAACCATAAGTGCTAATGACTCCATTACTTTTTGTGGTTGTAGGGGCTGTTGGTTGGAGTACTCGAAAAAAAACCTGATCTCTCTAGGACATTCAGAAGCCAAGTTATAAGCCCACAAATGTGTAACTGGACTACTTCTTTAAAGTGACACCAGGCCCGGTGACCTTTGGGACATGGTTTGACCCCCTATAGGAATGTGAGATCATCATGAAACGTTCAGATCACTTACAACTCAATAGATTCTACCTTCTTGTAACGTTTCAGCCTGATTGGACCTTGCTTTCACACAAATGGACCCAGAATGATGTGAAATTGTGCTTTGTGCAACATAATTCTGGGTGCCATTTACAAACCATAAGTGCTAATGACTCCATTCCTTTTAGTGGTAATGGGGGCTGTGGACTGGAGTACTCTAAAACAAACCTGACCTCTCTAGGACATTCAGAAGCCAAGTTATAAGCCCACAAAGGTGTAACTGGACTACTTCTTTAAAGTGACACCAGGCCCGGTGACCTTTGGGACATGGTTTGACCCCCTATAGGAATGTGCGATCATGATGAAACGTTCAGATCACTTACAACTCAATAGATTCTACCTTCTTGTAACGTTTCAGCCTGATTGGACCTTGATTTCACACAAATGGACACAGAAAGATGTGAAATTGTGCTTCGTGCAACATAACTCTGGGTGCCATTTAAAAACCATAAGTGCTAATGACTCCATTACTTTTTGTGGTTGTAGGGGCTGTTGGTTGGAGTACTCGAAAAAAAACCTGATCTCTCTAGGACATTCAGAAGCCAAGTTATAAGCCCACAAATGTGTAACTGGACTACTTCTTTAAAGTGACACCAGGCCCGGTGACCTTTGGGACATGGTTTGACCCCCTATAGGAATGTGCGATCATCATGAAACGTTCAGATCACTTACAACTCAATAGATTCTACCTTCTTGTAACGTTTCAGCCTGATTGGACCTTGCTTTCACACAAATGGACCCAGAATGATGTGAAATTGTGCTTCGTGCAACATAATTCTGGGTGCCATTTACAAACCATAAGTGCTAATGACTCCATTCCTTTTATTGGTTGTAGGGGCTGTTGATTGGAGTACTCTGAAACAAACCTGACCTCTCTAGGACATTCAGAAGCCAAGTTATAAGCCCACAAAGGTGTAACTGGACTACTTCTTTAAATTGACACCAGATCCGATGAACCTTTGGGACATGGTTTGACCCCCTTAGGAAAGTGCTATCATCATGAAACATTCAGATCACTTACAACTCAATAGATTCTACCTTCCTGTAACGTTTCAGCCTGATTGGACCTTGTTTTCACACAAATGAACCCAGAATGATGTGAAATTGTGCTTTGTGCAACATAATTCTGGGTGCCATTTACAAACCATTAGTGCTAATGACTCCATTCCTATTTGTGGTTGTAGGGGCTGTTGAATGGAGTACACTAAAACAAACCTGACCTCTCTAGGACATTCAGAAGCCAAGTTATAAGCCCACAAAGTTGTAACTGGACTACTTCTTTAAAGTGACACCAGGCCCGGTGACCTTTGGGACATGGTTTGACCCCCTATAGGAATGTGCGATCATCATGAAACGTTCAGATCACTTACAACTCAATAGATTCTACCTTCTTGTAACGTTCAGCCTGATTGGACCTTGTTTTCACACAAATGGACCCAGAATGATGTGAAATTGTGCTTCGTGCAACATAATTCTGGGTGCCATTTACAAACCATAAGTGCTAATGACTCCATTCCTTTTATTGGTTGTAGGGGCTGTTGATTGGAGTACTCTGAAACAAACCTGACCTCTCTAGGACATTCAGAAGCCAAGTTATAAGCCCACAAAGGTGTAACTGGACTACTTCTTTAAATTGACACCAGATCCGATGAACCTTTGGGACATGGTTTGACCCCCTTAGGAAAGTGCTATCATCATGAAACATTCAGATCACTTACAACTCAATAGATTCTACCTTCCTGTAACGTTTCAGCCTGATTGGACCTTGTTTTCACACAAATGAACCCAGAATGATGTGAAATTGTGCTTCGTGCAACATAATTCTGGGTGCCATTTAAAAACCATAAGTGCTAATGACTCCACTCCTTTTTGGGGTAAGGGGGCTGTTAATTGGAGTACTCTAAAACAAACCTGACCTCTCTAGGACATTCAGAAGCCAAGTTATAAGCCCACAAAGGTGTAACTGGACTACTTCTTTAAATTGACACCAGATCCGGTGACCTTTGGGACATGGTTTGACCCCCTTAGGAAAGTGCTATTGTCATGAAACGTTCAGATCAATTACAACTCAATAGATTCTACTTTTCTGTAACGTTTCAGCCTGATTGGACCTTGTTTTCACACAAATGAACCGAGAATGATGTGAAATTGTGCTTCGTGCAACATAATTCTGGGTGCCATTTAAAAACCATAAGTGCTAATGACTCCATGCCTTTTTTTGGTTGTAGTGGCTTGTGATTGGAGTATACTAAAACAAACCTGATCTCTCTAGGACATTCAGAAGCCAAGTTATAAGCCCACAAATGTGTAACTGGACTACTTCTTTAAAGTGACACCAGATCCGGTGACCTTTGGGGCATGGTTTGACCCCCTTAGGAAAGTGCTATCATCATGAAATGTTCAGATCACTTACAACTCAATAGATTCTACCTTCTTGTAACGTTTCAGCCTGATTGGACCTTGTTTTCACACAAATGAACCCAGAATGATGTGAAATTGTGCTTCGTGCAACATAATTCTGGGTGCCATTTAAAAACCATAAGTGCTAATAACTCCATTCCTTTATGGGGTAAGGGGGCTGTTAATTGGAGTACTCTAAAACAAACCTGACCTCTCTAGGACATTCAGAAGCCAAGTTATAAGCCCACAAAGGTGTAACTGGACTACTTCTTTAAATTGACACCAGATCCGGTGACCTTTGGGACATGGTTTGACCCCCTTAGGAAAGTGCTATTATCATGAAACATTCAGATCAATTACAACTCAATAGATTCTACTTTTCTGTAACGTTTCAGCCTGATTGGACCTTGTTTTCACACAAATGAACCGAGAATGATGTGAAATTGTGCTTCGTGCAACATAATTCTGGGTGCCATTTAAAAACCATAAGTGCTAATGACTCCATGCCTTTTTTTGGTTGTAGGGGCTTTTGATTGGAGTATACTAAAACAAACCTGATCTCTCTAGGACATTCAGAAGCCAAGTTATAAGCCCACAAATGTGTAACTGGACTACTTCTTTAAAGTGACACCAGATCCGGTGACCTTTGGGGCATGGTTTGACCCCCTTAGGAAAGTGCTATCATCATGAAACGTTCAGATCACTTACAAATCAATAGATTCTACCTTCTTGTAACGTTTCAGCCTGATTGGACCTTGTTTTCACACAAATGAACCCAGAATGATGTGAAATTGTGCTTCGTGCAACATAATTCTGGGTGCCATTTAAAAACCATAAGTGCTAATGACTCCATTCCTTTTTTTGGTTGTAGGGGCTGTTGATTGGAGTATACTAAAACAAACCTGATCTCTCTAGGACATTCAGAAGCCAAGTTATAAGCCCACAAATGTGTAACTGGACTACTTCTTTAAATTGACACCAGATCCGGTGACCTTTGGGACATGGTTTGACCCCCTTAGGAAAGTGCGATCATCTTGAAACGTTCAGATCACTTACAACTCAATAGATTCTACCTTCTTGTAACGTTTCAGCCTGATTGGACCTTGTTTTCACACAAATGAACCCAGAATGATGTGAAATTGTGCTTCGTGCAACATAATTCTGGGTGCCATTTAAAAACCATAAGTGCTAATGACTCCATTCCTTTTTGTGGTTGTAGGGGCTGTTGATTGGAGTATACTAAAACAAACCTGATCTCTCTAGGACATTCAGAAGCCAAGTTATAAGCCCACAAATGTGTAACTGGACTACTTCTTTAAATTGACACCAGATCCGGTGACCTTTGGGACATGGCTTGACCCCCTTAGGAAAGTGCGATCATCTTGAAACGTTCAGATCACTTACAACTCAATAGATTCTACCTTCTTGTAACGTATCAGCCTGATTGGACCTTGTTTTCACACAAATGGACCCAGAATGATGTGAAATTGTGCTTCGTGCAACATAATTCTGGGTGCCATTTACAAACCATAAGTGCTAATGACTCCATTCCTTTTTGTGGTTGTAGGGGCTGTTGATTGGAGTACATTAAAACAAACCTGATCTCTCTAGGACATTCAGAAGCCAAGTTATAAGCCCACAAATGTGTAACTGGACTACTTCTTTAAATTGACACCAGATCCGGTGACCTTTGGGACATGGTTTGATCCCCTTAGGAAAGTACTATCATAATGAAACGTTCAGATCACTTACAACTCAATAGATTCTACCTTCCTGTAACGTTTCAGCCTGACTGGACCTTGTTTTCACACAAATGGACCCAGAAAGATGTGAAATTGTGCTTCGTGCAACATAATTCTGGGTGCCATTTAAAAACCATAAGTGCTAATGACTCCAATCCTTTTTGAGGTTGTAGGGGCTGTTGATTGGAGTACACTAAATCAAACCTGATCTCTCTAGGACATTCAGAAGCCAAGTTATAAGCCCACAAATGTGTAACTGGACTACTTCTTTAAAGTGACACCAGTTCCGGTGACCTTTGGGACATGGTTTTACCCCCTATAGGAATGTGCGATCATCATGAAACGTTCAGATCACTTACAACTCAATAGATTCTACCTTCTTGCAACGTTTCAGCCTGATTGGACCTTGTTTTCACACAAATGAACCCAGAATGATGTGAAATTGTGCTTCGTGCAACATAATTCTGGGTGCCATTTAAAAACCATAAGTGCTAATGACTCCATTCCTTTTAGTGGTAATGGGGGCTGTGGATTGAAGTACTCTAAAACAAACCTGACCTCTCTAGGACATTCAGAAGCCAAGTTATAAGCCCACAAAGGTGTAGCTGGACTACTTCTTTAAAGTGACACCAGTTCCGGTGACCTTTGGGACATGGTTTGACCCCCTATAGGAATGTGCGATCATCATGAAACGTTCAGATCACTTACAACTCAATAGATACTACCTTCTTGTAACGTTTCAGCCTGATTGGACCTTGTTTTCACACAAATGGACCCAGAAAGATGTGAAATTGTGCTTCGTGCAACATAACTCTGGGTGCCATTTAAAAACCATAAGTGCTAATGACTCCATTCCTTTTTGTGGTTGTAGGGGCTGTTGGTTGGAGTACATTAAAACAAACCTGATCCCTCTAGGACATTCAGAAGCCAAGTTATAAGCCCACAAATGTGTAACTGGACTACTTCTTTAAAGTGACACCAGGCCCGGTGACCTTTGGGACATGGTTTGACCCCCTTAGGAAAGTGCTATCATCATGAAACGTTCAGATCACTTACAACTCAATAGATTCTACCTTCCTGTAACGTTTCAGCCTGATTGGACCTTGTTTTCACACAAATGAACCTAGAATGATGTGAAATTGTGCTTCGTGCAACATAATTCTGGGTGACATTTAAAAACCATAAGTGCTAATGACTCCATTCCTTTTTGGGGTACGGGGGCTGTTAATTGGAGTACTCTAAAACAAACCTGACCTCTCTAGGATATTCAAAAGCCAAGTTATAAGCCCACAAATGTGTAACTGGACTACTTTAAAGTGACACCAGGCCCGGTGACCTTTGGGACATGGTTTGACCCCCTATAGGAATGTGCGATCATCATGAAACGTTCAGATCACTTACAACTCAATAGATTCTACCTTCTTGTAACGTTTCAGCCTGATTGGACCTTGTTTTCACACAAATGGACCCAGAATGATGTGAAATTGTGCTTTGTGTAACATAATTCTTGGTGCCATTTACAAACCATAAGTGCTAATGACTCCATTCCTTTTTGTGGTTGTAGGGGCTGTTGATTGGAGTACACTAAAACAAATCTGACCTCTCTAGGTCATTCAGAAGCCAAGTTATAAGCCCACAAAGTTGTAACTGGACTACTTCTTTTGAGTGACACCAGTCCCGGTGACCTTTGGGACATGGTTTGACCCCCTATAGGAATGTGCGATCATCATGAAACGTTCAGATCACTTACAACTCAATAGATTCTACCTTCTTGTAACGTTTCAGCCTGATTGGACCTTGTTTTCACACAAATGGACCCAGAATGATGTGAAATTGTGCTTCGTGCAACATAATTCTGGGTGCCATTTACAAACCATAAGTGCTAATGACTCCATTCCTTTTAGTGGTTGTAGGGGCTGTTGATTGGAGTACTCTGAAACAAACCTGATCTCTCTAGGACATTCAGAAGCCAAGTTATAAGCCCACAAATGTGTAACTGGACTACTTCTTTAAATTGACACCAGATCCGGTGACCTTTGGGACATGGTTTGACCCCCTTAGGAAAGTGCTATTATCATGAAACGTTCAGGTCAATTACAACTCAATAGATTCTACTTTTCTGTAACGTTTCAGCCTGATTGGACCTTGTTTTCACACAAATGGACCCAGAATGATGTGAAATTGTGCTTTGTGCAACATAATTCTGGGTGCCATTTACAAACCATAAGTGCTAATAACTCCATTCCTTTTTGTGTTTGTAGGGGCTGTTGATTGGAGTACACTAAAACAAACCTGACCTCTCTAGGACATTCAGAAGCCAAGTTATAAGCCCACAAAGGTGTAACTGGACTACTTCTTTAAAGTGACACCAGGCCCGGTGACCTTTGGGACATGGTTTGACCCCCTATAGGAATGTGCGATCATCATGAAACGTTCAGATCACTAAAAACTCAATAGATTCTACCTTCCTGTAACGTTTCAGCCTGATTGGACCTTGTTTTCACACAAATGGACCCAGAAAGATGTGAAATTGTGCTTCGTGCAACATAATTCTGGGTGCCATTTACAAACCATAAGTGCTAATGACTCCATTCCTTTTTGTGGTTGTAGTGCCTGTTGATTGGAGTACACTAAAACAAACCTGACCAGTCTAGGACATTCAGAAGAAACGTTATAAGCCCACAAATGTGTAACTGGACTACTTCTTTAAATTGACACCAGATCCGGTGACCTTTGGGACATGGTTTGACCCCCTTAGGAAAGTGCTATTATCATGAAACGTTCAGGTCAATTACAACTCAATAGATTCTACTTTTCTGTAACGTTTCAGCCTGATTGGACCTTGTTTTCACACAAATGAACCCAGAATGATGTGAAATTGTGCTTCGTACAACATAATTCTGGGTGCCATTTAAAAACCATAAGTGCTAATGACTCCATTCCTTTTAGTGGTAATGGGGGCTGTGGATTGGAGTACTCTAAAACAAACCTGACCTCTCTAGGACATTCAGAAGCCAAGTTATAAGCCCACAAAGGTGTAACTGGACTACTTCTTTAAAGTGACACCAGGCCCGGTGACCTTTGGGACATGGTTTTACCCCCTATAGGAATGTGCGATCATCATGAAACATTCAGATCACTTACAACTCAATAGATTCTACCTTCTTGTAACGTTTCAGCCTGATTGGACCTTGTTTTCACACAAATGGACCCAGAATGATGTGAAATTGTGCTTCGTGCAACATAATTCTGGGTGCCATTTAAAAACCATAAGTGCTAATGACTCCATTCCTTTTTGTGGTTGGAGGGGCTGTTGGTTGGAGTACATTAAAACAAACCTGATCTCTCTAGGACATTCAGAAGCCAAGTTATAACCCCACAAATGTGTAACTGGACTACTTCTTTAAATTGACACCAGATCCGGTGACCTTTGGGACATGGTTTGACCTCCTTAGGAATGTGCTATCATTAGGAAACGTTCAGATCACTTACAACTCAATAGATTCTACCTTCCTGTAACGTTTCAGCCTGATTGGACCTTGTTTTCACACAAATGAACCCAGAATGATGTGAAATTGTGCTTCGTGCAACATAATTCTGGGTGCCATTTAAAAACCATAAGTGCTAATGACTCCACTCCTTTTTGTGGTTGTAGGGGCTGTTGATTGGAGTATACTAAAACAAACCTGATCTCTCTAGGACATTCAGAAGCCAAGTTATAAGCCCACAAATGTGTAACTGGACTACTTCTTTAAGTTGACACCAGATCCGGTGACCTTTGGGACATGGTTTTACCCCCTTAGGAAAATGCTATCATCATGAAACGTTCAGATCACTTACAACTCAATAGATTCTACCTTCCTGTAACGTGTCAGCCTGATTGGACCTTGTTTTCACACAAATGAACCCAGAATGATGTGAAATTGTGCTTCGTGCAAAATAATTCTGGGTGCCATTTAAAAACCATAAGTGCTAATGACTCCATTCCTTTTAGTGGTAATGGGGGCTGTGGATTGGAGTACTCTAAAACAAACCTGACCTCTCTAGGACATTCAGAAGCCAAGTTATAAGCCCACAAAGGTGTAACTGGACTACTTCTTTAAAGTGACACCAGGCCCGGTGACCTTTGGGACATGGTTTGACCCCCTATAGGAATGTGCGATCATCATGAAACGTTCAGATCACTTACAACTCAATAGATTCTACCTTCTTGTAACGTTTCAGCCTGATTGGACCTTGATTTCACACAAATGGACACAGAAAGATGTGAAATTGTGCTTCGTGCAACATAACTCTGGGTGCCATTTAAAAACCATAAGTGCTAATGACTCCATTACTTTTTGTGGTTGTAGGGGCTGTTGGTTGGAGTACTCGAAAAAAAACCTGATCTCTCTAGGACATTCAGAAGCCAAGTTATAAGCCCACAAATGTGTAACTGGACTACTTCTTTAAAGTGACACCAGGCCCGGTGACCTTTGGGACATGGTTTGACCCCCTATAGGAATGTGAGATCATCATGAAACGTTCAGATCACTTACAACTCAATAGATTCTACCTTCTTGTAACGTTTCAGCCTGATTGGACCTTGCTTTCACACAAATGGACCCAGAATGATGTGAAATTGTGCTTTGTGCAACATAATTCTGGGTGCCATTTACAAACCATAAGTGCTAATGACTCCATTCCTTTTAGTGGTAATGGGGGCTGTGGATTGGAGTACTCTAAAACAAACCTGACCTCTCTAGGACATTCAGAAGCCAAGTTATAAGCCCACAAAGGTGTAACTGGACTACTTCTTTAAAGTGACACCAGGCCCGGTGACCTTTGGGACATGATTTGACCCCCTATAGGAATGTGCGATCATCATGAAACGTTCAGATCACTTACAACTCAATAGATTCTACCTTCTTGTAACGTTTCAGCCTGATTGGACCTTGATTTCACACAAATGGACACAGAAAGATGTGAAATTGTGCTTCGTGCAACATAACTCTGGGTGCCATTTAAAAACCATAAGTGCTAATGACTCCATTACTTTTTGTGGTTGTAGGGGCTGTTGGTTGGAGTACTCGAAAAAAAACCTGATCTCTCTAGGACATTCAGAAGCCAAGTTATAAGCCCACAAATGTGTAACTGGACTACTTCTTTAAAGTGACACCAGGCCCGGTGACCTTTGGGACATGGTTTGACCCCCTATAGGAATGTGCGATCATCATGAAACGTTCAGATCACTTACAACTCAATAGATTCTACCTTCTTGTAACATTTCAGCCTGATTGGACCTTGCTTTCACACAAATGGACCCAGAATGATGTGAAATTGTGCTTCGTGCAACATAATTCTGGGTGCCATTTACAAACCATAAGTGCTAATGACTCCATTCCTTTTATTGGTTGTAGGGGCTGTTGATTGGAGTACTCTGAAACAAACCTGACCTCTCTAGGACATTCAGAAGCCAAGTTATAAGCCCACAAAGGTGTAACTGGACTACTTCTTTAAATTGACACCAGATCCGATGAACCTTTGGGACATGGTTTGACCCCCTTAGGAAAGTGCTATCATCATGAAACATTCAGATCACTTACAACTCAATAGATTCTACCTTCCTGTAACGTTTCAGCCTGATTGGACCTTGTTTTCACACAAATGAACC